>NC_134843.1:58546625-59162570 GCF_965363235.1 Mytilus galloprovincialis | reverse complement strand
TGAAAACAATTTAACTTGTTTTTGGCTTCGCTATGTAGGGATCATCGTATAACTGCAATTACGGTGATCAGTTTAACACCAGTGTAATATAATAAGCTATATAGACGTTACTGCATTCGAGGTTTGACCACCTTTTAGGCAGACTCTCTGAAGCTGATATGTACAGTATTTCTTCTACATACCACAAGTCAGCAATTACAGTTTTAAAACATAGATACAGCCAACGAGAAAGGCATAACTTCATAAATAAAGCATATCTGACAGAGTGGATATGAACGCTTGACACAATGCATCCGTTGTTGGCATGATGTTTGAGGTGGATGGTCTTCATATTGTTTAAATTTCGATCTAACCTTATTCATGAATGTTACTCTAACTTAAAACAAATCTTTTGTCCACATGTTATTGTTCAGTAGATGTTTGCTATTTTTATTGAGACAATTAAGCATATGTTTTTCACTCGATGGAAATGACAAGTAACTGGCCATGACATGTATATATTTGGTAACTAGCTATGAGTACATAGTTTTCTTCCCGCTTTGTATTTTAACATATATATTATTAAAAGATATGTGTACGCTACGCGATTTTGTTTAACTTTACTGAAACTCCCATAAGATTCCAATACTTAAGGCACGTATTCGTTGTGTTGATAAATTCATTTGATAAGGTTTCGTACCATTATATATAGACAGTAATTTAATATTTTTTTCCGTGAAGTGACGTTGTCCTAAAAAGTACGATTAATTAAAAAAACTTTTGAAGATAATCATAGAAATAACAGAAAACATTGAAAAACAAAATTAATTAAAATAGAAATTAAGATTACATAAAGGTCAACCTCGCTTCTTTAACTTTGAATAAGTGATTTCAAAATTTATAATTCGAAGATTGATTAAGAATGCAATGGTAAAAAACAAAAGAAAATTAAAAAAAAATCCACACTTTACTACATAATGGTAACAATGCATTCAACATGCACTTTATCTAAATTAGAGGCAAACTTGGGTGCTCAGGAAAGGTAATCAGTTTCTGCTCCACATGCAGAAAATTAAACTTGCTGAAATATGTCAGTCTTGTTTATATTAAACATTTTGTTCAACTCCTTTACCTCTGGGTTGCCATCTTTGACAGAGCACTAACCAACAAATACTTTACATCTTGAAAACACAAGGAACATTGCATTACATCATAACCTTTTATGAATGTATCGATTAAGACATTTTGACTCGTTAGATTTGTTGATTCGTGCATAGCAAGATACCCTTCGGAAACGGATGAAACACATTGTAAAATGAATAATGACAGCAAGTATTAGATGTCGTTTTGTTCATAAAGCTTCTTATCCGATTCGGTGCTTTTATAATTTCTTTGGATTGATGCTGGTGAAGGAATACCTTAAACATATACCAAATTCTCGATTTATTTGGTATTAGTTTATATTTAGCGTTGGATTAGAAGGGACAGTTTTGCACCAGATAATAAGTATACCCTCAACTTATAACGATGAAATATGGTTCAAGTGTCAGAAGCATGCCAGACCTACTCTACTTTAAAGCTCTTTCCTGTTTGTGGTTGAATACCATCAGTTTGTAGAATCTCGGTCCAACGTCTAACCCGTAGACTTAAGGAAGTTCGCTACTCAGTTTCAACATAACAAGATTTTCATAACATTATTAAATATAGATGGGGTATTAATAAAGGAACCAAAAGAGCGAAAAAATATATAGGCCTGAGGGCTTGTTTTCGAGATATTAGCCATTGAAATTTTGGCGGGAAAATGTTCTCTCTTAATTTTTCATAGCTTTATCATTGACCAGTTTACGTTCTCAAATACGAGTTAAAATTAACAAAGATTATATAAGACTTTTACAGATGACTTATAATAATATAAGATTCATAAAAGGAAAAAATGGGGTTAATGAGCATTTTTTTAAGGAATTCAAATGGATAAAACAAGAAGATTCTAAAATTCGGGCAGAAACTCCATAACATGACAAGCGAACATCCTTAAGTAAAAAATTATATCACACGCGCCCTTTCTGTCGACACTTAATTACATTAGGAAATAATAGATCATTTAAAGCCTGTCCACTTCGTCAGGCACTTATGATGGTACTTAATGTAAAAATAAAATTCATAAAGCACTTTTAATACAAACCGGAAGATATTGCACTTCGTGACATAGTTGTATGGCTTGTCTTTTATCTTTCTCGTCATATAGCGAAAAAAATTTATACTAGAAGCGTTTTATGAAATATTTTAAATAGAACCGGGATCGCATGTTTTTTTAAGTCAGCTTGATGGATGTTGCATGGATCTATACATCTAAAAAAGTAGCTTATAAAAATCAGCATTATTAATTAGGTGAGTATTGCCAATTTCTTTTCAATCTTCAAAAAATTTTCAAAACTTCTTGCACTTGTTTACAAAATGTATATGTTACTATTAATTCATTATTGAAAAATGTCTTACTAATGTATTTCCCATTTTTAGTTCAAATATTTGAAAAACTGCGATTTTTAACCAAATAAATGATTAAATGATTCCTCAAGACGTATTTGGCGCCTTTTTTACAGATGGATTTCATTCAAATACATTGCATTTTTTTGTTTTAATGAATTATTGATATATTTTTCCTGTAAAATGCTTTATCATGTTTTTAAATGTACAAATATTCAAAACAACTAGGTTTATTTATCCCCCCGGTAAAGATGTTTAGCCTTATTCATTGTTATTAGACAGTACTTTAGGGTTAATGCTTTCCGGAACTATATTTGATTTGGTCTTCTCTCAAATTTCTTTAGTTTGATTACATTATTTTTATCATTTATATAACATGTATAAGCTAAAAAAATAAAATATTTCATTCCAGTTGATTTTATATAAAAACAAAACATGTTCTTAAAATACTGTGCATTAACTGTTATACTTAAAAAGGTTTGTTTTGCTTTAGTCTTATGGTTTCCGTTGAGTGTTTAGTCGACTTTGTTTGTTGTGTCGTCGTTATTCTTTTCTTTTTGACATGGTGTTTTCTATTCTTTAAGACTGATGTGTTTTGTTGGCCCATTCTGTAGGTGTCTTTTTATGTTATTAATGTATCAACCTCAAACTGTCTTTTATGTATGGTTATTAGTTTTATCTTTCCGATCAAATGTAGTTGACACCTATTGGTCATTTTTAATTAATGTTTTTTTCTTGTACAATTCACAATGATTCAATTAATCAAGTTGTGGATAAATTTTAAAATAACTTATATACTTAGGGTCATACCTCATCAGGCAATGTAGACCCAGAATGGTCGCTATTATTTGTATGCCTCTTTTGTCATATAGTTTCTTGATTATTCAAGTTTTTCATGTATTTGTACATCATTTGCACTTCATTTTTATAGGTCTCAACTTTCCAGTTAAATGTTAAACCAGATAAATAAACTTATCATCATAGATACCAGGACTAAAATTTGTATATACGCCATACGCGCGTTACGTCTACAAAAGAGTCATCAGTGACGCTCGAATCCAAAAAAGATTAAAAATGCCAAATAGATTAAGAAGTTGAAGAGCATGCGCTTCCGACGGAACAAGGAATATGTGATAATATTCATTTTTAGACAGAAGGTATACAGTATTTTACCCGCAATATAGTGTGCTCAACATGGTGAATAAAACAAATTAAATATCAGATGCATCTAAAATAATTTTAAAATACTCCTTTTGTCTTAAAATTTATTTTACAAAAGGCATTAGAAACTTTCTGATTACACTTCGTAGATAAATCATAAAGTCAAAGGTTACTGCATTTGCTTATTTGTATATACTTTTCTCTCAAATAAAATGGCTAATAAATTAGGTCTGCGCTTCAACGGGTTTTTTTTTTTGTAATTATTTTATAATACGTTCCGCTTCAAGAAGCAAAAAGAAACCTTATTCGTCCTCCTTATTTGCAACATGAATTATGAGAAGCTAGTTTAAACTGTTTAAAATTATTTAAATGAATGTACGTATAGAATTGTTTAATGTTATCTAGTAAGATAACTACTTTAGAAATATAATATATATCTTCTTTATTTACAATGTAACTTAATATAATTCACAGTGTAATGTTATATATGTAATCCAGTATTGATGATACTATCTTTGTCATTTTCTTAAGGGGAAGGATGCATTGCCTTCTGTTGAAAATTTTAACTGTTTACATATTACAAGGTAAGTCTACGCTTGTGTTTTCTTATCTTTTACAAAAACTGTTTATCTTTGTAACGAAAACAATGATCAGAAGTTGCAACACATTGCACTGACAATGGCAAACGTACAATGTACACATAAACAAAGACACAGAGTTTATCTTTTAACGTACGCTATGAGTACCCTTTACTTACTTCTGGTTTGGATTTTATCAACATAAACTGTACGTGAACTTTGCTAGTTGTTATCAATTTTTCCATTCTATAAAGGCAACAGTAGTATACCGCTGTTCAAACTCATAAATCCATATCTTGTCATCTACAAAAATGGGTTTTTAATTGCATTGGTTTATTTTTGTAGATTTTTTTCTAAACTATGCCTGGCTTATTTCGGACTAAATTGGCATATTGTACGAATTGTAGATACATTGGTTTGATATTTTTAAAAATGTCAACTAGAGAAACAATAAAAAATCTAAAAATGTACACGTTTGTTCAGAAACTAGCATATACTTTCTATTTAAAACGTCAGTACTATGATTTGTTTCAAAATGTATGAATTAAACTATAAATGCACCCCGTAAGTTCTTGTCACTTTGTTCATTTATGTACTAACTTAAGGAATCTTATCTTCAATAATCCTTGTACAATTTTCACAACTATTTTTGAATATTTTCATATCGTCTGTACACCTGTCTATTGTTATCGTTTTAGTACCTCAAGATTTTTGTTTCTGTTTGGCTGTTCTCTCGTGACGTATTCTTCATATCCTCTTTTATTCATGTTGTCTTGATCGATAGTTTTTCCAAGTATCGATGATTATTTACACTTTAACAACAGGTTGTCTTTCTTATCAAAATACTGGTTCGCTTTGGATATGATGGACTGCTGCTCATGCGCATCATAATAGGTTGAACGCGATATATTTGTTTTCACCAATATCAATAGATAAAATTTTCAGCTTTTATAAAGATTAGGCCAAACGAAATTTTGAAAAAATAAAGTTCACATATATTATACACCGATACATTTAGTTCTTCATCGTAAAGAACATGTATGTTCATCCTAAGTGAAGCGACTAATTATAATATATTATTATAGAATTTTTACTTTTAATTGTTTTGCATCCATTTTTGTTTTGTTTTTATTTGTATTTCACAAAAAAAGTTTTATTTCATAGATGTATAAACCTTTACTTTTTTGTGTATCTTTAATTTCAGAACACATTAAGTGTGTCACATTATCAGCGTCTCCGAATTATATTTCTGCATTCGTTGATATTAAACTTATTTGCAAAATAGACGAATCCATTGCAAATGCGGCGTTTGTTTCATTTGGTAGAAACTCGAGTTTAATCAAATGTTCTAGATTGTATAGAAACATAAGAAAGTACTTTCCTGGACAAGAAAATTTTGGAAGTTGCAAATTTGGGGATGGATACTGTTGTGATTCGATGAATAATACAGTCACATGGACTTATACACCTGAATCAACGCCAAAAAATGATGAAACGTTTTACTGTGAGGTTAATGGAGATAATGGTCTATATAGTAACAGCACAACAGTGAGGCCTGCTGGTATATAATATAGTACTGACATATACATTTTAAAATAGAACTGAAATGAAAAATCATAGCATATGTCTACGTCAATTGAATAGCAACTGAAATACACAAAAATCTTTTAAAAGTTTAATACATACGACTGTTGTCTTACCATAATGACAAGCCTTATGCGTACATCGTACGAAATAAATAGTGACAAATAGAATTTAAAGATCCTTCTAAATAGAGCATTTGCATTATTCACGTATCAGAATACGTGCACGGATCGACGTATCGGATCGAACAGATTTGTTTACAATAATGATTTTACCCAAATCTCAATTAAAATTAAATGCATTATACAATATATTCATCGGGACCAACTTGATTTAATTTATCCTTTCTTTATATAAGTGTAATACGATACGTCGATTCGGATACGCCAGCAAATACTTGATTAATGCAAATGCTCTAATGATAGTCAAAACATACAAAAGTGGTATTCAAACTTATACATGTAGGTCGAAAACAAGCTGTCAATGTCATAACCGAAAAAGAAAATTATTGAAAAGGTTATCAACAGAAAACCAAAAACACACCAAAAACAGGTTATATACACTATATTCTAACAAATAACATTAAACATAGTAAGATTAGTAAAATGCAAACACGAGCACTGACGAAGTATTTTAAATGTAACTGTTTCATTCTCATAGGCCTTCTTGTTCACAATTTTTTTTCAAATATCAAAACACTCTACTTTAATTCAATTTAGTGTGTGTTTACGGGTATAAATTTTTGTTAGATGATATTTAAAAGACCTTTTACTTCTTCTTTTATTAACATTTTAGTTTATTGTTTTTACTTTTCATGTTCGGGTCAATTTATTATTTACTCTGTTTTAAACTGTTTGCAAATTCATGATTGATATTAAAATGATATGTGAGTGATATATAATACGATTACATGAGTATACTAATAATCGTAGTTGTCGTTTCAAATTTTAATGTATTGAATTGAATTGAATTATGCAGTGTATGGTAGTTATCACTGTTGTGTATGCTTTTGATCAACTTATAAACAATCATTAGTGAACAACAACCAGAAGACTTGATTATATAATAATACATGATATATTGTAAGTGGTATAAGAATATCAAAATGTATAAGTATATGCCATTTGAAGGAAGTGTGGGAGTATTGATCTTCTGTCTTCTTTCTTTAGGAAGTTTGAACAAACATCGTTAGGTGGAAGTCATTTGATAAAAATAGTAACCAAGCAGGAAGATAATAATACAAGAATTTGTATACACAAGTATATTGACAATACTTAATCTATATTTATAATTTTGTCAAGAGATCGGAAACAAGTCATTTAGACGACTATATTAGCCTCGAGATAGTATCCAACCAAAATTATATTCTTAACTACCAATTAAGTACAGCATCTGCCTCGTAGAATATTTGCATTTCCTTTGAGAGCGACCTATCATCGTTAAAACGTGCGTTTTAAATTCACATCTGGCTTAAATTAAGTACAAAAACACAATATGCAATAAGTGATACCAGTAGCGAAGCATTGCCTACTGGTCTGATGAGACCATCGGGGACTAAGTGGAATAGATCAATAGTAAATAGAAACACTCCCGTGCTTACGCAGATAACCATACACATACCAGAGTAGTTGCTACACGGAGCTTTTGATATGTTTGTCCTTATCTTCATTTTGTTTAACCCTTCTACCTTTTTCCTAATGTTTTTGTATTATTAAAAATGTGGCGTTCCTACAACTGTATATTTCAAAAGAGGGACGAAAGATACCAGAGAAACAGTCAAACTCGTAGATCGAAAATAAACTGACAACGCCATGTCTAAAATAAAAGGACAAACAGACAAATAATAGTACAGAAGACACAACATTCAATATGTGCTTCCATTTCAATTCTTATATTTGTTCTCGCTTCTGTTTTTGTAGAATTAATATCAAATATATTTCGGCACAGTACAATCTTCAGAAATATATGAAACTTTAATAAAGCATAGCATAATAGCTTTATAACTATAATGACATAAAAGCAGATTTAAGTTCGAAGCCGATGAAAAGACATAAAATTAATAAAAAAAAAAAAGAAAATTTTTATTTCTGAAATTCTGAAGCGACTTACAGACCCAAATTTCTGAAAAAATAAACTTGAACAAAAGATGATAATATTCACTTTTAACGAATTTGAAAGACATGCTATTGAAACCAAATGCTTGCTCCTTGGATATATCTTATGTATATTATTGAATACAATGTTTTATTTGGACCGGTTAAGGGAATTGTTTGCGCACTAACATTTTCATTTGTATGAACATAACAAATAATATGTTCTAGCTATGAAAGCATGGTAAAATATAGTTTGTTTAAAAACATGAACTTGAGTTAATAGAATTTAGTTTCTTTTTAGTGTTGTCATCTGTAATAGTGTCGCCTTTATCTACTGAATATAAAATAACACAAGGGGATACAGTAGAAAATATCACGTGTTCTGCTTTGTGCTGGCCAATTTGCACTTTCCAATGGATTGGACAAAATTATAAGAACGAAGGAGCTGAGCTCAAACTAGAAAATATTACCTTCTCTCAATCTGGAAGATATCAGTGTCAAGCCAAAAACAGCATACGAACAGGCAGCAGTAAATACATTACAATTAAAGTATTGTGTAAGTTGTGAATGTTTTGTTTTTAAGGACATATATACATTATATAGGCAGCAGTAAAAAAGGGTAATTAAGGAAACAGATTCATAATTAGGTTAATACACTTTACAAACATAAACGTCTATGTCATGTGGTATCTTGTGGCAATTCGTTTGATTGGCAATCAAACCACATCTTATTATTTGCATTAAAGCATAAAACCTGTATATTAAGATAACGTGTTTTTCATTACCAAAGACTACTTTGATATTTTTAACTAGATATATTAAGCGGTACTGTCGCCTCTTTGAAACTCCATACTCTGTTTATAAGGAAATTCAAAAAGAATTATGATCAAATGCACAATAGCATTCTGTGGTTTCAATTTGAGAAATGTTCAGAGATTTAAAATTATTGGTCGGTAAGTAGTTTTGGACACGAATGTACTCCCACCCACAAATAAATCAACAATATAATCGAAGGAACGAATATACGGGCAACAAAACAGATAGAGACGAACAAACGCGCTAACGGACTACTCAACAACCCGATTTTAACCTTAACCGTATTATAAAAGATAACAACTGCGTGCCGTTTTATTTCATGTTAAAGACAAACATTTTCTATTAATCATTCTATTTACCTCACGAAATAGTTCATCCTTGTTTGACTTTTAAACTTGACATTATTTTCCCCTAATTAAACACGTCTAATATATGCATAGTCAGCATATAATACATCAGTGATGTTTGTAAGCTCGCATTTGAAAATATGGGCAAAAATAACTAAGTGTGGTAATTTTTTCCCAAATATTATATATATTATTATTCTTAATCAATTCTTTTTTGTTTTGAGGGGAAAAGGGGGGGGGGGGGTATAAATCATAGCTAATACACTTTACGATAGAACATTATGCAAACCTTTAAAAAGAAACAATATTGATGGTCGACAAATTTCATGTATTTGTTATCGTCTTTCAAAATATGAAAATTACAAGCATGTTGTTTTAACATTTATTGGCATGTAAATTCTTCATGATAACTTCCTTTTTTAATTTAAGATGCACCAAAGAACGTTGATATTTCCCCTTCAAACGAAGTATATACAAGAACAGAAGGTGGTTCGATCAGTACGATAATATGTTCGGCTGATTGCAATCCTGTCTGTAATTATACATGGACATATCCAGATAGCAGCACCCATGTTACGTCATATTTTTATGAATATCCATTAGAGAGGAAACATCATGGCGAATACAAATGTACAGCTACCAATGAGATTGGATATAAAGAGAAATCAGTTACAGTTATTGTGAACTGCAAGTATTATGTATGGTTATGCTATGTAAAAATCGAAAAATATTAAATTGCTGAATCACTAGTATGTAACAAACTTGACACACAGGACAAAGTCAAGGCACTTGTCAACAATTAAAAACATAATATGGAAATGATTCCTTTGAAAGTGAATCAAATACATGATCATTTAAGATTATATTAGTTGATATGTAGATAGTTTCAAATTCCATAAAATTGAGTATTCATTGCATTATAGTTCGAATAATGTCTACTGAGTACGAGAATCCAATTGTATAACAACAATGTTTTAAGTGAAGTTGTAAATTTAGTACTTTGGTGTTTTTCTACTTCATCGTATTCATGTTAGTTTAATTCTTATTAAGTTTTTTGCCAGGGAATATTTTTAATTTGAGTTTGAATATTTCCTTTATTCTTAATTTCGCACCTTTTGGTATGGACCATTTTTATTATTTCGTGCTTAAAATTATAGTTATACAACAAACAAATGTAAAGATAATGTATTCCAAAGTAAAACAAAACCAAAGACTGTGAAGCTTAAACCAAACATCCGAATCAAAAACTACATTTCTTAGTGTGAAATTTGAAAAGTGGAGTTATAGCCACAATATCTGAGTTACTAAATAGATTAATTGTTATTGGAGTGTTGATGAAAAACAGGAAAGGCTTTGTTGCATATATACAATTTCAATCCTGGTATCTACGATGAGTTTATTTGTCCAAATATTCATTCATGTTGGTATTTTTTTGTGTATTATGTTAGCTATTTTTTTTAATAAAAACTGAAAAACTATAACAGTTTAAAACAGATATGTGTATATACAAATAGGGCGCCCTGGTTTGGTTTAACGTTACCTGGCCGTCAATGATATTTTGTTTTGCCTTATACATGATATATGGACACTTGTTCTGTTGCCTAGTTTAAAACTATTTCTTTACAACGTACACCAACCGGTTACATGCCTCATAAACTCCTTGTTGTTCAAATATTCCAAAGATTATATGTTTTCCTATTATTTTCAGATGCACCATATGATGTCCAACTGTCACAAAATAGCACGTCATTTGTAGTGGAAAAGAATAAACACGTTTTAATAAATTGTTCTGCAGATTGTAGACCACAATGTGAATATCAGTGGACCGGACAATTTAACTGGTCTTCATCAAACAAACACTTAGTTATTAGATATGTCAAAAAAGCAGATAGTGGTTTTTATAAATGTACAGCAAGAAATAGTATTGGGTATAAATATTCATCGTATGTTCTCGTGACTGTGCACTGTAAGTAGTAATATTTTACCCCAAAATGTAATTGCATTGTGTTAAACAAAAAGGAAAATTAACAACGTCTGCAATTTACATCATGTTTTTCGATAGAAACAATGGTTTTGAAGAACATGAAAAATATAACAAATGATTTAAAAAAAAAATAACGCAAGCTTTCGATTATAAGTTGAATTAAACAGAACGTTTCTTTTCAAATTTGTTCTCGTCCTGAACATACATAAATACTTGCTACTGGACGTTTAACAATCAACATTCAATCGATCAATCGTATTCACAATTTACATTTATTTTATTTCTTTCATTTGGATTCTACTAACACATGTAACTTAAAAGTTCTCGGTAGATTCTTTGTCTAAATAATATTTAAACTGCATTTATTTTTGAAGTATAAAATATCTTAATTTTAGTTTAACATCTTAATTAAATGAAAGTAACAACTTATATAATTTTGTCTATGGTATATTTTAGCAAGACCAACGCAAGTCAAAACTATTGCAGCAAAAAGCCATGGAGCTACCACTGTGTCTATTGCATGGATACCAGATATGAGTGTGGTACCGAGACAGAACTTTACAGTGCAGTATAAAAGAAGGAACAACATAGATTTCACTAATATGGTTTTTGAAGAATATGCAAATCAGCAAAATATTTACTTGTTATATGTTAAAAGCCTATCCCCCTCTACAGAATACGTATTCAAAATATTGTCAGAAAATTATTTAGGTCGAACCGAATCAACTGAAGTTAGATTTGTTACCAGAGGTATGCATCTGTTAACATAAGCAACTCGAATCGTGTATGTATCATTGCACAGTAAAATAGTTAGGTACGATATACTTTTTACCTTTTCATATTGCAATCACTTCGGAAATGTTACCGCCCGTCTACATGTAATGCTTGGTCTGCACTCAACTATATATAACATGAGCTGTTTCGAAGAAGAAACTATTTTGATTTTAACGTTCTTAATCGTTTAAATGCTTTTCAGTTTTATACTTGATTTGGTATTTTCACCTTTTTTGATTTGAGCGACCTTGACGAGGCTGTTGTAGTCATATGTCTGGTTTGATAATCATTAGCATGTTATCTCTAATGAACTTTTTAGTGTCAATATTGATACACCTAAAAGGTAATGAAATCCTTTGTTCAACAAGTCTAAAAGATTACATATAAATGAAACCCACGGGTCACGGTCTGCATAATTCAATCAATAATTCCCTTAAAAATGTTCTTATTTAAAATCCAAACGGAAAATAAGTTTTAATGTATGTATAAGGTATGATTTTTTCAAACCTTCTCGTCAATGTAATTTGATTTGTCAGCATTATAACGTCCTTTTTTTCAGCTAAACCGAGCGCTCTAATACGCACTGATCTGGTTGGCGGTATTTCATTGATATCAATAGCTGTACTTATATTCATTATAACGTTGCTTTTAGTCCAGAGTAAGTCATTATATACAATATGACGCTTTCACAACCAAAAAATTGTCAATAAGGTTATCTGCCTGCATTTTAAAGAATATTAAAGAAAAGTAAATGTACATTTTTAACGTTTTATGTTAACCAACTATAAGTTGTAGATCTAGTGTTCTCTACAGTTAATTTTGAAGGAAAAATAGGTTGTACCTACTTTATTTGACTTTAATTAGGTTGTAGTATGAAGACGTAGCACGAGTAGATTTATACATTTTCAGTGCACCTCATAACAGTTGACGGCATGCGATTGAGCTCGACCTGATGTTAAACCAAAACATGTTAACCCATCCATATGATTTATCACTGACAAATATATGTTTCCGTAATTGTTTATAGACTTGTCGGTACGGGATCAAATAATGACTTGAAAACAGTAATAAAAGACACATTTGTAAAGCTTACTATCAGTATGGATTATTTTTTGGCAATGAAACTATTTCTATATCTTCCAATTTTAAAGCAAATCAAATATATTACTAATTTTGAAACAGTATGTATCCATTCTCTGATTATTTGAAATAAACAATAGCAAAAATTAAAATTGCGGCGTGATGTATTGATACACTTTATCAAATCTGCGTCCTGTAATCTTGATAGGATTGATTGTTGTCTCATCAGAGTTCTTACCACATTTCTTTATATCTATAACTTTGGATACATCGTAAACTGTAAGAAAGCAATACGATAATCTACATCATTCAAAAAAATAATCAATCTATTTGAACTAGGGTTTCTATTATCAAGACAACGTTCAGACACTTCAACTAAAGGTTCCAGATGCATAAGTGATGGTACCACAAAACCTGAAAGGTAAGATCGTTTAAGCTGCTACATGTGTGCATCACTTTTTTTCAACATGTATATAAATGGTATCGGATATGTTCCTTACGTCGTAACTACAATCCCCTTCCCTTTCATGAATGTGACCTACCGAATTAGACTATTTACCGGATTTGTAATCACATAAGCAACACGACGGGTGCCACATGTGGAGCAGGATCTGCTTACCCTTCCGGAGCACCTGAGATCACCCCTAGTTTTTGGTGGAGTTCGTGTTGTTTATTCTTTAGTTTTCTATGTTGTGTCGTGTGTGCTATTGTTTTTCTGTTTGTCTTTTTCATTTTTAGCCATGGCGTTGTCAGTTTGTTTTAGATTTATGAGTTTGACTGTCCCTTTGGTTTCTTTCGTCCCTCTTTTTTTAAACGTAATTATAAGAAAACATGTGAAGTATGTTAGCATGGTTAGTTTATACCATTCAATGTTTACAGGCAATCCTAGTCATTTAAAATAAGAGTCTAACGCACCTGCAACGTGTTGGACTCTAACTCACAACCTTAGTTTTGACATACTAATGATAAAGACTTTTGTCTTTTTATACTCTCGGCCACATAGACCCCTGGTGCAGTACAGCATTGAATATTAATTTACGTTAACTAATTAAAAAATCAAAGGTCCTAAAGCTTGATGTCAATATAATGTAGTTTTGTATTGTTCTGATTTATCTTAATATTTTATGCATTTAGGAAGTTAATTACATCTGTAATTTACAGACATATCAGTTCATCTTAAATATTGTTATCTATTTTTAAATTGGTAAGATAACTTAAGGAAATTGCAAATGAAAACTGACCACAAATACAAGTGCAGCTACATATATGCAAAATAAATTTCATCTGTCTGCTCAACGCCAAAAATTTGAAAGACAATTGATTAAAAGAGTCGAAGATTTTTTCTATTGTTATTGGTTTTTTTTGTCATTTAAATCCTCAAATGACAAAAAAAAACAATAACAATAGAAAAAATCGTCAAAGGTCAGCTGTGCCTAAAACAAGGGAGTTTATTTATAATTTTAAAATTAATAAACGGTTAATTTAAAAAAAAAGATGTGTTATAAATAAGGTCAGTTTTTGTAGTACCACAGTTCTGACTCCTGAGGATATGGAAACCTGCCGCTGCGGACAGATATCTCAAAAACAAATGTATCGACCGAGTGCTGTTAAAACGAAAACAACATTCATTTGTATGCATCAAAAACTATTAAGCTTTAAATAATTTCATTGGATCTTTGGATAAGCTTGATTACAAAAACCGTTATCCTAAATAACATGTTCTGGTTAGTTGAAAACAGAAAAGTTTGTCTTACGAATATAAGGATTAAGTTTTTGTTAAATGCTAGATACACATTTGACTACTGACAATATTCTTTTCATCTGTTTTTATATATAGATCAACAAATCCTGAGGAGAGTCTATATGAAATTACGAATCTCCAACTTCTAAATATTGGAAGTTCCAGTGAAGGTATATAATATATCGTTGCTAGTTTTGTCTTCATACATTTGGTTCAATGTTTAATTAGATACATGTAGTTGATATAAAAATGATTTTATATAAATATAAAAACTCTTACCTTCAGAACTACATTGAGACACATTAAGTGTTTTGTCGAAATTCTTAAATTACAGTTTTGAAATAGCAAAATGATTATCTTCATAGTTTTGTCTTCATACATTTGGTTCAATGTTTAATTAGATACATGTAGTTGATATAAAAAATGATTTTATATAAATATAAAAACTCTTACCTTCAGAACTACATTGAGACACATTAAAAAAATACTATAAACGATTTCTTGTTGTTTCATGTGATTATTATTATCTTTTTATGTTTGCACCTTGCTTAATTATAAAACCTCTTCCGAATGTAAATTGTTATACATATAATAAACACTGATATAATTCAGTGAAGGTATATAATATATCGTTGCTAAGTGTTTTGTCGAAATTCTTAAATTACAGTTTTGAAATAGCAAAATGATTATCTTCATAGTTTTGTCTTCATACATTTGGTTCAATGTTTAATTAGATACATGTAGTTGATATAAAAAATGATTTTATATAAATATAAAAACTCTTACCTTCAGAACTACATTGAGACACATTAAAAAATACTATAAACGATTTCTTGTTGTTTCATGTGATAATTATTATCTTTTTATGTTTGCACCTTGCTTAATTATAAAACATCTTCCGAATGTAAATTGTTATACATATAATAAACACTGATATAATTCAGTGAAGGTATATAATATATCGTTGCTAAGTGTTTTGTCGAAATTCTTAAATTACAGTTTTGAAATAGCAAAATGATTATCTTCATAGTTTTGTCTTCATACATTTGGTTCAATGTTTAATTAGATACATGTAGTTGATATAAAAAATGATTTTATATAAATATAAAAACTCTTACCTTCAGAACTACATTGAGACACATTAAGTGTTTTGTCGAAATTCTTAAATTACAGTTTTGAAATAGCAAAATGATTATCTTCATAGTTTTGTCTTCATACATTTGGTTCAATGTTTAATTAGATACATGTAGTTGATATAAAAAATGATTTTATATAAATATAAAAACTCTTACCTTCAGAACTACATTGAGACACATTAAAAAAATACTATAAACGATTTCTTGTTGTTTCATGTGATTATTATTATCTTTTTATGTTTGCACCTTGCTTAATTATAAAACCTCTTCCGAATGTAAATTGTTATACATATAATAAACACTGATATAATTCAGTGAAGGTATATAATATATCGTTGCTAAGTGTTTTGTCGAAATTCTTAAATTACAGTTTTGAAATAGCAAAATGATTATCTTCATAGTTTTGTCTTCATACATTTGGTTCAATGTTTAATTAGATACATGTAGTTGATATAAAAAATGATTTTATATAAATATAAAAACTCTTACCTTCAGAACTACATTGAGACACATTAAAAAATACTATAAACGATTTCTTGTTGTTTCATGTGATAATTATTATCTTTTTATGTTTGCACCTTGCTTAATTATAAAACATCTTCCGAATGTAAATTGTTATACATATAATAAACACTGATATAATTCAGTGAAGGTATATAATATATCGTTGCTAAGTGTTTTGTCGAAATTCTTAAATTACAGTTTTGAAATAGCAAAATGATTATCTTCATAGTTTTGTCTTCATACATTTGGTTCAATGTTTAATTAGATACATGTAGTTGATATAAAAAATGATTTTATATAAATATAAAAACTCTTACCTTCAGAACTACATTGAGACACATTAGAAAAATACTATAAACGATTTCTTGTTGTTTCATGTGATTATTATTATCTTTTTATGTTTGCACCTTGCTTAATTATAAAACATCTTCCGAATGTAAATTGTTATACATATAATAAACACTGATATAATTCGGTAATGTAGATGACTGCAAAAGCCAAAGTCTTACCTCTACAAAAATCCACCACAATAAGTTTGATTTCAGTCTTATATGCGTATATTGCTTTAAGTTGCAGCTAAATGGTGCCTTCTGGTATATACTTATCAATAACAAATCGGCGTGTTTAATTATCATTCACATTGATGCAATAAACTTTTAAGTTATTTTCGTCTAATGTTGATGATTGGTTGTTGGTTGATTAACGTTGTTTCATATTCTAAACTTGGCTGTGTACTTTCACATCCCATACAGCCAAACGGACGCCCCACCTTGGCTAATAATTGTTGGTCGGTTGAAGATCTAAGCGACCAAATGTATATCCCCGGTTGCCACAGAGGTTTTTAAATGATGATAAATATACAATACCCAATAAAGAACTGATTTAGTGGAATGGCTTAAATATTTCATTTTAAAAAAGACATTTCAAATAAGTTTTTATTACCATTGAACTTTTTTGTTCATTGCTGTTTATATATTAACAATTTTATGTTCCTTAAATCATGTGTTTATGCTTTGCATGATGCTTTACCGAATATGATATTTTTACAAAAAGAAAGTTATAAACAGCTTTTTGGCAAAAACTTTTGATTTTAATTTAGGTGCGAAACGTAGTGAAACAGTTTTGAATGTTTTCTGTATTTATATATTCACACCTTTAAAACAATGGTTGATTTTGAACTTGGCATGTTTAAAGATATCATTTTTTTGTTAAAATTTGAATGTTGCCCTATAGATGAGTCTTATATATTTAATGGTTAAGTTTAATGTCATCAGGTACATCTCCCATTTAAAAACTAATGCAACAAAAAATAAGGTAACCTTTAATCATTTGGCTTTTTATTTTGCAGTATCACGGGATATTAACGAAACAACGCAGGAACTCGGGTAAAATACACATGTTATGCTTTTATTTTATTTAAATTGAGAATGGAAATGGAGACAACAACCTGTCCAAAAAGCATACATATTTGTCCAAACTGTTCAGTGGCTCTTAAAAAAAACAGAAATATAAGTGTGCTTCATTTTTCCTCCAACAAGTTAAAATGCAAACAGATAAGTACTGCATTTTAGAGGATTAGGTACCAAAAATTCTCAAACTTTAGGGCGTATTGTTTCTTGTGCGTTGTTAGCGTCAAATGCTATTCATGTCTAAATGAAATACATGCTGAAATCCAATGATGTGCTGAATCAAATTTATTGTTGTTTTCTGTAAACTGTTGGTTGTCATATGGTCGTTATCCTTTTTTTTTAACCGTGACGTTGTTGCTTTTGACACGAATGTTGTGTAGTTCCATTTGCTTTATTTCACTTAATATATATTATTCCGTCCCCGACTCAACCAATACAGTTTCGCTTCGATATTAATATATTTTCTAATACATGTCCCCTTATACCACAAGTTAACATGCAACCATGTAACTTTCACAGTAATGAGATTGGGGACCTGTAGAGTTATGTTCGTATACGAATTCATGGAATTAGTTGTCATCGCTCAAATTCATAAGCTCAAATAAATATTATCATTATGTTTAAGTAGTTTTAGTTAAAGAGTGCAAATGAGACAACCCTCCATACAAGTCACAATTAATAAAAGTAATCCTTTATACTATAAGTGCACGTACGGTCTTCAACACGGATCTTTGATTCGCACCATACAGCAAGCTATAAAGGGCCCCATAAATAATTTCTAGTGTAAAACCATTCAAATGGGAAAACCAACGGTACAATCTATATAAAAAACGAAAACTACTGAACATCGAATTCCTGACTTAGGACAGGTGCAAAAACGTTCAGCGAGTTTAAACGTTTGAATGGTACAAAGCCTTCACCCTTATCTGAAACAATAGTGTAACATCACAACATAGAAATACACACTATGAAATATCAATTGAAATGGCTTGACTCAATCAAAAGACATATTAACACAAGTGAACATAAACTAAACCAATAAATTTGATCAATGATACAACATAAATTCAAAAGAAATAAAATAAGGAATGAACAATAAAAGTAACCGTATTATACCGCTGTGAAATAATAAATAATAATCTAGAAAATATTCTGCAATTTTTCAATATTAGCGTACACTGGAAAACGAAAAAAAGTTGTGTTGACAGGTTTCGTTTACAAATTTATGGAATTAGCTGCCATCGCTTGAATTGATAATTTCAAATAAGGATTGTCATTATCTTTAAGTAATTTTACTTCTTAAAGTCCCTTCTTAATATCTATATTTCAGTGATACGCCACGTGATAACTTTTTAAGAACACCTGCATACAGAAATTTGACAGACAAACAACATGTACGATTGACTGCCACAGGTAATTACCCTTTCTATAAATCATTAAACAAACGATCAAGTTGAATGTAAACTTATGAAGTCGTATACGTAAAGTTTAACAACAAGCCTTGCGTCTTGTGCAAATACAAAATGTTAATCCTTATATCTCTAGTTAGTTTATTTAGAAACAATCGATACATAAATATGTGATAAGATGTGGTATGAGTGCCAATGAGACAACTTTCTATCCAAGTATTAATTTGTAAAAGTAAACCACTATATGGTCTTCAACACGGATCATTTGCTCACACCGAGCAGCAAGCTAATAAAGGACACCAAAAATGACGACTGTAAAACCATTCAAACGAAAACCAATGGTCTTATGTGTATAAAAAAGAAAGAAAAGAGGATCAATTCTGAACCACATTACCAAACGACAACCACTGAACATCACATTTCTGACTAAGGACAAGTGCAAACAAATGTAGCGAGTTTAAACGTTCACAGTTACCTGAAACAATAGTGTAACATCACAACATAAAAGGGCAAAATATACATCTGCATATGGAAAACGTACGCATATAATTTTGCATATAACTGATTAAAAGGGAGTTCATTGTAGAATTACTGTGTAAGAATAAAAGGGAACATTTTGTACGTTACAATTTGAGTTAACAAAAACTTAAACTTTCCACGGCATTTAACATTCATTTGTCTCTTTTTTTCAAATAGTTCGTAATGTGTATGCCTTAAAATACTTCAATTTCAAAAGGTCACAGTAACATGTGTCAATAGATTACATCATTTGACACAAATTGTGTGCATCTGTTTGATAGTTAATTAAAGGGAAGCAATAATGAAAAGTACATTTTTGTACGAAACAATTATTTAAATATTATTTCAACATGTTCAATCGATAATGCATTTAAAAAAAAGATACCAAAAAAAATGTGTTGGGGAAAAGTTATATCATTGTAAATATTATTGTTTTCTGTTTATTATTTTTAAAGTATATAACTCACTTTTCAGTGGCGTCAGTGGCAATCATTTAGGTAGAGGTTACAAAAAAGGAAGTAAAAAATTTAAGAGTAGTTTTTGTCCGAACTATTTAATATTTCTAAAATACTTCTATATCAGAATTAGTCATGTTCTGTTCTATATGTCTTTGAATCAGCCGATTTTATATAAGTTTGAGGCATTTTCTGCAAAAGGAACACAATTGCTTGAAATAACGGTCATGACTTAGGTGTTTTATTTAATATTATATAATATTATATTTCAGAGATAAGAAGACAAAGGAACAAATTGTTGGTTCAGTACGCTAATATAACTGCCAAAAACAAGAAGATTAACGATCGTGTAGAGAAAAAGGCACTGAAACCGCTTATTATGCCAAAGCCAAAAATGAAGACATGACCAGCATATGAAACATTACTTTTGTTTTCTACTACATATATCTAAAATAAGAATTAATCATTTTAGTTAATCTGGTCTAATTGTAAGATGTATGTAAAATTGTGTTCAAATATCAGATAAAATTATTTGTTTAGTTACATTCTCCTTTTTTGTATATTATAAAAATTAAATAGTCAACTTTTACACAAATGAATACATGTAGCATGTGTATATGTAATCAATTAACAGCATATTTTTCAACTGTTTTTTATTTTATTTTACAATTAAAGGAACTGTCAGATTTCAAATTCATTTGATTGAACGATTTTCATGTTAATTCTTTCCCCATTGAGTGCATAATGTATACATAGTTCATAAAATTAAACATTTTAAGTTTAAAAATAAATCTGTTAATTTCCCTTTCGTCACTGGAAGTCAAATGTTTTCTAAAACAACAACAATTAACTTGTAAAAACTAAGAAGAATACGTATTTGATCAAAACGTAAGCATTTCAGGATGAAACCAAACAGATATCACATGCATTAATAACTGGATATATTAACATCAGTATCTAACAATAGATGATTCTAGCAAATGTGTCACCCGCCTATAACATGTATAATGTTCTGACTCTATTAAATATTTTTGCTTTAGTGAGTGCTTTAACCATGTTAGTCGGGCTTTTGAAAATTATCCAGTGTTTGATCAGAAAGAAGAATATATAAAAATACACATTGTGTATATGTAGATTACTCATTCAATCATGATAAACCCTGACATAATATAGCCTGTTTATGTCATATCAGAACAGTTAACCTACTGATTATGAAATTCTAGCGACGTTTTTCTAGAATTGATAGCATGAATCAGATTGTATTCAAAAACTATAAGGTGGATTTACAGTAGACTAACATTATGTCCAATAATGTTTATATATTCGATTTGTCACAAATTTATTGTTCAGAATATGTTTGACAAAAAATATTTGAATTGAATTGAATTGATGTAAATAGATAATAGTAAAGTCTGTTTTTAAAAGAGTTAATTTTAATGGAATACATATATAATTGTAAAATATTATGAAAACATTTAACCAAACATAATAAACAACTACAGTTTACGGCGGTTTTTGTGTTATTCAGTGTGTCGTTTTCTACATAGCGTTGTATTGCTTGTTTGTCTTTTCGTCTACAGTTGGTCATGACATTGTCAGTTACTCTTCGCATTTTGAGTTTTAAGTTTTGTATTTGCATGCAATACTTTTAATATTTTTATCCATAAGAGGACACGTGGGATGAACGTAAATGAGACAGCAACTCACAATTAAACGATACAATTATAAAAAGGTTTAACAAACTGCGAATAAAATTAACAGATCATAAAACAGTTAATTCCTAAATTCCGGAAAAAAATCAAGAGCATAACATAGATATTCAATACAAACGTAATCCAACCAATGACGATATCCATTATTAGGATCTGTCACATATATGCATAACATAGAGAATGGAAATGGGGATGTGTCAAAGAGACAACAACCCGACCAGAGAACAGACAACAGTAGAGGGTCACCAACATATACGCATGCATATCTGACGTATAAATCATTGATTTGTATCCATAGTGACACATTTTGTTGAATTAACCTTCATCAAGAACGTTCCCGGCCAAAAGTTTGGAATTTTAACATACTTATTTATGAGAAAGCGTTGATAAAGAAATGAGCTGTTTGTGTATTTTTCTTTTGTTTTCTTCCTTATTTCTGTTTTTTCGTTCTTGTTCGGTTTGTTACCAACTGATGATTTTTAATAGAACTTTGATATTTTTCCTCTTTTTGTGGAGACCAACTTTACATCAACCATTGAATAAATGAAAAGAAGGGATCAAGTTACAAAAGATAGTCGAACTTGAAGGTTACTGGCAATGCTCAGGATGATCATCAGTTAACAAAATAAAGCATAGAAAACAAGACTACGCAACACAAGCCATGTCGAATCATTGGTGTTAAGTGATCTGAAAGGGTGAACAGATCCTGTTATACATATAACACCCATTGAAGTAAAAGAAAACACGAGCACTATATTATCACTTTAAAAACATAAGAAATATCGATAATTTAGACAACCAAACAATGCTATACAAAGATTGATCAATAATACCGCAAAAATACTATATAGAATATATGATAAATAAATTTCAATGAATCAAGTATGTTATCAACAATTTGAAAGTTTTGGTAATAGAGGATGTATAAATGATAAAATCAGATGCATGTGTAATTTATTCATCCCAAAATTACAAAATCAAAATGCACATATGACCTAAGGTTAAATGTTTAAACCTGCTACCTTTAATTGCACCTGTCCTAAGTCAGGAACATGATGTTCAGTGATTATCGTTTGTTGATGTGTCTCGTTTTTTATATAGATTATACCGTTGTTTTTTTTTTTTTTCGTTTGAATGGTATTATACTTTTGGGGCCCTCTACAGGTTGCTGTTCGGTGTGAGCCAAGGCTTCTTGTTGAAGGCCTATAATGGTTCATTTTTACAAATTGTGACTAGGATGGAGTGTTGTCCCATTGGCACTCATACCACATCTTCTAACATCTATTTAAACATGCCAATTCACTAAAATATGTCATGCTTTGTACTACGTTGACTAATATGAACTAACGTGCTAGCTCACATGTTCACAATTGCACGGAAGACATATCACATGCATACGCAAACACATTATAACGATACATTCGGACAAGTTTATGCTTTTTATCCCAAATGCCGAGATTTTTTTTACTGAGACCAAACACAGAGTCTTGCACCCCGCCTGAGGTAATCAAAATATGAACCGCATTGGTAAGTATTTAGTAAGACGACATATTCACACGTCAGTACTATATGAACTACACATTAATGAATTTTGTAAAAAAAAATGTTTTCTTTCGTTCTTCTTACAACAAATTCATTATATTTAAACTTACATTGACGCCTTTTCGTCCCAAGTTAGACCTGTCTATTCGACACTGTTCCTTGACCACTTATTTTAAATTGTATTTATATTGTGACATCGATTAAACTTATTCGTTCGATGTTCTTTTTTTGGGTTAAATGTCGGTTTGAGCCAAGACTCTTTGTTGAAGGCCGTTCTTTTACCAATAATTATTAGCATTTATACATCTGTCTTGGATGGAGTGTTGTTTCATTTGCACTCATACAACATCGTCTTATTTATGTTTAAAAAAGGGTTCCTTTCAAATTGATGTATATCCAAATTACCAAATTCGAATAACTATAGCGTCAAGTCAAACATGAGCTTATTTTTTAAAGTATACCTTTAAGATTTATTGTGTTCTAAGAACTTCTAAAAAATTATATGCAGAAAGTTGGAAGCAAAAAAATATATCTGCAACAAAAAGAAAATGTCGTAAATAGTAAACAAAATCTTTATATTTACAATACAAGCATATAAATAACATCTGTATTTAACATTATGTTTACCTTGGGCAAACGACGTAAAAATTAGCTATTTAAGGCCACTGATCGCCCCATTGAAATCTGAAAACCAGCATAAAACCGTCAATGTTAAGTGAACGTTAAAACTCCAAGTTTTGTTAATTGTAAAACATACCGAACTCCAAGGACAATTTAAAACAGAAAGTCCCTTATCAAATGACAAAATAAAGGGCTCATAAAGTGTACACCTCAAACGAATAGAAAACAATTGTCATATTTCCGACTTGATCCACACATTTCTTTGTGTAGACCATGATGGGTTAAACCTGGTACTATAGCTAGCTGAACCTTTCACTAATGTTTGAGTCGTATTTTGTTCCGTTATACTGATCAAAATGTGTAAAAAAAAATTAGACATAATAAATAAAACAGTGGAAAATGTGTGTACAGCAGTAACAAAATATTAACAGCGGTATGGGGATGTACCCAAGTCCCTTTGGTCGCTAAATATCATTCGCATGTTATTCGTATTGACACCAAACCTCCGTCCTATAGTCACCATAGACCCATGGAATCTTGAAATCAACAGAAACAATAAACATGAGCATACTGTGACAACATCAGAAAGTTCCAAACATTAATGACAGGTAAAACTATTTACATAAAATTCCGGAAAAGTGACATCAAAAACAATGAGTGTGATATTTTTTAGCTGGAATTAATCGTCGCTTTTGATAAATGTTGGTATATTTGTTTAAAACATTTTTATTTTAGTTTTAAAGATATAATAATACTTCAAACATAAATAATCATTATGAAAGTAAATTTCAGTAACTGAGAGTCAAGTTGTTATATGGCTTTTTCTTTAATTTTTGTTCACAATTTATCATTGTTAAATGACTATATATCCTTTCTTTTATTTAATATTTAAATTGTTATTTTACCAAAAAATCATTGCAAAGTCTTTAAAAAAACCAATTTGAGATGAATTCTGGTTTCAAATTGACTGTTTAAAGGCTGTGAAAAAAAATTGCTAAACCGGTCGACACATATTATCTCAAAACGGTTTTTGAACGTCCGATGTCAGATTTCTATCACGTGGTTTGGCGGCTAGACCTGGTTATACTTCTTTCATAAGTAATATAATATCAAATGTGTTTTAACTTTTATAATCAAACATTTGTTTAAGCAAATACATCATTGTCATAAATTTTCGTTTGCAGAATATCCAGACAAACTTGTTAGATATATTAGATATGTGTCACTGATGAGTCTTTTGTAGACAAAATTTAGTCCTGGTATATATGATGAGTTTATTTAAAACCACTGGATCGATGCCACTGCTGGTGGAGATTTATTTACCATATATTGTGAGGGTATCACAAGCCCAGTAGTCAGCACTTGTTATGCTGACATGAATTATCATTGATATGGTAATATTTATAAATTAACTGTTTACAAAATTTTGAATTTTTTGAAATACTAAGGCTTTTCTACTTCAGGTATAGATTCCTTAGCTGTATTTGGCAAAATTTTTAGGAATTTTGGTCCTCAATGCTCTTCAACTTCGTACTTTATTTGGCCTTTTAACTTTTTTGGATTCGAGCGTCACTGATGAGTCTTTTGTAGACCAGACGCGCGTCTGGCGTATATACAAAATTTAGTCCTGGTATCTATTATGAGTTTATTTACAGTCGAGTTACAAAATAATGCTTCTGTAAGGTGGCAAGATGGTGTCACTCTTTGGAAAATGTTGTGAAAAATTCAACAACAAAAAAACAGTTACACGTAAGTATCCTTTAGAAAATAACCAGATACAAAACCAACTATTTATTACTCCTTCACATGAGAGGTAAGAGGGAAAAATCAGCTCAGTCGTCTGTACGACAATACTGATAAAAGTTAATACAAAACGAATGTCGTTCTTCCTTGTTTTGTGTCATCTATTTCAAATTAGCCGAAGATATACATGATGTATATACATGATATAAAATTATCAAGAAACACATACAACTTGATAACAACAAAACGTGTTTTGATAATTCTTGTAGAAAGTATATAAAAGCACTTTTGACTCACCATGCAATTTTTTACAAAATATTCAAAAAAATGTTGTACATGTAGTTTATTTTTTCTGTCTATGTTGTCACTCTACTTGTAGTTGATTATACATTGTCATGATACATCAAAAACGTGCAATTCCCCCATAAGTCATCGTTCTTTAAGTACATGTATGTACAGTAAGACTAATGATATTTCTTTGTGTTTCTAAATTCATAACGTTATGTCAAGGTTTTTCAAAATTATATATACCATGCTCACAGAGAAATAATCTCTGAACTAGAACACAATTGTGTTAAGAAAACAGTTGAAAACCGCCTCCGGTGCGGGATTTCTTTATGCTATTTGAAGATCCATCGGTGGCCTTTGAGGGAGCTGTTTTCTGTTATTTGGTCGGGTAGTTGTCTCTTTCACACATTCCCCGCCTCAATTCTGAATTTTATCAATGTTTTAAACTTTACTTTACGAAGTTGAAATGCAAATGTTTAAGATAATGTGAGCTATTTATTTACGTCCCTTTATCAAATGGACTGTGAACTGCAAAATGATTTTTTTCTAAACATCTAAAGTAAAAGTAAGAATTTAAGTTTCATTTGTCAATGATAGGTCAATATGATAGACAATATGTTTTTTGCACAACATTTGACAGTTATTTGTACAAGGAACAATCTAAAAATGTATCAGGAATTATCTCATATACAACTGTTCGGAAATTGGCTATTTTCAAAATAGAAAAAAAAAAATTACAACTGATGGTTGCATTGGTGGCATTGTCATTATTTTTAAAGATATTTAGTGTATCAACTAAAATATAATGATTGATTGATGTGGCATTGGCATGTCTTATTGTATATTAAAAGACAAATGGATGTCAGGTTAGTAAGCGTATTGGTACGGGAACATAACCAAATCAACCTGTTAAGGATCGATACGTACCGATTATCAGGTTGTCTGCATGTTGATATTGTAAAATATCAGCTGCGAGTCACAATATGAAGCTTTTTGTCAAGTGAGCGCAGCGAACGAGATCAAAAAGCCTTCATATTGTGTCCAGCAGCTGATATTTTACAATATCAATATACAGATAACCTGACAATCGATTTATCGGGCTGTATTTACGTCTTTTGGAAGTGTTTTTTTTAGTTTCACCAGAAACCGGAAGTTGACTTGATAAGTTCCGGTCAAACTTATCAACGTCGGTTCAAACATGATGACGTCGCTGATATGTCCGGGTCAAAGTTATTAAGGCCGCGTCAACGTATTTGACGTCACAAAGCCGTGATACGCAATAGTATTAAGGGCTGAGCAGAGTGGTATAGACAGAGGGACGACCGATAAAGCTTCAAAATTGGTAGAAAATCAACAATCTCGGTTGCTACTTAAATCGTTATCGAAGAAATATAATAAACTTCAAGGTAAATAGAAGTTAGATGTATGATACCGATTCTTCTAGTGTAAAAACCCTCGTTCTATTAGATTACTTTTCAAGCTTTTTTGGGGAGGGTACCATGAGGTAGTTGACAGTCCACCCTGAGCTGCACTGGTTACTTGTAGATGAAAAATAAAAAGACCTATGTTAAGTTAAATTAATTCAAAATCAACTGTATTACTGTTGGTTGTTTTAGATATATTTGTTCTGTGGAATATGTAATGACTCAAACATCCAATGGTTCTGCATAATTGTTTGATTTTTATGATGAATTATAGTTAATCGTTTATTTATTTCTTAATGAATTTCAATGAGGATTTTGAACAGATGTGTTATTTGGTACAGTATATATACTACTTGATGGATCCATTTACATCAATCGCTTTATATTGTACAAGGTAAGTTGTCAACATATATTCTAGATAAATTTGTGCACATAATTTAAAATGGACGTTGAATAAATATTTATTGTATACCGAATTCATTTGCCAGTACAGGGAGCATAGTTGTTTCTTGTACTGCATAACATTTTTCACATGGTGTGATGGTGTGGGGTAAAATAAAGCACACAAATTAGAGGGACAAATATATTATTTTTTAGAACCATTAGTTGGTAAAACAAATCTTATTGGCTGGTATGTTTAGAAATTTGATAAACGCGTAAACATAATTTCATTCTAACGCATAAGGTAATTTAGGTTTATATAAAATAAATGTTTCGTGTTATTACAAAACGTGTTAAAAGAAAAATAACAAAAATACCGAATTTCAAGGAAAAATTAAGATTTGGGTTAGTTGTTCGGTCTCTATTATTTTTGAAGTGATTTGTGCCAATTCAATGCTTTTGCCGGTGACTCGTCGATTTTCTAGCAAAACAAACAACTAGCGTAAACACTCAAGACACATAAGACCTCTTTGTTAATAAATTTAGGGAAATACTTGTTGCTGATGATAACTAGTTCCAAGTCAAAAACTAATAACTAACAACGTGTCCAATAGTATATCAATCAAGACACGTTCAATGAAAATAGTGTAAAGACGTAATAACATAATAGGAAACATGATATTGAGCAACTGCAAAATATAAGTATCAACATGAAGTAGAATCTCAAGCTGAATTAAATTATACCAACTTATAGTGCATGATGAGTATCGATGAGCTCACACGAACCACATTTAATCAAATAGACCCTTAAAAAGCATCACCGTATAAATCCGAATCCGATATTTCTTTTTTTTTAAGATGACTACGAAGACATTTAAACTAACGTATCAAATCAACGTAGTTTAGTAAAGGTTTTAAAAGGGGGACAAAAGATACCAGAGGGACAGTCAAACTCATAAATCGAAACTAAACTGACAACGCTGGCTAAAAATGAAAAAGACCAACATACAAACAATAGAACACATGACACAACATAGAAAACTAAAGAATAATCAACACGAACCCTACCAAAAGCTAAGGCTGATCTCAGGTGCTCCGGAAGGATAATCAGATCCTGCTCCACATGTGGCACCCGTCGTGTTGCTTATGTTATGACAAATCCGGTAAATAGTTTAATTCGGTAGGTCACATTCATGAAAGGGAAGGGAATTGTAGTTACTACGTAAGGAACATACCCGATATCATTTGTGAAACGGTTACTCCATAACTGTCAACCAACTCGTGATGGCGTCCGTAAAATTTACGAAGGAATGATTTCAACTTCACCATTTGGAACTCTTGGTTTAATATCTTCCTTGTAAGCAGCAACCCTCTATCAAGAAAATCATGATAGGAAATGCAAACAAGGGAATATCGTATTAATTGGGAGATATATACCCCGTATGTAGGTGCTGCTGGAATGTTGCTACTAAAAAATCGAAATTTCACAATTTGAAAGCTGAAATCATCTCTTTTGTCGTAAAGTTTTGTTTTCAACCGACCCTCATTGTCAATTTCTAGATGTGAGTCAAGATATGAGGCCGACTTAACTGTATCTGATGTATCCTTAATCTCTAGTTCGAAGTTTTAAGTTATTTTTGGTATATAATGTATTTATGTATGTAACGAAATTATTTGCTAAATAATTTATCAATGATACATATATGTCAATTCATTTAAGATCTTGTTGACTAATTGTCTGTTATATTGTAGATGAATGCGTCAATACGTATACGTGGTTTTATTTTGATTGTGGGCGTAGTGGCTGCTCTGTTTGGAATAAGTAATTAATATATATAATTTCATAATATGTAAAATGATGTGAACTATAACCAAACCAGTTGTTACACGTACTATTTTATCTCGAAAGGTCAAATTATGTTAAATCCAATACTGTGTTTGGTTTTGTTTTGAAAACATGTTCCCGTTATAACAGTTAATAATTTTATGGGAAATGTAACCGACAGCCTCAGTAAAACTACGTTTTTCGAAAGTCAGTAAAATCAGTATATTTACCTCATGAAAAGAACGGTACAATATGTATATCATCTGATATAATTCAAAATTTTACAAAAAAGGAGAAAAACGCATTTGGTTTATAATGAATATGAATGACAATCGTTAAGTCATTTGTACTTAAAAATGTTTAAACGACATAGATATTCAGCGAACCTTTTTTTTAAGACATTTTATCCTAAAAAAAAATTAAGACACTAATCAAAATTGTTTCTAGTGAAATTATAAAACCGGGTAAATCCTCAAAAAGTATTGTTATTAGAGGTGGTTGTATTTGTTATCTCTTTACGTGTCGTAAGCTTAATCGAATTGGTATTTATAAGACTTACTTGTAAATATAAAGCACAAAAAGGACCGACCAATACCTTTTGGAGTTTTTAAAAAAAAAATGAAAGGTAAAAACTCAAGCTAGTTGGGTCTCTATCACATATTAGATAATGGAAATGTTACCATGTTTAAACAAGTGACCGAGCTTAACAATTTTTGCTGATTTGGAGAGCAAAAGATGAAAAAAACTATGGAGTTATTTAGTTTATGCAAATAACTGATTTTTTCAAAGAACACATATGTTGTGAAAAAATGAATTTGTTTTACCTTAAAAAGCCCCATCACAGAAGGCGTTTCAAGGTTTGCTAAATTTTTGAAAATATGAAAGTAGTTTCTTACCACACGATGTATACCACATATTAGCAAATGTATTTGCTCGAAACTATTAATCATATGAATCCAAGTCAAAATGTTGGCAGGGAAATTGAGGCAAATCTATCGTTATCGCCAACAAATGGATTGCGTTCTATTATATAATCTTTACCTATACTAGTAACATTTGATTATAAATTAGCCAAACAATTTATAGCCACTGGATTAATCAAATTGTTGAATATGTAGGAATGACTTAGACATGTTAAATGATAACTAAAGTTAATTGAAATCTGCCCTACCTTCCACAAAAATAAACCATTCGAGTTTTTTGGAAGAATGCAGACATTAACTCTATAGTTTTATTTAGTTAGTTATAAGTTATTCTGTAGAGTGTATTAACACACAGATAATGTCTTTAATTTCTTATATTTCTGACTTTATCAGCAAATGGTTGTGAAGCTTGCAGCGTAAAAGGAGTTTGCTATTCTGCCGATGAACAATGGTTAGAAAAATGTTGGACGAAAAAATGTACTGTTGATTCCACTGGTTACCAAACAAGCTGGACAACATCAATAGTGAAAACACGTACGTAGACTTGTTAACAAATCGATAACATGGCAGGATTAACAGATTGTGATTATTCTTACATTTAATTTCAATATATCAACTTCACTGACGTAAAACATTCTATTTTATTACTTTACTGATGTTTTAAAATTAAGCTCTTGTTTTGCATCGGTCGAAAACTAATATCCTTTCGTTTCATTAAAAAGAAAATATAATCAACTAATGCATAAAAGTAGTCTCAACGACAAATGAACGGTTAGAGACACAAGTAGTTATCTATTTACTTATCTGTAAAACACCATGTCAATGTATTACAAAAACTCAGACAAGAAGCCAAGCTCAATATTTGGATTGACAGGAGCATGGTTCGACTCTATCAGATTTGAATGACAAAACGAAGAATATATAAGCAGACATGTAATGATTGAAGCATTAAAAAAACATAATTAAATGCTTACAGTTTCAAGTGTAGGAAAATTGTTGAAAACAATGAGCTGATTGAAAAGAAAAATATATGTAGCCATTGTTGATTGTTCAAATGCTAATTTTGTAGAGTGTGAGGATACCAATGGTAAATGTATAGATCACGGTCAACAGAATTCGGACGGGTGTACCTGTAATATTTCTAGAACGAGAACGGAATACATCTGTGACGGTTATGGAAAATAAAAGTCTGAATAATTATGACTTTTATGAATTTATTATTTACAATTTATTTGCAAAAGTGGTAAAATAACAAAACGGTACTTTATTGGTGATCAAATCTGTTATATCAATTTAAAAAACACTAATCAAAGTAACCAACAAAAACTGAGAGTATTACATGAACTTATAAATGAGTACATAATAATGACCTCCACAAAACTAAGTTGACAAATTGTTAAAATCAATGTATTGTATTTATAATAACTAATCATGATTCATATTATATATATATATATATATAAATATAAATTTACTGTGTAATCTCCCTGGTTAAACAGTAACTAATTTACAGGGATACCCGGCTGAATGCTGTGAGTCGAGTAATTTGTTAAACAGCAGAGAAATGTGCAATAAAAGATTTATCGTTTAAAAAAAAAAAAAAAACTTATAAATGAGTTAGCGCTTGTGTGCCAACTAGGGAATGCTTTGTTGCTATGAATGTATCACCTACCACGAAAATTTGAACTCAGTACAAACTCAATATCGACAATATGACATATGTTTAAGAATTAAATATCATTCGACTTAATGTGTAATGTAAATTTTGTATGCAACAGTGACAGATTAGATATTGATATTTTAGGAAAATTATATTAAGATATATGCATGAGACATCAGAATGCGTGATAAATTTTGATATCCAAGACCGCGGTAACATGTCACTACTGAGTTGAAACACTTTTACACCGAATCGATCAATAAAACCGCGAAATTGAATCGTGTATGTAATAATGAATCTACATAACTCTGTTGTAGCTTATTTTTCATAATTTTTAGTTCAATATGGTTATAAATGTTTGGTAAATTTTAAACATTAAATTTTCGTTTTTTTTTAATTCGGTAAACAAATCATTTCATGCAGTGCCACTAATTTTCTCAATAATCATGGTTTGATATTCTCAATTAAAATACTATTCGTTCTTTTTTCATGACATATTCAATGTAAACAAATATAGGGTTACGAATCGTGTAAGTTAGTTATACACTTCGGTGTACGGCGTGTCTGGGTAAAAAAACCAATTCGTCCTCCGCAGTGTATACTATTATATGTGCCGAACAAAATGAGTACTTGGACTATACGCGTATTGTCACGACAATATGCGTATACATATATTGTCCTTCCATACGCGTATGGTAGGACCATATAAATATATTCTCGATTGGTAATTTTCGGGATGGACCATATGAGTTTTTCGACCATATAGTTATTTTGTCAAATATGAACTAAAAATGTTTTAATAAAACAATAAACTTTAATAAAAAAACAATAAAAGTTACATCAAAATGTATTAATTTGACATTTACTTCCACACAGTACTATAGGTTTTCTGCATTTGAATGTCTTGGTTGTGCACGATCGTTTGCAGTTACACCTTATGCTCGAGTGAATATCTAGCCTTCTTAGCAGCTGCGTGTAATATTACTACAGTACACCAAATCCATAAGACGATCAAATAAACTATGGACTGGTGGAGAGTGGAATGATTGGAAATCATACCACATGAATATTCTTATTTGTATAATAAAACAACTAAAAGAATAAGAGTAAGATACAATAAGTATTGTTCTTTGTACAACTATACTTAGCAATATAAGATGTGACGACATCAAAAACATCTATCGGAAACAACATTCTGAATATTGCTCTGCTAATGCTAATTATACAAAGTTTCAAAAGTAAGCTAGTCATAATATGTAGAATTCTAACCTTTTTCGTTGGAACACACAACTCGTTTTACAAACCCAAAATACACAAGTTACAAGTTGAAACCCTCTGTCTCTCACATATTGTCTAGATCTGGATGTATCTGTTTCCTGTCCTTCTGTAGAAAAACACATCAAACGAATGGGCGACAACTGGCATACGCCTGACTTGGTACAGACATTTTCTTATTCAGAAATTGGTGGATTATACCAGCTATCTAAACCTTCCACGTGTATGCCAGTCGCATAAAATTCAATTATATTGACAACAAAGTGTGAACAAAACAAACACGCATAATTGGTAAAAATGTAAAATAGGGGAGCAATAGTTAACATCGTGTACAATCTTAATCACTAAAAAGACTAACAAATATGTTACAAAAAAACCCACAATAAGTCTTTTAAACAGAGCATATTAGCAAAATAAAAAACAAAATACAACAAATTACATAGCACAATACCGGGATGTACAAGTACCTAGCCACGTCAGAAGTCACCTTTGTGTTAAAATCTAATACACTAAAAAAAACAAAAAAAAAAAACCAACTGCATCAACAACAAAAACAATAGGCATTTTTCACTTATTGACAAAGCATATAGAATGAAATTCAAAACAGTGTGGCTGTGGCTATTGATTGACACATTAAATTCATCCATTGACTGGGACAATTAACGTAAACGTTTGTCTGTAACGACCACTGTTCACGACGAACCTACGATAAACATTTAAACTGTGGGGTCACCAAAGGTTTCTTAACGCCTTTAATTATAAAATAATTAGAAAAATTAATCAGGAATAACCTTTATGTTTTGATTTATATAATTGTTATAAATCAAAACATTGTGTTATTTCTGATTAATTTTTCGAATTACTTTATTAAGGTGTTGAGAACCTTTGGTGACCCCATAGTTTAAGTGTCTTTAAAAAGTACATAGTGAGCAGTGGTCGTTACATACAAACGTTCACCTAAATTGTCCCAGTCAATGGATGAATTTAATGTGTCAATCAATGGCCACAGCCACACTGTTTTGAATTTCATTCTAAGCGATATAAAAAACAAGAATTCGAAAATAAGCACACTTGAGGGATGTATAAATACCGAGCTAGGCCTAAAGGATTTAACGAACAAAGGACTATACAGTAACTGTGTTCGAGGTATACAACATTTGGTCGAGGCAAAATAGACCACTTTCGAATTCATCCGTCACCGAAAACAACTCTTCAATTATGCGCGCCTTTATGACGTCATATGCATTTACCAGATAGAGGATCGCCTGTATCCCTGCACTATTAACATTTATCAACCGTCTTAGTGATCGTCATGGTGCCGTATAAACTAGAAATAATGTTTGTTTTGTAAGTACCTTATCACAATTCCCTAATGATAGCGGTGCTGATTATCAATTATTAGAACCTAATTTGCCGAATAATTAGTGCAATATAGCATTGATGTTCACTAAAACCAGAGTTTTTGACGGAAATGCATGGAACTCGAAAGTTTTCTATTAACTCGGACAAAAGAAACGAAAATCAGCAATTAACACTTGTAACGGGCATAACCTTAGAATGGAATAATGGCCACCGTCACCTACTTCATGTTTTGTGATAATATGCATTTTATTTTTAGGATTTTTTTTTCTTTTAGATTCAAGACTTTTCTAAAGTCTACTGACTGTGTTATAAAACTTACCAAGCCGTAGGAAGGATGTTCAGTTTCTCAATACTAGTACCTCATAGTACAAACCAAACATGATGAAATATGCCTAACTTCTTATGCATGTTATGCAAGATATCCTACGGTAGTGATTAAGATATCTCAAAAAAGCAGTAAATAACAACTTTTTTTTGTGTTGGTTGTCTTTTTATAAGGAGGGGGTGAAGTAAGGGTCTTTCCTCAATAATAAACACCGGTATTCAACTTCTCGACCTGTGACTCCTTTTGACTATTTTTTTTTTAATTATCAAAAAAATTGTCCAAAAAATGTTCTAAAAATTAAAAGGGGGAATAAAGTCCCATCTTTTTGACATTTTAGTGTGCAATTTAGATCTATTAAATACACAATAAGCGGAATGTACAGAAGGAACTCATAAAAATTAAAATCAACTTGAGGTTTAAATTAAAACAAAACAAATTAAGACATAACAGGAAATTTGTATATGAAGGTCCGATTACGAACTTTACCTCTTCTTGTCGACTTGTTTCTTTATTATAATGAGGCTGACTTCATACAGGAACTTCTTAGGAGGAAAGAAAAGAAGTAAGCAATATCCTTTTACTTTACTTCCCGCTATAGTGATGATGTTCTCTCACTAAATAATTCAAATGTGGTGACCATGTTATATGCATCTATCCAATCGAACTAGAGATAAAGGATACAACATGTACAGATACAGTTAAGTCGGCCTCATATCTTGACTTACATCTAGAAATTGACAATATGTGTCGGTTGAAAACAAAACTTTACGACAAAAGAGATGATTCCATCTATCCAATTGTGAACTTTCCATTTCTAAGTAGCAACATTCCAGCACCTGCATACGGGGTATATATCTCCAAATTGATACGGTAATCCCGTGCTTGTATTTCCTATCATGATTTCCTTGATAAAGGGTTGCTGCTCACAAGGAAGCTGTTAAACCAAGAGTTCCAAATGGTTCCAAGTTGAAATCTCTTCTTCGTAAATTTTACGGGCGCCATCACGAGTTGGTTGACCGTTATGGAATAACCGTTTCATAGATGATTTCGGATATGTTCTATACGTCGTAACTACAATCCCCTTCCCTTTCATTAATGTGATCTACACTACCAACAATTTGACTAGCATTTACATGTACATTAAATGCCGCTATATAAACAGTACTTTTAGGTAACATCACTAATCAGTACATTAAATGCCGCTATATAAACAGTACTTTTATGAAACATCACTAAACAGTACATTAAATGCCGCTATATAAACAGTACTTTTAGGAAACATCACTATTCAGTACATTAATTTTTATATCATTTTCAGTCATGTTGGGAAAAAGTTGTTTACAGTACTGAAAATTTCAGTCTTTTTTCAGTACTGAAAATTTCAGTCATTTTTCAGTACTGAAAATTTCAGTCATTTTTCAGTACTGAAAATTTCAGTCATTTTTCAGTACTGAAAATTTCAGTCATTTTTCAGTACTGTATATTTCAGTCATTTTTCAGTACTGAAAGTTTTAGTCATTTTTCAGTACTGTATATTTTAGTCATTTTACAGTACTGAAAATTCAATCATTTTTAAGTACAGAAAGTTGTAGTCAAATTCAAGACCTGGTAAAAAAAAACTCGGTTATGCTATCAAAACATCATAAGCCCCTAGGGGGGTCACTTTGTCCTGTTCCGACCAGCAGTAAAAAGCTTCCCAAAGTGGGGCGTCCGTCTGGCTCTGCAAGATGTATCAAGTTTGCAGCTACGTCCTGTCAGAATGCATATGGGGAGGTTAAATCCAATACCTCATGTAAAGAGAGTGACAAGATCTCTGCACGTTAAGAACCCTTGCAACAACTCTTCCTGTTGCATGGCAAACATACTGTCCCTATCTAATATACCTTTATTTTCCAGTGGAAGTCGAAATTCCTCCCGATCATCATCCCGGTGGGCCTCTATTATTACAAGACCTACTAGTACCTATTGTATTCATTGTTAACTTGTTCCCGTCCTGAACATTCGTGAAATATTTGCCACTGGACATAAAGCAATCAACAATCAATCAATCATCAACAAATATCATAAGTTGGTTTGGGATAAAAACAAGTATTTTATTTTAAAACTCCATGGCTATATGTATTCTTTCATATCAACACATTAATACATTGAATAGGATTCTTTTGATGAACTTTATGACAACATTCTTTATGTTGCCTGTTTCAAGCCACGACTTCTCATTTTTGATTGTCGTTATTTGTTGTATGTCATAATTTGTGTTATTCAATGTTTTTGGCGTAGATCAGTGCGTTGTTTTTTCCTTACGATTAGTTTCACTAGTTATCAAGTAGACTTTTACAGCTTTCCATGAGCAATGATGTTTTTATTGTTGATTCATGTGAAAGACGGAAAAGGAGCTGTCATATAGACAGTAAAATTCAATCACATAAGCAACAAATACAAAACCATCAGACAGAGATCACCAATACAGTTCTTCAATATTAAACAGTCAACACCATACAAGAAGTTCTGAATAGCTCCGACAAAAAAAAATAGATGTCATCTAGATGTACAGCACAATGTCAGAATATCGTTCATCAAACTAAATGTATAACTGCACAAAGACATATCTATAACATGACTTTGTCCGACTTGGGGCAAAGGTGCATATAAATGTGGCGGGTTGAACCGATTTTGTCGACGGCTGACGTTGAACATTATGGTTATATATATATATAGTATCCTTGTTATGTTGTTATTAGTTGGGAGGCATACCACATCTCCTTGTTTTATTAATGGAACTTAATATGTAGATTATATATGTAGATTATATATGCAGTCGTCTATATTAAAACTGTTGCTCTTTCACACTTTCTTGTAGCACTTGAATTGCAATGAAGTCTTTAGTATAGTTCACGTTTCTCCTATAGAAAGAAAAGATCCTTCTGATACCATGACAGTTTGTTATCAGTAATAATTTCAAAATAATTTAAAAAGAATAAGCACACGTTTCAAGATATTTTTATAACATGAACCTTGGACCAAGTCAGGAACCTGTAGTCTAGTGGTTGTGGTTGGTTCATTTCGGTCATATTTGTTGTTTGTAAATTGTTTTGTTATACATTAGGCAGTTAAAATTCTCATATGAATTGTTTCATATTCATATTTCACATGTTTAAACCTTTTATAGCGACTTTTACTCACTCTATCAAGGCCGTAAAATTGACTACAATTGCGTATATCTAACTAAAACTTTGGTGAATTATAGTTGTGTCATTGAAAATTATAACCACATTTCTTATTTTGACCAGCATTGATATTTTCTATTCAACGGCAAGAAAATAGAACTTTGCTTCTTATTGTTCTTTGTGTGGTTTTAATATATATAGCATAAAAATTTTGACAGCAGTAGATTTTGAATGAAAAGCTGGACTAATTTTTAGGGTAATATGGCAGAATCCAATTAAAATACATATTCTAAATATAAAAAGAAATATTAGTTAAATTCTCACGAAACAGTAACCCTTTTACCAAAGATATTTCAGTCTATTACTATATGGAGTCTAATCGGTTTTCTTCATCTTTTACATTACAAGTAAAAGAGTGTTCAATTGCAAAAAACTGCATTTTTTTGTATTGACCTAAAGCACTTTCAAAATCACGGTTAGTGTAAAATAATTATCTAAACTACAGACAAATTTTCTACCTATGAAATTAAAGTGAATCGAGCTATCACATGATTTTTTTTATGGGAAATGAACACGAATCGATCCTTCACATGAATTTAACAGTAACTGAACATATTTTAGATAATATTATAGAAAGTAAATATGTTTTCTTTTTGGTAGTGAGCATGTTTTATACAACCTTTCTTTATTTCTTTCTTGTTGTTCAAATTTCTTGGTCCTCAACAATCAGTCAGTCTTGTAAGCTCTAACCAATAATGTCTCAAATATAACTTATAACATAAGATGTAACAAGAATGCTCAAGCTGAATCGTCTCGCCTGCTTTTTTATTCACGAATTATTTTATGCTGATAGTCCATTGATATAGTTTTAGTACAAGTGTCACATACACCACACATTGTCAAAGATCCATAAAAGTGAAGTAAATGTGAGATAAACCACAGTCGTTTGAATTTTAGTGATAAATAAACCAAAAAAATAGAAAAAAGTCGCCCATATCTTAAACAAGAAACAGACAAAACCACGAAAATTACATATTGACCAATGAACCATAAATTTAACATTGACCAATAGCCTGTGCAAATTAAACAAATAGTAGTACACAAGACACATAAAAAACTAATGACTAAGCAACACGAACCCCACCATGGGTTTGATCTCGGGTGCTCCTGAAGGGTATGCAGATCCTGCTCCACATATAAATGTAGTACCCATCCTGTTACCCGTGTTATTACAAACCCGGTAAATAGTCCAATTCGGTAGTTCACTAATAGGTAAGTGAGAAATTAACATAACAAAAATAGAAATTTGTTTTCAAGCAGTTGCTTGACAATGAAAATGAGGTCAAGGCCAACAGACACAATACAGACTTTCGTTATACATGTATAAGCCATCTGTACACAAGGTATGAAGCCTCCAGTTCAAGTCAATTACCATGTAAAATATCAGACTCAAAACAATTAGCTAACACCGTAGGATTGTTATCTGTATCTTTCACATGTCACAGGCGCGACAATACAGCAGGAAGACAAGCAATGTCATGTACATCGATGACTCGCATCCTGGATTTTAGTTGTATTTGTTGATCAACTTTGAAACAAATTACTCAGGGAAAAGAGTCTAACTTGCAAAAGACAGAACGAAAGATGTTCATTCTTTTATGATTTTTTTTCTAATCCATTTATCAACTTAATATTCTAAAAATAATTTATTCAAACGCCTGCACCAAGGTAGGAACCTTATCATGTAAAAAAAAAAACATAAAAAAAATCTGTGTTGATTTAGCTTTGATTCACAATGGAGAGCGTGCTATATGTATCAAGTGTACGAATGGCATGTTTCCCTTTAGATTTTTGTTTGGTGTTTTTTTTATCGATTGATTGCTGTCGGATTCGAAGACGTTTTCTTTTAGGGGCAGAGATCCAGTCCCCTATATGGAGCTACATAAATGGTTAAAGCATAAACTTTCTACATGTCCGACAACATGGAAAGGACTAAAAGTTTGTAAAAGTTATTTTTATTTCAATGTTTTGTACTTTAACGTTTCATTTAAAACTAAATTAAAATTTGCTCTTTTGAGACTTTATCTGTATAGTAATGTTCATACAATAATTTAAATTTAAATTTTATATTATTATGAACGAGCTTCTGGTTGGGAAAATATACTCATGGCAAGTTATTACAGGTTCTTTCGGTCTCTTTAAAAATACACCACTGTATGTCTCTTACATTAAAGTATTGTTTAAATGTTCTCCCCTGCACAAAATTACTAGTAGTACCCATGGATTCTTTCATTTATTTGTATGTTATATTCTTGTAGGATGTTGATTCAATGATAAAATCCTGTTAAATAAACCGTATTAGACTCTTGGAATTCTTCATTCTGTTGCTGCAATCTAAAAATAAAATTCAGGGTACAATTTTCGTAAAATAATCAAATACTACGGTAACCTTACCAATCAGGGTTATTACTAAGGAATTTTAAAGATGAGTCCACATATTTCGCATTTCTGACATGTGCAATGGTGAGATTAAGGAATTTTTGTAATTTATAATTTATCATTGCATTCTCCTAGAACAAGAAAAATTTTCTAATAAGTTTATACCAATTTTACCCCTTAAATTAGATCTATATATATATATATATATATATATATTTGTTATTGGTATAACATTGATTTTATTATCAGTATATAAAAACCGTAGTTTATATACGAGTATTTTATACACATATATATATTCTTTTAATTCTGTATTCTACTGATAAATATACTCACTTTTTAAGTCAACATCACACTTTTACATTACACTAACAGCAGCAACTGCAGATGAGACACAGAAGACCCAAAAAGGGGGGTCCCTCAACAACAACCAGTTGCTCCGCGGGTGCGCACTTTTATACGACCGCAGTGGTCTAACCCTGAACGGTTGGGGCAAATTTGGTCACAATATTCAAGCTTGATACTGTCTGAATTTGGATTGTGATCGAATTTTTGACATAATAAAGGTTTTTGTCACAAAATAAATGTGGTCAAAGATCTAACAAATCTACTGCACAATACTGTGCAATTGAAGATTTCTTCTGAAACTTTTCAAAATTCGAAAGTTGAAAAATTTTGAAAAAAAAAGAATCCCTTAAAAAACTTGTAAACAAAAACCCTCTTTCCCCAACTTGTTGACCACCCCCCCCCCCTTTTAAGCAATAACCCCTAAATTCAATCCCATCTTTTCCTTTGTAGTATTGAACCTTGTAGTACAATTTCAGAGATATCCATTTACTTAAACACAAGTTATTGTTTGGAAACTAGAAACATGCTTCTTTTTGGTTCTTTTTTGTTATCTTATTCCTACATATTTTGGGCAATTAATCCAAAACTTAATACCAGCCTCCCCCATGTTATATGGAACATTGTGGTACAATTTTAGAGAGTTCCATACAATTACACACTTGCAAGTTATTGTCTTGATTGTTTTTGACCCCTTTTTGGCCCTTTATTCCTAAACTTTGGACCCATAACCCCACAAATGAATCTAAACCTTCTACTTGTGGTTTTAAACATTGTGATACAATTTCAGAGCAATTGAAATACTTATACACAAGTTATTATCCTTAAACTAGAAAATGCTTGCTTTGGGCACCTTTTGGGCCTCTAATTCCTAAACGGTTGGGACCACGATCCCCAAAGTCGACCCCAACCTTCCTTTTGTGGTATTACACCTTCTGAAAAAATTTCATAAAGATCTATTTTCCTTTCCTAAAGATACTGTCCGGAAACCAATGTATCTTTGGACGACGCAGACAATGACGACGTCATACCATTATACGATCCCAAACAATTTGTTGCGGTCGTATAAAAAATCACCTATAGTTTACATTGTGGCTTAACTTATACAATTTGAGGTAGGGCCAATTTCCCGATAATTTTAGTCACAGAAGGGCCAATTTAAAAAAGTGCTGAAATAATAAAATTTACTTTAAAAACAAAAAATAACCAGGTGCTCCGCAGGGCGCAGCTTTATACGACCGCAGAGGTCGAACCCTGAACAGTTGGGGCAAGTATGGACAAAACATTCAAGTGTGATACAGCTCTGAATTTGGATTGTGATCAAATTTTTGACATTACATTGTTTTTTTTTAAAACAAAACAAATGTCAAGATTTTACAAATCAATTAAAGATTTCTTCTTCAAACTTTTTAAATCTAAAATTAAATAGTTGACACAGCATAGGTTTCTGACACAGAAAGAATGTGGTCTAATGAACTTAAAAGTTTTTTTTTTGCCTTTGAGCAATTCACTATGCTGTTGAATATTAATCCTCTCAAAAAAATGTTTGAAGAAATTTTCTTTTTATTTATGAAATCTGAAATGAGAAAAATTTAACCCCCCCCCCCCCCCCATTTTTTTTTCACATCCCCGTTTCCCTTTTTCCAAAACTGATATCAATTCAAATTTCTAATGGAGTTTGCAACAATAACTACTCTTTTAAATACATCATAAAATATTAAAATGTAAAATAAAGTGCTTGTTATCACTGAATGGTAAAGATTGGTTGGTTACCGTAGTTAAAGTGAATATACATTGTTTATTGTATAAAACAATAAAAAAAACTTCATCAGCAACATTTTATATTGGCAAATTTCCAATGAAGTTATTTACATAAAGTTATTGGCAAATAAAAATAGAAAATGACATCATAGTCATGTCTGGCAAATGTCCAACATACATTATCTAAAAACATTTTAGATAAGATCAGGAAAAAAAGCTTCATCAGCAACATTTTATATTGGCAAATTTCCAATGAAGTTATTTACATAAAGTTATTGGCAAATAAAAATAGAAAATGACATCATAGTCATGTCTGGCAAATTTCCAACATATATTATCAACTACTATTCTATACAAAGAAAGATAACTCCAATTGAAAATTAATTGCTATTGCACAATATCGTGCAATTAGATATTTCTTGCTATTGTGCAATACTGTGAAATTGAAAATTTCTTGCTATTGCACAATACTTGATATGGAATCCTGATTTGGACCAACTTGAAAACTGGGCCCATAATCAAAAATCAAAGTACATATTTAGATAAAGCATATCAAATAAGCCAAAGAATTTAATTTTTGTTAAAATCAAACTTAGTTTAATTTTGGACCCTTTGGACCTTAATGTAGACCAATTTGAAAACTGGACATATAGATTTGGCATATCAAAGAACCCATTTATTCAATTTTTGATGAAATCAAACAAAGTTTAATTTTGGACCCCCATTTGGACCAACTTGAAAACTAGGCCAATAATTAAAAATCTAAGTACATTTTTAAATTCAGCATATCAAAGAACCCCAAAGATTCAATTTTTGTTAAAATCAAGCTAAGTTTAATTTTGGACCCTTTGGACCTTAATGTAGACCAATTTAAAAACGGGACCAAAATTTAAGAATATACATACATAGTTAGATTCGGCATATCAAAGAACCCCAATTATTCAATTTTTGATGAAATCACACAAATTTCAATTGTTGACCCTTTGGGCCCCTTATTTCTAAACTGTTGGCATCAAAACTCCCAAAATCAAACCCAACCTTCCTTTTATGGTCATAAACCTTGTGTTTAAATTTCATAGATTTCTATTTACTTATACTAAAGTTATGGTGCAAAAACAAAAAATAATGCTTATTTGGGCCCCTTTTTGGCCCCTAATTCATAAACTGTTGTGACCTCAACTCCAAAAATCAATCCCAACCTTTCTTTTGTGGTCATAAACCTTGTGTTTAAATTTCATTGATTTCTATTTACTTATACTAAAGTTATTGTGCGAAAACCAAGAATAATGCTTATTTGGGCGCTTTTTTGGCCCTTAATTCCTAAACTGTTGGAACCAAAACTCCCAAAATCAATCCCAACCGTCCTTTTGTAGTCATAAACCTTGTGTCAAAATTTCATAGATTTCTATTCACTTAAACTAAAGTTATAGTGCGAAAACCAAGAAAATGCTTATTTGGGCCCTTTTTGGCCCCTAATTCCTAAAATATTGGGACCAAAACTCCCAAAATGAATCACAACCTTCTTTTTGTGGTCATAAACCTTGTGTTAAAATTTCATTGATTTCTATTCACTTTTACTAAAGTTAGAGTGCGAAAACTAAAAGTATTCGGACGACGACGCCAACGTGATAGCAATATACGACCAAAAAATTTAAATTTTTGCGGTCGTATAAAAAGTTGATAAGATTATTGTTTTCAATCCAGATACGGCCAGAATTTTTATTTAATGCAAAAATAAGAGTCAGATTTTTTTCTCTCAAATACCTTAGACTGCCTCCTCAATTCAAATGGTTCGTACCTTAGACTTTCAAGCTATCCAGAGCGAGCTTAATATACTGAATGTGGATCATTATTCAGCTATTATGTCAATTTAAACTATCATGTTATTTTAAAATAGGGCTGGGGCGTTTGGGGTTAAACATTTTTTCGTTGGTAAATAATATTGCTGCGGATTATTTTTTCATGAGAGTGTAATAGAGTTTTACTTTCTGTTTGGTTGAATAGTGAAATAGAAGTCACTACGTTCTTGGTCAATCCTGTGTCGCTTTGAAGGTTTCATGCATGGTTGTCATCCTCAGCCTAATCAACGTGTTACTGTAATTTGAATTTCAAAATGACTGAGTGACGTTTTTTTTTGACGCACTGGTCAACTCGTTGAGTCAGAGGGAGTTTTGATAGTAATGAATCCTGATCCAGCAGAGATATAACCGACCATTCAACCTAAATTACAACCTATTGGCATCCGATACAGTTTTTCGATATAATGTCATTTATATAGTTTTATCATTTACGATATGAGGAAGGCGCTGCCTTAAATGCCAGCTTAATACCAAGAATATGTCCTATAAATTGATTAATTGTTGGTTGCTTAATGTCCAGTGGCAAATATTGCATGTACAAATTTTGACGGGACGTATTATGGTATACAAATGTCCGACTTCCGTCTGTCCGTCGTAAACATGGTACAGTATAATGTCATGGTTGTTTTTTTCGTGATGGTCAAGCGAGTTATAAAATAAAACACAAAATAAAACATAAGTCACCGTGCTAGAGGGTGTAAATTGGGGATTTGTGGAATTTTGTAAAAAATGTAGGCAATGTTATAAAATTTTTGGAGCATATATTCTGCGTCGTAAATTATTGAGATCGGGTTCAATTTGAAGCTGTGATAAGTGACAATAAGTAAAAAAAATAATCCCTACACGAATGACTACAATTATTCAAGCCTTACTTGACCATGCGGACCAGATGCTCAAAGTGGTATTTTTTTAATCCTATGTTAATTATAAAATCATATTTGATTGAATTCTCACGGCATTTATACTTGTGTGTTATACTTTGCGTTTACCAAAAAAGGAAAGCAGGAAGAATTAGATAAAGCCCGTTTCCAATTTAACGTCATTTTTCTGTTACACTAAATGGTAGCAATATCTGACGTTGCGTCATTACGTTTCTAATTACGGAAAATTACACGATATTTTAGTAAACGCTAGCAGTGATGACACATATGTGTCAGGCATGGTGTAGCCTGTTAGAGAAAATGGACAAGTTGTCTTAATTACATGCAGACAGAAAAACCTGGAGAGATTTAATATTTTATGTGAAAATGATAATGAGAATGATGGTTGTAGTATGAACGTAGTCAGATCGTAAGAAATGCGTAATGAGGACGGCATGAGCGTGCTAGTATCATACTATGGTCTTAAACAGCGTGGTGTAAACGTGATATAGTCGTAGTGGAAGCGTAGTTGGGTCGCGTTGAGAACGTGATGGTCGTCGTGAGGTCGTAATAACGTCGCTGTGAGATCGTAGTGGTCTCGACCTTTGAGATCTTACCACGACCTTAATGTGCTCTTACTACGCTTCTACTACGACCTGATTTCGACACGACCGCACCACAATTGTTTTGAACATGTTCAAAGTTGGCTACGTTCATCACGATCTTGAAGACCTCACCACGACCGTGATAAGACCTTACTTCGATCGCACTACGATCGTCAAAATTTGCATTTTTTTCAGAGATCGTAGTGCGATCGTTGCCTAGTGGGACTGCGGAATTAAACTTTATTAGTTCACTAGAGCCACATGAGCTTACCAAAAAATATTACAACTTAGCCCACATGTTTACATATGTCTCCTTGGTAAGGCAGCAACCATTTGATTTTCTGGGGGGCTATGTTTTTTTTGAAAAAAAAAGTGTGTTTCCAGTTTTTGGAGAAAAAAATAATTTGTTTTTGATTCTTAGAAAAAAAAAATTGTTTGTTTCACCCTCAGCTGCCACTATATGTAATGCTAAAATTGAAAGAAAAAATTTGTTTTCGACTTGTCGTGAAAAAAAATTGTCCAGAAAAAAAAAACATAGCCCCCCCCCCCTCCCTCCCAGAAATTCAAATGGTTGCTGCCTAACAGGACTCAAAGTAGCAAAAAGGAGGGCCTGAAAGTGCAGAGTGTACAAATTAGTCCAAATGATGTCTAATAAAAAGAAAATAGTATATTCAGACATTTAAAACTTTTTTTCAGTTTAAAAAAACAAATAAAAACTGTGTTCAACAGTAAACTTTCTTTAAAAAAATATGAATATTTGAAAAAAACACATTGCACAAATTTAAACTACATTATATATAAAAAATTATATAAAACAGAATTTACAAATAATTTAACAAAAACAGATTATGTTTATCTTTTAAAACATAAAAGTTATGTATTTCTGTCGAAAGGAAAAATACGTCCACAAATCCGAATTTTGGGCAAACATACAAAATTTCAACCTTATTCTACAAAAAAAAAAGTAGCACATGAAGGTATATTTTTATCACATATTTGATTTAATCACGCAAAAAGTAGCCTATATGCAAATTGTCAGCAAACTGTCGATATGGATTCTATTATATACTAGAAAAAAATAATGGTTGGAAGAAATTGCTGTGTAAGTGATATTTTGTCTTTATACTTTTCTAACTTAATTAAGATAAACAAATACGCCTTAAAGCTCAGACTATTATCTTTTTGAAATAATCTGAAACTATTTTAAAAATTGTCAATATTTTCCTGGTATATATATTTGACCAAAAAGGACATCTTTTCTTTAGAAATTGTATATAAAAGATATTGCAGAGTTCTTAAAATCTGTTTATTCCCTGTTGGTCCTGGAAGACAAATCTACTAGTAGTCGTCAAAACATTAGTACCACCACTTTCTAAGAACCTTAATCGTACAAATGTATATGTTTCAAGGTAAAAGTGTGCAAGGTAATGGCGTTTTTCAGACTGTTTATGACTAAATCCGTTTGTTGTGTAATGCTTGACAGAGGAGGATTTAGGGGCGGGGTTGATAATATACTGAAGCATGATTAGAGCGACTATCCTCTTCCACAAACCCCGGCCCCTTATGAACATTTCTTGATCCGCCAGTGGTTGATACTTTAGTCTGGAAGAGCATGATTTATATGCTGGTTTTAATTGGCTTTTAAATAGTGTGCTAGTACTAATAGTTTTCAGTTACTACAAATACTCTTATTTTGGTGCTTCGCGTTATAATCTTTAGTAAATGTTAGTTGTTTTTGTGTCTCGTATCGATCTTTTGGGTCAACCCAATTGCAACGGACTTTTAAACGTTGTTTTTATGTTATACTATTACAACACTGACTGTCTAAGTTTAGGGGTTGAACGCTCACACACATGTTGAATCCTGCCACATTATCATGAGCATGTAGTTGAGTGGTTATTGTTTGTTCATATCTGTCGACTCATATTTGAAGTTTTTAGAATGGGTTTGTTATATATCGCTAGGCCGTTACTTTATTTCGTCTTAATTGTTTCACACGTTTGTCGTTGCCTTTTATAACTGATATACAGTATGAATATTTGTCATTTTTTAAGGCCGCACGGTTGGTTATAATTGATAATACTACTTCATTGAACTTCAGTTGATAGTTGCAAAATTAGCAGTCATACCACATCTTCTTACTTGTTATGATATTGTATACATGACTTTTAATTTCGGGTCTTGTCTAAACATTTATGAAATATTAGTCGCTTGACGTTAAAAACAAACAACTAACAATCAAGCAATTTAAACTCGTGTTCAATAAGGAGAAAATCATTTGATTTGTTGGGTTAAAAGGGGAAGGTGGCAGGAGTATTTTGAATATGAATATGGTAGGTTGGTCAAGAGCTGGAAAAAATAGGCATGATTAGCGACAAGTTAAATCTTTAACATGAAAAATTTCGCAAAAGATCCTCCTGCCGGCCCCATTCCCATCCTTAGAATAACAAAAGGTCGTACCCTTACTGTAATTGTCCGTATGTGTTTATTATTTATCCAGCTAGTTGTCCTTATAGTGTCCTACTAAGGGGACGACTATTTGATATTCTGGGGAGGAGGATTTTGAAAATAAATAACTAAGCCTTGATAATCACAAAAATCAAAGGTTTGTTCTGCGGTAGTTTGAAAATAAATAACCTGACACACAATTTATTGAAAAAATAGGTCTATTCGAAAGTATTAGATGGCACCAGATATTCATAATTTTTTTTCCAAACAAAAATCGGGAAACACTTCCGTAAACTTTACATAATGAATTATAAATATTATTTAAATATACTTGAAATGTGTGAAAATGGGTTTCATTTTTAAAAGTTGAGATATATTGTGGTAGAAATACGCGTTGGTAAATATTGGGTACGAGTTTGCTATTTTATTCTAGATTTGTAAAACTTTTGACTTGTCAAACTTCTTGATTTGTAACTTGTATTTTTCTTTAGAAACGCAACTTCTCTTTGGCTGGCAGCGGTAACTATTAACACAGACGCGATCTCACAAAACGTGACTAAAACAAAGTGACTACATTTAAAAAATTAAGAAACGTAGAAATTCATGAAACTAATGGAGAAAATACGTTTACAATTTAAGAAATTATGTTTACACATGTATCAAGAAATTACATTTCACAAATCAAGAAATGTAGAAATTCGATTAACGGATGGAAAAAATACATGTTACAAATTAAGAAATGACATTTTACAAATTAAGAAATTGCATATGTTATACGAATAAGAAATTGCATGCCATTTCACAAATTAAGCATTGTATAATTTTGGCGGATATTCCCTTCCATAGTTTTGCACCCAACTAAAATATCCCAAGTTTGAACACCTTATTTGATTTCAGGACCACCATACTCAAATGTGAAATACTTTGATATATTTCGTAACTTTTTACCTTAAAGAATCCTGGTCCTGAGTAGATTTAGAAGTTGTCGTCAGCAAAAGATTAAAACACCGTTCATTGCAGGCTTCCGTTGTCGTTGATTTCTATATTTTGTGCAATGTCAATTTCATCATGGAAAACTTTCTCTACCATCAGAGGTTCATCAAGGGATAATACTAAATTTGATATTTATGCTATTAATATATGATAGTTACGATTTAAAAATCAATGTTTTAATTTAAGTTGCAGTATAAAAACAATATTAGGTCAATGTCATAAACATATAAACTTTTTGGTATTCCGAATAAAACTGGGGAAGGGAAGGGCGCAGTAGAATGATTTCGTCCTTCCCCAGTTTCTCAGTCTCAGTAATATTTTTTGTATGAGGCTGAGAAACTGGGGAAGGACGAAGTTCTACTGAGCCCTTCCCCATTTTTGCGCCGAGTACAAAAACAAATATTTTTTCTGACATTGACCTAATATTGTTTTTTAACTGCAACTTAAATTAATAAATTGATAGCTATTCAAATCGTAACACAAATGTCAAACTTATTTTCATCCCTTAATGGACCCCTGATTGTGGAGAAAGTGTTCCATGATGAAATTGACATCGTACACAATATAGCTGTGTTACTATATTTTATATGAAATAAACAGAACTATTTGCAGTATAAAAAAACATTATATATTTTTCTGACATTGACCTGATATTGTATGTTTAGAAGTACACATGTACTTAAAGATGACAAAAAGTTTAGTATTGAAAATGACTAAAATTTTCAGTACTGAAAAATGACTGAAATTTTCAGTACTGAAAAATGACTGAAATTTTCAGTACTGTAAAATGACTGAAATTTTCAGTACTGTAATCAACTTTTTCCCAACATTACTGAAAATGATATAAAAATGAATGTACTGAATAGTGATGTTTCCTAAAAGTACTGTTTATATAGCGTCATTTAATGTACTGTTTAGTGATGTTTCATAAAAGTACTGTTTATATAGCGGCATTTAATGTACTGATTAGTGATGTTTTCTAAAAGTACTGTTTATATAGTGGCATTTAATGTACTGATTAGTGATGTTTCCTAAAAGTACTGTTTATATAGCGGCATTTAATGTACATGTAAATGCTAGTCAAATTGTTGGTAGTGTACTGAATTAGACTATTTACCGGATTTGTTATAACATGAGCCTCACGACGGGTGCCACATGGAGCAGGATCTGCTTACCGTTCCGGAGCACCTGAGATTACCCCATCTTTTGTTGGGGTTCGTGATGTTTATTCTGTAGTTTTATATGTTATGCCCTGGTGCTATTGTGTGTCTGTTTGTCTTTTTCATTTTTAGCCACGGTGTTGTCCGTTTATTTTCGATTTATGAGTTTGACTGTCCTTCTGGTATCTTTCGTCCCTCTGTTACAGAATAAGCCATTGTAATACTGAATAGTGATACTAGTTTTTAAAATACAGAAACGAAGACCCACTCCTAATTAAGACCCTCATCTATCTAAGTCCAACTTCGACTGATTGAGTTGAAACATTAGTTCTTGGGTATTTACAAACAAACAATTGTGTACTTGTGTAAAATTGTCACAGTAAGTACGTGCAGAAATAGAAACTCCATTTTTTTCAAAAATACAGTCTAACGTATGGAATGTCTCAACCCAACATTGCATAGGAGGCATAAATAAAGGCAACAGTAGTATACCGCTGTTCAAACTCATAAATCCATGGACAAAAAACAAAATCGGGGTAACAAACTAAAACTGACGGAAACGCATAAATATAAGAGGAGAACAACAACACAACACTACAATGTAACTAACACACACAGAAACGGACCAAGCATCAGACAAAATCCCACGAGAATAACAAATATAACAAATATAACATCAAAACCAAATACATGAATTTGGGATAGACAAGTACCGTGACATGTCTTATCGCAATGTCAATTTATACTAAAAAATAAGAGAAAACAAACGACGCAACGTTAAATTGTAACACACACAGAAACGAACTATAATATAACAATGGCCATATTCCTGACTTGGTACAGGACATTTTTAAAGGAAAAAATGGTGGGTTGAACCTGGTTTTGTGGCATGCCAACCTCGCACTTTAATGGCAATGTTAAATATAACATAGAAATGACAACATAATATTACAGGACTACAATACAAATAAATAGGAAAACGTATTAGACAAAGAAACACATGATTAATGAATAACAAAAAGCATCAGGTTTAAAATTTAATACGCCAAAAACGCGCCTCGTCCACACAAGACTCACCAGTGACGCCCAGATATAAAAAATCGAAAGCGAAAAAAAGTACAAAGTTGTACAGCACTGAAGATCAAAAGTTGAAAAAGGTTGTGTCAAATACGGCTAAGTTTGTATGCTTGGGATAAGAACATCCTAATTATTTAAAACAATTAATGCTATTGCAAACAGTAAATTTTAACAAATCAATATAACAGATATACATAATGAAACTGAAGTATTAACTCATTACATAAAACAAACACGACTACATAATGAATGACCAACACAGAATAGACACACCCGACTCAGTCCAGGCCTCAACGCAGTAAATTATGAAAATGACGTCACATACGACGGTGAAAAGGCATTAAAAATTACGTCACATACGATGGTGATAAGGCATTAAAAATTTGAACATATGAAATTTCTGAAACAGCAGAAAAATTACGTCACATATGAAAAACTATATCTCAAAAGTAAGATAGAATTAGGATTGATTAAAGATTAAAATAGAACTAAATACTGATATTGCATTTAAACACAATGCATATTGCAATACTTATTAATAGCAATTAACTATAATATGTATATGTGCAGTTTGTTATGAATCCAACTTCAAACTTAGATTGTCGTACAGATTATGTTGACCAGAATTAAATCTAATAAATGACGGAGGTGATTAATTTTTTTTCCATAATACATAAATATAATAGAAAAGACGTCAACACATTTGACAAAATCCGATGAGAATTACAAATATAACATTAAACATTTAAACTAAATACATGAGTTTTGGTCCATATTTGTGAGTATTATATAAATATAAAAATGTAAACGGTGAATGTATCAGAGGGACAACTCAACCAATATGCAGAAAACAGCTAGTAGTTTAAACAAATGCTAATGATTATGTTGACTAATCACAATGCCATACTATTTATTATATTCAAACTGTGTTTAGTTATCTAATATAAAACATCTATATGTAGAAGTTTTTCTTATGTTTTTTTTAAAACAGACGACGTTTTTATACTTGTAGATAGGATGAAAACGATACTAAGATCCGACCAACTACTTTTTTGTTCAATCTTATGCACATTGTGCATTGTTGTGGTTCAAGAATAAACTTTGAAAGTAACACAATGACGAAGATGGGGATCTGATAACAAGTTTACTTTTGGCATATACACATGTGACTAGGTATTGTTTGCCCCTACAATATCAACACATAACCTAAACTGTAATTATAGTATTTGATAAATAACTTTTAAATCATTTGCGTTTTATATTTATTCAAGCATAACACTCGAATTTAGTGTCTATTTTTAGAGGATTTCCTTTGAATATTCTAATGTCAGGTGATAAGAACAGTACAAGGGTTATTCACAGTCAAGGTCGTTTAACAATTCCTTTTGCTGTATAAGAACAGTGTACATTAACTGTCGTTTCTACAATACCAGGTGTAAAAGATAAAATAACCGTTAAAAAAGATACGGTGACATTTGACAAACACTTTTGGTCCATATTTGTGAGTATTATATAAATATAATATTATATTTCTCTATTTGTACTTGAATATATATTTGTCACAATTTTAAAGACAAAGCAAATTTAAGTGAAACTGTTTCTCTGACCTATATGTTCTCCCAATTATGTGTATTGTAGACCTGTCACGTAATGTTGTCATTTTAATGTTATATTTAACATTGCCATAAAAGCCCTCAGCTTTAGTTTGTAACTCTGATTTGTTTCTTTCTCAATCGATTTATGAATTTCGAACAGCGGTATACTATTGTTGCCTTTATTTACAGAATATTTCAACTTTGCATTATTATATCTTTTACCGGAACAGATTTGAGCAATCCTCCTCAAGCATGAAATATTTGGATAATTGAAACAGTCATTTTCTTGTTAATAATATGCTTCGTTTATGAAAGGGAAAACATTATTCTTCAACTATTTAAGCTACAGTAGATATACTACAGTATATTTGGTTTTCAATATACTCCAATTTTGTAATTTGTTAACAGATGTTTAAATTTGATTTGTAAGTAACGGAACCTGCATCAGACTTACACCGGTATAAGTTTTGTATTTGATTTCTTTGATAAATTTTTTTTCTCCAATTTTTGCCAGCGGAATGTATATGATGTAGAAATGGAAGTATTAAGAATATTGACGAAGCGAAGATTTTATAAAATAACCGTCTCCTTTTAAACCGCTGTTTTTTTTCTATACATATTATGCAGTCATACAACTGATTTAAAAAGTATACCAATCTTAAAATTTACTTATCGAGTTTATTTGTATGCACCATTTATGGGCATTATGTTTTCTGGTCTGTGCGTCTGTCCGTTCGTTCGTTGATCCGTCTGTCCCGCTTCAGTTTTAAGTTTTTGGTCGAGATTGTTTTTGATAAAGATGAAGTCCATTCAACTTGAAACATAGTTCACATGTTCCCTATGATATGATATTTCTAATTTGAATGCCAAATTAGAGATTTCACCAGATTTTCACGGTCAACTAAACATACAAAATGATACTGTGGATGGGACATCCGTATACTATAGAAACTTTCTAGGTTTTTTTTATATCATCTCCATACAAACTGATATTGAAAATTCATTTACCAAGACTATTTCATTAGTTATGCAAACCAATTAAAACAATTCGATGGTAATGGCATACAACATTTACACTTGCGGTTGTGGCAAAGAAATTTATAGAACAAACTATCAACAAAAATGAACACCAAAAACATAAGGGTAAATTTATGATATTTTATAGGAATGTTATAAAAAGACGTGTGCTCTCGTCAGTACTAGTGACATAAAAAAAAAAGAAGCCAATAGTTCTAATATGTCTGAAGGAATTAATGTTAACTGTATAAAATAATATTTGTTCATCAAGGAAATTAAAAGAAATATAGTCGTCTGATTTTATATCAAGTTAAAAATGTGTCTGATATTCTAACTTGACTTGTATTTCAGAATTAAAAGAGATTAAACTTTATTGACTCTGCAGGTTTTGCAACCTTTTTGTTCCCGATTTTTTTCAAAGGAAAGATCATTTTGTATTTCAAGACCATAGTCAATTCTGTGAAATCTGGTAAAATAAAACTCCAGATATAAAAATCAATGGGAATCATATTTTTTTCAAGTGAATGTATATTAATTTTTCATACTGAAAGAGTTTGCTAGATTGTTTCTATTTTACTTTTTAATGATTCTTTATGAAAGTCATTTATTTTATTTTTAATTTCTGATTTTAAATGCTTCACATAAATAATTAATGAAAGTTGGCTACTTTAAGGCTACTGATTGTTAGGACGTCTTTAGCATATTTATATTAAGGATATACACATTGGGGATCAGAAGATTTCTAGAGTTCGGAGGGCTTTTTTCATAAAGGGTTGAAAAGGTCAACAATTCTGTACGTAAAGAATATCTGACATGTCCATGTATGTCTTTTCACGGTAGGTATAGTGTCCGACTAGGATCGTGGTTTTTCGAGTGATTTGATCGGGCTTTTTCGAGTGTGACCCCTTTTTTTCGAGTGAATATGAACAAAAATGTAAACAAACAGACTTCATCTCTAACAAGACGTGACATAAACTCTTTTGTTTGATATAAAAAGTTATATCATGTATGATAGTATTTAATATAGAAAGATATAACTAACCCGACATTATTTTTCGTTAAAAAAAGTTAAAATAACCATTGAAATGCTTTGGTTTCTTGTGTATAATTTGGAGTTTAGTATGACGTCCATTATCACTGTACTAGTATACATATGTTTTGAGGGGCCAGCTGAAAGGTGCGGGAGTTTTCGCTACATTGAAGACCCATTGGTGGCGGCTATTGTCTGCTCTATGGTCGGGTTGTTGTCGCTCTGACACATTCCCCATTTCCTTTCTCAATTTTATTTAATTCAAAAATTACAGAATAAAGCCATTTTTATACACATAACACTGGTAATGTTGAAGGAAATGCATACATGGAATTTATATATCCTTAGAAATACAGACACTTTACAAAAATTCTTGTTTTTGCATTGAAAACGACATTTTGAGACTAAATTCATTTATTTATGTCCGGGGGTTTTTGAGAGCAGTCCGGACTTTTTCGAGTGTGTCCATTTTTTTTCGAGTGATTATACAAATTGCTAATAGCTTAAAATGATATTTGTCGGTGTATTTACGATTAAAAATAATAAACAAAGTTACAAATTAAGCACTTTTCCAGGCATGAACCAATGCATTTTCAGGTTTCATAATGGTGCTCTAACAATTCATGAAATAAACATTCGTTCATTTGTATATATTTTGCTGTTTATCATATTTTATAACTTTCATCCTGTACAGTACATATTCGTGATGTCAACAATATAATGTACGCATAAATGATTTGGATTGAGACGTACATACAGATATTTGTATTCCTGATGAGCTATTCATTTCATTGTTTATTATGTATAAAATCTAATTCAAATGTTTTTTGTCAATTGGAAAAAAATTGAGCGGATTAATTGAGTCTGTGTTGTTGTTTTTATTTCATTTTTTGTTTGTGTTGGGGCGGGGGTCAGGCCTCCATTAGTAGAATGCATTTTTCTGATTCAGTACTGAGGTTCCTTACTCCATTTTTAAATAAACAGCTGCGCCATGGTCGCATGATACACCTGTCATGTTTTCAAAGTTCATTTCTCTTATGCATGGCTGTGTCATATTATCTATTTCTTGCATGAATAGAAATTTCTCCTTTCATCACTACACAGAGCACAGAGTTTGATATGAAAATACGGAAATCTGCATTAATTTGATCTGCTGTAAAAGTAGAATTACTCTGATAAAAAATAGTGCATTCGATGTCCTTGTGTACTTAAACTAACCAACAAATTTTCAAAAATCAAACTTTTGGTGAAAGAGAAATATGTTAAGATCATTTTGAGCCAAAATTTACTTGTCTATGAATTATAATTAAAAATTGAGGATTATTGCGCTCCAACTTATACTTATTAAAGATTCCGAGAACCAGGGGTTATTTTTGGAGAACCTCTATTCGAATGTCGGTCTTTTTCTTAGAAGGCTTTAAGGGTATTGGCATGCAGAAAGATGATACATGTACATATCAGGATATACCTGGTTTCTTGGAAGTTAAACGTAGGGTAAGATATTTAGAAAGCTGTGAAAATTGCTAAATTTGGTAAAACATATAGGGAATTTTAATTGGTGGTCTGACACCTTATATATCATCATTAGACGATATTACGGCATTTTCACTGGCTATTCGTTAGGGTGTTGATGACTTTCAAAGTTACGACGATGTACATTTCGTGTGCAAAATTCTAGAGCAACGATTCTCGGAATTTTTAGTTCAACGCAATAAGAGTGTTGGCCGTATTAATACAACTAGGTTTAATAACGTGTGAGAATGGAATATCGCTTGATATCTATTCTCACTCGTTATGACACCTATAAATATTTTCTCAATGTCAAAAACTTAACTTTTACAAAAATTTTCTCGTCTGAAACTACTTGACTAAGTTCATTATAGATAGAGATAACTGTAAACAGCAAGAATGTTCAGTAAAATAAGATCTACAAACAAGTCACCATCACCAAAACAGATAATTTTGCCATGAATTATATTCTTGTCTTTAATGTTGGTAAGTGCCCTTTGTTTGACATGCATATGCACTGCAGCAAATAGACTAAGGTAAGTGACACAGGCTCTTAAGAAACTCTATAATGTTTAATAAAATATCATAACTCGGAAACGTAAAATCAATCATTTCTAAATATTCGGAAGGGATGATACCTCAATAGACAATTCACCGAAGTTTTATGTAAATTGGTTACAACGTTTTTGAGTTTTTTCCCGATATGCTGATGATGGACTAATGGACAACGGGGTACCATAATACGTCCCGTACAAAAACTTCATGGTTCACCACGAAATTGTAATTTACTTTGGCAACAAAAGTACAAAAGTGAAAAGGGATACATATATAAGTTGTGCAACGACAATCGGTCATAGTTCATTTATTTTTATGTGAAATACCAGTTGTCTTTTCCTATTAATTGTGTTTCTATGTGTATATACGTTTCTCCATAGTCGGAGTACAATCTGTTACCTAAAACACCCCTAAAATTGGTATAGTCTTGATTTTCAACCCTTTAAGTAAAATTGACTGATCCAGATGTTTGTATATAAACCAGCTCAAGACAGAGAAACTGTGTCAGTTTTATGTGCACCGTTGAAGTGATAACATCAGGGATTATTTTCCAACTGGTAAGTAGAGTGAATTCAGTGATTCAAAAGGATATATATAAATAGTGTTCGGATTTATATGTGGATATTGCAATAGTGATTGTGATACAATGTATAAAGTGAAACTTATGTATATAATAAGTTATTGTATTAGTGAGAATAAAAGGTGTATACTTGCTGGTGTTGCAAGTTGTACTATGTGGAAGTGTGAATACTTCATAGATTTGTATTAGTGAGAATGCAAGGTGTTTACTTGCTGGTGTTGCAAGTGGTAATATTTTAGAAGTGTATTAGTTAAAGAGCACTGTGTTAAACCTTACCAGTTTGGATAATATTCATTGTGTGGGAACTCAAAGGGATAGTTAGTGCGTGAGTTCAGCTGTGTTTATATATATATTCCTTGTGCATTGAAGGATTTGTGCAAGTGTAATTGTGTCATTGTGTTATTGTGGTTAGTTGCAGACTTACAAGGTGATACTACATATTGGTGGACGTTGTAAATAGAAGTTGTATATATGTGTTTTTGTGTTCATACGTTTTGTGTGATACTTACTTTATGCATGTTGCATAGCAATCTGTTGGTGACATTGTGTAATGAAGGGCCTGATGCATGTTGCATAGAAATCTGTTAGTGACATTGTGAATAAATCGGTCTGATACATGTTGCATAGTTATTGCATAGTGACATTGTGTATATACAGTCTGTTTTGAAACATTGTGTTTATGCATTGTGAATGAGGTACTGCACCTTGTATTTTGATTTATGTGCATTGTGCTGTGTATATATTTTTCGTTGTGAATCCATTGATGGATGTGTTGATTGTTTTGAATAGGACAACTGGTTGTGTTGCAAAAATTGAGTTGAACACATGAAATCCTGATTTATTCAGATACGGATCAAGTGATCGCCCGGTTACACGTTACAATTGAAATAACTTGTTTCCCAATCAACTATTTATAAAGTGTTTAAACTAACAAAAGTACCATGACATGAAGTTGAAAAGATTATAATTCTCCTGTACTTTGTTCTAAATACCTTTTATAAAGGATCTAATAATTTCTAATTTAATACTGGAAAGTAGTGGTAGAACGATTTCCGTACAGAAAACTTGTGTAATTCAAAAAGGTTAGATTTGATCAATGTAGTACTATGTTTTTATGAATTATTGAGAATTAAAAAAAAATTCATTCATTAAATTACCAGTATAAACTAAAAAAAAGTATAGAATACCTTTTTTTATTCAAATTTTCTGTAAAAATCCCAGCCTATTTGTCTAAAAACCCGGACGATTTCACAATTGCTCTCGTAAAAACCCGGACAATAATAAACACTGAATTTTTGGTTTAAATACAAGGAAATTGTGCTTCTTTGTTGATCGAAACATGTAAAGTAGTCAATATAAGATGGGTAGTAATGTAAAAAACTATTATAATTACGAAATAGCAGTTAATTGAACTGAACGCATGTGCTATCACTCGAAAAAGTCAGGAAATGGACAGAATCACTCCAAAAACCTCGATCCTAGCCGGACACTATACTTACCGTGCTTTTCTAGCCCTTGTTGCATGTGACAATCTATTCGTAAATAACGCGACAATCTTAATGATATTTCATAACCGTAATCGAAATTTGTGTTTGGAATCACTTCTTTGTTTGGCAATACTAACAGAGCATGAATGTTTATGAATTAAGGTCTGCCTTGCATGAAATCGCGGGAAGTCCAGGCTTTCCGTGCTTTACTTAAAACATGACATGGAAAGGAAGATATGGTATGATTGCCAATGAAACAACTCTCCACAAAGTCTAAATGTCACTGATTAACTACTAAAGGTAACCGTACGGCCTCCAACAAAGAGCAAATCCCATACCGAATATGCAACTATAAAAAGCACTGAAATGAAGAATGTACAACAATTCAAACGAGAAAAAGAAAGCCTGTTTTATGAACAAAATAGTGAAAGAAAAACAAAAATGTGACAGCAACAAATCAAATGACAAACACTGAATTACAGGCTCCAGCATCCTGACTTGGGACAGGCACACGCAATAAAGTGGCGGGGTTAAAACAGAGCAAGTTAAATGGCACCAAACCCTCCCGTAACCAGTTACAATACAACATATGAACAAACTATCAAAATCAGTTGAAAAAGGTTTAATTTATTGGAAGTATACAAATAGAAATATAGCTAACAATGTATAGAGTGGACGTTCACGGGTACTTGTACACCCCAATTGAGCCATAAATGCGCACATGTGTATAGCGAAAATGTTAAGTTTGATTTTACTTTACTGATAAAAAAAACTTAATATTTAAACGGATAAAAAAATACAAAGATCGTAGTACAGTGTTGTATTTGTTTATTTTAGAATATGTTAATCTAAGGATCTATTAGTTCACCCGGATCGTTTATGAGTTTCCGGGCTCGGTAAACATCAACTCGGTATAAATTAGGATACGCTTTCACGTTTTAGTATTTTAATATATAGGTTTTTATCATGATTTATCTTCATATTATTACTATTGATTTAATTATTGCTCATTTTTTGGTTGTTAATTCTATATCATTATTTCAGTTCTCCAAAGCACTATTAAGAATGATTCGTGTTTCATGTATATTATCAACACTAATCGTTTGTATACTAATAGGTAAGTTCATTTACAAAGTGGAAAAGTATATCTAATTAAACATGTTTGTCGTTGATCAGTACAAAAATCCTAGACTAAGGTGAAAAAAACCTGGATGCTAGATCAGAAGGGTAAACTCGAACACTTGCTGTTCAGTTGTCCAATATGACTCGGCAAATATTGAAGTTCATAAAATTACAAACGAGTGAATCTTTATGCAATATGGGAAAGTTGACCCGTAATTGTGTCATAAGCCATTATTTGAATATCGCAAAGATAAACGATTTCTTTTTTCGGACTTCTTAGACTTTTTATTTTCTATTACAAAACCTTGCATTTATTATGATAAAATATATTTTGAAACGAGGCCCTAAACACATAGACTGCAATTTTACCTTAACCAAAAAAGGCAGATCATAAATTCACAATGTCCAATTTCTGTAATGTCTGTGAGCGACAAACAAAATGTCGAAAAGAACGTTATTTCCGCGGGTGTCGTTTACAAATAACACCGAATATTTTTTTTAATTTCAATTGTTTAGCGAAGTTTTGATTAGTTTGAGCTTCAAACACTACAAACGTCCAAAAGTCTGAAAAAAACAATTTTTGTCTTCATTTACACGAACAATTACTCGACATTCTCCAAAAGTATGACGTGTGTTTTATTTTTTTTGACAAATTCTGATTTATTTTAAATTTGTATGAATTTTTCCCGACAAGTTCTCGACTTTCTGAATGTGCTCTTAAAATTTCTAGACAAATTATTGACCTTTGAATACTGTCTTGACATATTCTGAACATTTTGAATTGTGTCTTAAATTTACTTGACAATTCCGAGTTTTACATATCATGACCAATATACATGATAGAACTTTATCTTTATTACTCTTCATGCAATATACTGTTTCTTTATTTTAATTAAAAATTTTAGAACTGAAATGGATTTTCTTCATTAAAATTATGAGGTGAAATAATTTCACATAACAACAAATCGGATAATTTCCGAAAATACCCCCCCCCCCCAAGGGTGACTGGGGAATAGAAATATGGTCACTTGGTCTTCTTCCGACCGGCAGTAAAACGCTTGCCGAAGTGGGGCGTCCGTTTGGCTGTGCGGGATGTATCAAGTTCGCAGTCACGTCCGGTCAGATTGGGGACGTTAAATCCGATGTCTCGTGTAAGAAGAGTGCCACGCTCTTTGCACGTTAAAAACCCTTGCAACAACTCTTTGAGGGGTCCGTAGGTGGCCTGTTGCAAGGCAAAATTTCTGTCCCTATCCAATATACTCTCATTTTCCAGTGGCAGTCCAAATTTCTCCGACCATCATCCCAGATGGCCTCTAATGAACTTGTTCTCGTCCTGAATATGCATGAAATATTTGCCACTGGACGTTAAGCAACCAACAATCAATCAATCAAAAAACAATCTACCCTGTGAATGTTAGAAAACTGTATTAATAAATGGTCCCGTCAATGATATCTATAGAAATCATTGGTCTTATGAAATGGATCACAGACATGCATAATTAAGATCTAAACATGTTTTTGTTCTATGATTACTTGAGAACAAAATCAAAATTGGAACAAATTCTTTGTCCCAAATAAACAAAATAATAAAGGTTCATCTTTTTAAGCCACACACACACATGCGTGGTGGGATTCAAAAGAGTCACACAGTCACATTTTAAAATCATTTTACATGTTTTAGTAAAGCAAATTTGACTGGCAGTTTTTCAGTAACTATGGCATATACTCTAAAGTGAAATCAATTTAATTAAACTTTAATAACGAAAAAAAATCAAAATCAAAATGCATGGGGGTCATTCGGGGTACTCCCACTCAGTCGCACACAAAGGGTATCTTATTGTATACGAATGAGTATTCAACAGCAAAAGAAAGTGTTTAAAGAGTGCATAATGTGTCGATACACAATTCAAGCGAAATTAATACTGTTGAGAATGTCGAGTAAAAATTATTTCAAATTCAGTCAATCTGATCTTTTCAGGTTTTTTCTTTTGTAGTGAACGTTTGTATCAATAATTATCAAAGGTACCAGAATTATAACTTAGTACACCAGACGCGCGTTTCGTTTACATAAGACTCTCCAGTGACGCTCAGATCAAAACAGTTTTAAAGCAAAACAAGTACAAAGTTGAAGAGCATTGAGGACCCTAAATTCCAAAAAAGTTGTGCCAAATACGGCTAAGATAATCTATTCCTGGGATAAGAAAATTTTTAGTTTACCGAAAAAAAAAAAGTTTTGTTACAGAATTTTTTTTTAAATGACCATAAAATTGATACTCATGTCAACACAGAAGTGCTGACTACTGGGCTGGTGATACCCTCGGGGACGAAACGTCCACCAGCAGTGGCATCGACCAAGTGGTGTTTAAAATTATCAAAGGTACCAGGATTATAATTTAGCACACCAGACGCGCGTTTCGTCTACATACGACTCATCAGTGACGCACAGATCAAAACAGTTATAAAACCAAACAAGTACAAAGTTGAAGAGGAACTAAAATTCCTAAACGTTGTGCCAAATACAGCTATGATAATCTATTTATTGGACAAGAACATTCTTAGTGTATCGAAAAATCCAATGTTTTGTTACAGAAAATTTATAAAAATGATCAATCAGTCACAAATGAGGTATACGTAAGTGCCACATATATTAATTGATATTTGAAATTGTGTATCCTTTTCTTATATTGTGGATTCATTTATTTTTGTGGGTATCAATTTTCGTGGATTCAGTAAACATTTCATTTTCGTGGATATTTAATTTCGTGGTTTTGCCATAGTCTGCATACAATACTATTATAGCCTTTGTATGAGGTCGTATCAAAGATATATTGACATGAAAGGGGTATATTGACTGAGGACGAGGTCGATATATCCTGTATTGACCTAATAAATAGGCTATAATTGTTATATTATTAATTTCCGACCATATTTGCATCAAAATCGTCATTTGGTTTTGTTGGAAATTTATAGATATCATATTGTCTCCTATACATTAACAACATATTAGTTGTTTTTTCATTTACTTTACTTGGTCGGTGATTTTCTTTTATGATTTCAAAAAAAGGAAGTTTCGCTGTTATCTGAACTAGGTGTTTGTACAAATGTTGTATATGATGCCACCAGTATTCGTCATATCCTTTCTTGTTAATTATATCGAAGTTTTTCCTTTCTATTGTTCAGTGAACAATTGACTTTTTAATTATTTTACTATTTGTATTTCATTACTGATTGAGCCAAACAAAATAATATATAAAGGTTTTCATATATCTCGTAGCTAGTGCATCTTCAACTTCAACGTTTGTATCAATCAATCACAATTGAGGTATATGTTAGTGCCATATCAATATTAATTGATATTTAAGATCGTGTATCCTTTTCTTATATATGATAAAATATTTTTCAATCAGTAAGTTATGTTTATGCATGCGTTTAAATTGATAAAATCTGTTATAATGCTCAGAATTCAGTCAAGTTAAACAAATCAACAACGCAGAAATGATTTGCGTATCAACTAGTACTGATGAAGAAGGTAACCATAAATCTCAATAAACCACACACATGGCCTTCGTCGGTGATTTTCTGCGATCTATTTTCAGAGTTGTTTTCAAATGAGGAAGTTTGGATATTTATATGTGCTAGGTGTTTGTACATGCATATGTTTTTAGCATTCACCATATCCTTCCTTGTCCATTGTATTGATATTGTTCTTTTTTCTCGTTAGTGTTTAGGTCGTCAGACATTTTTTTCTGTTGTATGTGTTTATTGTCTTTTGACTACATCCCCCTTCTAAATTATCTGACAAATGTCTTAATGTCCTCAATGGTAAGGTCACTTTCTATATTTTTTCGGCTAATTATTACCGAATTTGTATTTCCCCAAAAAATGTTCAGAATTTGTTGAAATTATTTTATGTTATTATGTAATCCATCATATTTTTTGCTCCACTACAGTGTCAATGCGTTTGTTTCAAATTATATATGCATATGCAAATATTTAAAGTATGGTATGCGGTCTTTCCCTTTGCTCTGGCAAATTTACCTATTGCTCATGTTAGGATCCGATGACATCCCATCAGTGGTCTGTTATAATGACATTTTATGCAATTTTTTTTTATCAAACAATAAATTCGGATATTTTTAAAAATGTTTGAACCCGAAACAAAGTTTAACGCAATTGTTTTAAAATTGCAACATTATATGGGTTTAATGTTTTACCCGTTTTTTGCACAACTTTTTTTATCTTTTGGTCCTCGATGCTGTTCGACTTTGTGCTTGTTTCGGCTTTCAAACTTTTGTATCTGGGCGTCACTGGTGGATCTTGTGTGGATAAAATGCACTTCTGACGTATTAAAAATTTGTCAACTTGTTGGCTGTTGTTCGTGTGTTTCTTTGTCAATTGTATTCTCCAATTTATTTATATTGTAGTCCTGTGGTGTTGAGTTGTCATTTTAATGTTATATTTCACATGGCTATGAAAGGGGAGGTTTGGCATGCCACAAAACCAGGTTCAATCCGCCATTTTTTTCTTTAAAAATGTCCTGTACCAAGTCAGGAATATGGCCATTGTTATATTATAGTTCGTTTCTGTGTGTGTTACATTTTAAAGTTGCGTCGTATGTTTTCTCTTAATTTTGAGTGTAAATTCACATTGCGATAAGACGTGTCACGGTACTTGTCTATCCCAAATTCATGAATTTTGTTTCTGATGTTTAATTTGTTTTTCTCGTGGGATTTTGTGTGTGTTACATTGTAGTGTTGGGTCGTTGTTCTCCTCTTATATTTAATGCGTTTCCTCAGTTTCAGTTTGTAACCCCGATTTTGTTTTTTGTCCATGGATTTATGAGTTTGAACAGCGGTATACTACTGTTGCCTTTATTTACCAATTCACGACATGTTTCATATATAAGTTTGTAAAATATTGAAATTCATTTATTTTGCTAAGTTGAGGTAAGGTCGTCTTTTAAGTGTCGACAAAAATGTTAGGAAAAATTATTAAAATATAGCATTTCAGACTACATTCTCAAACATTACGCCGATACACAACAATATGTTTTGAAGGTCAATCACATGCAGTCGTTTGTAACAAAATTGTTGACGGCAAGGATTTTGAAGAATGTCGAAAGTTCCTCCAAACCTGAACTTTAATTTGATTCCTCAGATCCTTAAAATTAACAGACCAGTGAAGGTTTTGATTTCAATCAGACTTTCATAGCTACCGTGTGTTTATGTTAGCGTTCCTGATGTAAGATAATTTAGATACTCGCTTCGAACGCATAACATTTACATGATTTATAACGGGCTGTTTTCATGTTTTTATATCAATGGGTAGATACTGATGTTGGTAGACTATCAGTTTTCGAAGGTACCATCAGCTCAGTAGTCGGTGCTTCGGTACTTACAAGTTTTATTCCCAACGAAAAATATTGTTTAAAACGTGATTAAAGGTTACAACTCCCTCAGGCAAACATGGCAAAGTTGGTCTAGATTAATTTGACTTTGGTCAGGTTTTGTGGTAGTATGTGACAGTTTTCAATCATATTGTTATTTTACTTGATGCATCATTTTATTCTCTATTATCTTTACATATAATATATATATATATATATCGATAAAAATAATTTTATATTAAAATGACTTTTTGTATCTTTTTTTTTTTTGTATATACATTTGGTAACCATGGTCAATTTATTTTTTGGACAAATGATAAAAAGTAGCAAATATCTTTTCTTATTTTAAAGTCATCTCAACTCAAACAAAGTTCACTGGCACTAACATGACTAATGATCTTATGAACTTTGTTTTACTTTTAGGACATGTTATTGGTATACAATTAACAGTCTCGCCGGATTATATATTAGGTGGCAATCCACTGGCTTTGAACTGCAGTGTAGATCACGATGTTAATATAGAAACGTTTGTGACATTTAGTAAAGATGCAACATTGATTGGCTACATCCAAAATTGCAAGGAAAATGGAATAACGTCATGTTCATCAACACCTAAATGTCATTGTGATTCAAACTCAGAGTACCATATATTGAACTTTATATGGAACTACACACCTTCGAATGAAAACATGATTGATGCTACTTTTGGTTGTACTTTGGATGCTTCTGAAAGTGTAATTAGAGTCAAGAAAGCTGGTAAGCTTTAATAATTATTACATAGGAGTTAACTGATAACTAAGTACATAGCAGAATTGAGGATGACCCAAGAAAATAAACAGCTGCGCCACGAGCGCATGATCGCCCATTGTCTTATGTGTGAAATTTTATGCAATAATAAAAAATCATTTCTGAGATACGACACAACATATGAAAATCGCCCTTTATTTACCAAAAAAAAAAACCCGGTAACTCTAAAATGAAAATTGGAATCTTCACCAAAATGTATACAAATCTTAAATTTAATGTAACTTAAAAGTGTGTAAAGTGTTAAGCAATAATAATAAATCGTTTTTGACATACGGCGCAACATGTGACCGCCCCCCCCCCCCCACCCCCTCTTTTTTTTACAAAAACCTCAATAACTCTAAAATAAATTTTTGAATCATCACCATAAAGTATACAGATCTTCAGATTAATATAACTAAGAAGTGTTTTAAGTGTTAAGCATCAATCATTAATCTTTTTTTCCCGATACCGCGCGACATTTGCAAAAACACACCCCTGTTTTAGTTACAAAGTCCCGTAACTCAAATAGTTTTATAATCTTATGTTCACCAAAAAGTATACAGATCGTTTGACCATCATTAGAAACAACTATGTTAAGTTTCATGGAATTTGAATAAGTAGTTCTCAAGTTACGGTACGACATGTTTACGCCGGACTGATAAACGGACAGACGGACATTTGTATACCATAATACGTCCCGTCAAAATTTTGACGGGCGTATAAAAACACATTGTAGCACTCTAACATAATATGTGTTACACGGTCCTTATCTTAGGACGAGAACGGTGGTTATGTAGTATGAATGAAATACAAAACCAATGCTAACAAATGTCAGGTCCGTAAATTAGTGATCACAGTTAAAGAAGTATGTAGTCCGAGATTACTCTGATGTCCAACGGTTGTTTGGCTAGACAAGCTGGGGCCGTTGGACGTCAGAACTCGTCCCATATCAAAAAGTGGATATGTGCCCATCCAAAATAGATGCGCTGCTTCGGACTAAGAAGTATTTCACCCGAATTTGATTTAATAACAAAATGAATATTTTAATCGATGGGTTTCAAAGTATTATCGAGAAAGTAATTTATCAGCTAAAATATTCGAAGATGGAGAGATAATAATATTTTGCACACTAACAAAGTTGACACACAAAGCCGGGTAACTTTTGCTTAGATCATATACACCTGATATGTATATGCCAGTCGTTCTTAGATATATTTGTGTCAAAATCGCCGTTTGTCTGTATAGAAATTTGTGCTTTATCACGATTTAATAGGAATATATAATTTTACCAAACGTATATGAACCCTTAGTTATATGAAACCTAAACTTATATCTTTTTATTACATTTGGACATCCTTGTAAAAAAGGTGTTGTATTATTAACATTGAGACAACTCTCCACCTGAAACCAAACAATGACAGTTGTTATAATTAAAACAATTATAAGTCATCGTACAGCTTGCAACAAATAATAAAATTCACAGCGCATATATGGTCAGCAAAAGGAGCCCCGAAATCACAATTCTTAGTACAGTTTTTAATTTTCATGCGTGAATCTGTCGACCAATGTTCTTTCAAGCTACCGATATCTTTAGTTCAGCCTTCAAGCATAGTTTTCCCCAAAGGATGACTGGGAAATAGAATTATGGTGACTTGGTCTTCTTCCGACCGGCAGTAAAACACTTGCCAAAGTGGGGAATCCGTTTAGTTGTGCGGGATGTATTACGTTTGCAGCCACGTCCGGACAGAATAGGGTCGATTAATCCGATTTTAAGAGAGTGTCACGCTCTTTGCAAGTTAAGAACCCCTGCAACAACTTTTTGAGGGGTCGTAGGTGGACTGTTGCAAGGCAAAATTTATGTCCCTATCCAATATACTTTCATTTTCCATTGGCAGTCCTTATTTCCCCGACCTTCATCCCGGATGGCCTCTATTAATACAAGACCTGCCTAATGTATTCATTAATATTGTTACCTTGTTCTCGTTGTGAACATGCATGAAATATTGGCCACCGGACGTTTAGCAACAAACAATCACTCAACCAATTCCGCATAGTTTAAATTGCATTCGATTTTTTTCCATTTATTACATTGCTCATTGTAGGTTATACAGTGAAATACTTTTTGTATGCAATTTGTTTTTTTTTTTATCCTTACAGATATGTTACCGTTTAGCTAATGGCAGTCGGAAACCCGATTGAAATAGAACAAAAGAATCGAAGCTCTTTGTCAGAAAAAATGTTAAGAGAAGACGATAAATCCTTACTGTAATGCTCACTATAGTGACAAAATTTTTTAAAAGTTAATAGAAATAAACAAAATTACAATTGTCTTCTCAAGTACGAAGTGTTTTATTTTAAAAACATCATTTGCATAAGTTTTCAAATTATCTAGTGCATAGTTAAGCAGAACAATTAGATATCAAGTCGACGACGTGGGTATCTTTCAAGTTGAATGTAGAAAATGCATAATCACCGATTTAAAAAACAATTACCACGGACGGAAAACATATCAATCTATTAGTTCAGTAATTTGCGTGTCTGCCCTTCCATTATGTGACTCAAGAAAAAAATCCAAAAAATGGGTAACAATTGTATCGAAAAGAGAAAATCGAGTGCACCTTTTTATGTTAGGGCGTGTTTGAGTTGAATATTTTGTCTTGATACATGCGCGTAGCTACGTTTACGTCAAAACGCCCGGGCGTACACTTGAATTTTGAAAATAAAACAAATAATCGACATAGAATAAGAAAAACTGGTCAAAAGCACATCAGCCTTGTGCTTCTTTTTTTCAATGGATTGTAATTTTGAATAAAAAGGGACTAAATTTATTCAAATAGATCATTTAATATAATTGTTCGAATCTTTTGTAAAAGTCTGAATCTACTATGATCTACTATGAATTTTACGTACTTTTCTTATAGTTAAAGAAATTTACTATCTGCTCAGATTCAAGACGCTGTTTGTATTTTTGTCGAGCCTGTGATTTATGTCCCAAAAGCGAGACAAAGCAGCGTCAATATTTAGGTTCGGAATGTGGATAAAGTCTTTTGACTCTCCGTGAAACAGTATTCAGAGCAATATATATATAATAATAATGCAAGTATACCTTTAATTTTCCCGCATTATAAGGACAAAATGTATTTCTCTCTGTAATTAATAAGTGGTCGCAGTTTGGGCTTACATTTTGTTATTTCTCAATTACATTAACTACTTGTCGAACCTTCATCGAATTTTATGAAAATGCCGAAGAAGCTTTTTCTATGACTAATGTCTAAAGCTAAAATTTTGAAATCATTTTTTTTTTTCGTTCATTTTTCTGTTCTTTCTGGTAGACAGATAGCCGGACTCTTCTTTACGCAATTGATTGTTTTACATGCTCAAATTATATACCTTCATAGATTGTCGTGAAATATTCCATATCAAGAAAAAAATATAAAAAGAAAATTTTGGATTTTTTTTAAATCCCTTTAAAGGAATGATAAATTGATTCACTTTTTGTGGGAAGAAATCCTAGGTGTTCCAGAATATTTTTATATTGCACCTCTTAGAAATTTTTTTTAGTGTTCATTAAAAGGTGCTTTTGTCGATTGTATGCTAACTCACGGTACCCTTTAAACTTATTTAAAAGTAATATTGGTTTGGACGTTTTCTCTAAAACAAATGACCATTAGGCTAGCTTCCAGTTCAACACGATAAATAAGTTAACATATTACAAAATTTAACCAAAACAAATTAACCATTTAGATTCAAAAGTATGTTGCTATCAATGATTTTTACTGACAGGAATCATTATAGTATCTCATTCTCAGTAGCTTTCGGGGGCTTAGTCCCTTTCGAACCCACTACCAGAAGGTGCTTTAACATTAAGCGGCTGGCATTCCTCATATCCCACGCCAAGGTTCGGGCGTACACGTAAAAATTACCCAGCTACGCCACTGTTATATCGTACAAAGCAAGAATATTTCATACATACATGTAGTTTGCTTCAGATTCTATCATTTTTATATATAAAAGTTACAGGTTGACTTTATAATATAAAGAAATCACAGTACTAAAAGTTGAAATATATGGGTCAAGTGAAATACCTATCTAATGAATCACAAAAACAGAGTAGGTGTGTTCGAATAGCTATTTTTTAGCTGAAAGTACTTGACGACAGTCTTTCAAGTTGTATGATGAAAATGCATATCTTCGAAAAATTATAATTTTTTGTGTGTGATAACTAGGGTTTATAGTCTTCAACCACTTAAAAAATCTAGTCTGCCCTTCCACGAAATATTTAATTAGAATTTTTTTAAATGTTTATGAATTTTTGAAAATTCCACCTGACAACCGATCAGACAATAGTTTTAAGTTGCATCAATGCAGACAAGATCATTAACTGATGCTCATTAGCTAGTTGATACATTTGTCTTTTAAAATACAACTGACATATAAGGATCGTAGTGGTGCAATGTGGATAAATTTATCGGTTTCCGAGAGCAAAATTGGCAGCGCGTTATCCCTACAATGGCTTTCATTTCTACGATTGTGAAAATGAACTGACGTAATGGGGAGATAATTTTGACGAAGTAGAATCCTGACTGAATGGTACATCATTTCATTTTGTATGTATTTCATGTATTTTGGTTCATGATATTGTTTAGTATTTGTTTATAAATCTTATTTTCAAAACCTCACTTGTGGAAGTACATGTTGGCTATATGGAAAACCACAAATTGTTTTTTTTAAATAACAGCCTTATTTGATTTCCTCAACAATTATATTAAATATGAAGGTTTTCCAACTTTTCACATGACTGTTGATTATATAGTACACAATTGGGTTTATACAAGGTACCTGTATGTATCTAAGTCACGTTGGGAAATATTTTATGGTTCAACTGTGTTATTGATGGAGTTAATGAGTTTATCATATTTTTTTTCAAAGTGCTGTACAGAGAGAAAAAGAAAACTAGCTTTAAATATGTCCGTCATTAAATATTATTGTTAATCTTCCCATATGGCAATATCAAAGGCACTTTATTCAAATAGTTTACACCACGTGACTTTGGTCCTTTTGATTTAATTACTTCCCTCAGGTTAAGATTGAAAATATAAATTATTTCAAATTTGCGATCAATCTATTATTTTTCCATAATGAATCTAAAACTAACGTCTCTTTTAAAACTTTCTTTGGCGGATATTTACAAAAATGTTGTAAAATTTTATAAAACAATGCGTAAAGTTTGATTTTTTACTAAATGGGATGGTTGGAATTATCACGCTTTTAAAAGAATTTGGCCGAAAACTTAAGAAAGCAGGTAAGTAAAATGTTTTTTAACTTTAAAATTCATCCTACAAGGTGTTGCCCTATATGCGGACAAAACATGAACAATGCATTCTCGCATCTCTATTCCTGTTTCCACCAGTGAGGATCTATTTTGATATGAAAATATTAAAATTTGGTTTTAAATGTCAATTTCAGCTTCAAATGACAGCTAATTGTACGCTGATTCCAAAAATATATGTTTTCTATACATATGTACATAAAGATATGCATAAGGGAGATAATTTTTTTACTTCCGGTTAAAAGATGTTACTTCCGGTATTGTTTGATAATTTACCTGACACTGATTCCAAAAATATATGGTTCTATATACTTTTACATTAATTAAGTACAAAAAAAGCTACTTCCGGTTTACAAAAGGTCACTTCCGGTTTAATTTACCTATAACCTTGGGCTCAATTTCAGTTCATAAACCAAGGACCTTAAATCAAAAGACTCTAGGCCAGTACTTTATATTGGTAATGAGTTATATTACCATACCACTAATATTAGATATAAAAGGGGGAAAACTCGCATCAAATGTCTACGTACCCTTTCAACTAAAAATTACGTGTAACGACATGTCGCAATTAATTATTGAGTGAAAATATTTTGTCGAAATCTTATATGATTTCTGAAAATAAGAGATAACAATCTAAAATTTAAATGTTGAACACGACCTTGAACTTTGACCTCATTTTCATTTGTTTTTTGGTCCAAGGACCTCAAATTAAAGACCCTAGGCCTCTATCACTTATGGTTTACCAATTAGAAATGCATATCACTTTTATCAAATACATTAGGGGAAATAACTTTCATATGGCGTGTCTGTATAGCTTCCGTTCAAATGGCCAACCTTATCCTGAAGATATAACGAGCAATTTGGTAAACTAAATTTGGCGTAATCTTTTATGGTTGCGAATGAGTGGTAGCCACAAGAAAAACAGTGTTTGGGGAGATTACACTTACAACGTAAAGTGTTCTGTTAAGCAGTGGTTTTTTTTCAAAAGCGTATAAACTGTACGAGATCATATTCCAAATATATAAGCGACATGTTATAAAACAATTACACAGCGCAAGTAAAAAATTAGGCGGAAGAAAAAAAATACTAATCAGAACAAAATCAATAGGTCTTTCCACGGAAAGATGGAGAGACCTAATAAGCATCAGGCAGTTGAATGAACTGTCTTTATTCTGTGAATCGGAACTTATTATTTCTTTTTGGTATTTTCTGCCTCTTGTTTAAAAGTTTTGTAATGCAGCCATCTATATCTTGCTTTTTTGTCAATCTAGTAATTTGTTTTATATTATAATTTCTTAAACAAATGAATATATTATATAATCTATCTATAAACTTTTAAATTCCCTCTAACTGGTTTATTAATTGATGTCAAAGACAGAATTACATTTGTGTTTGTGAATGCTTAACTCTTTTTTCTTTATACTACAAGAATATACATGATATAGTTATAGGTTGCACTTTGTAAATACAGCTGTTTCGCAAAACACGCCTCTTTTGGGGAGTAATAGAAAATTCATAGAAAATTAATTTTGTTTACATACTGGTTCCCAGTTATGCTCTCTGTGTTCCATATCGCAGAGACAGAACTTGGGAATGTTACCAGTAAATAAACACGTGCATATTGTTTACATTGAAATTTGTGGTAACCTTTCATTCGAGGTAGGGGTAGTTAAGAAAATTAGTGTAAGTTTAAACTCTGAGAAGTTCAGGGCATATAAACGTTGAAAATATGCCGCACAGCCCTATATTTTGACCTTTGAAAAAAATTGTGGTGCATATGAACTTTCAATTCTAGGATAAGATTTTTTTCAAAACTTCATAGTAAAAGTGGTACAGTTTTAGCCGTAAAAGGAGTTCCTATGGGAAATTGCATTGTCAATATTTACAGAAATGCAACCTATATAGGGTGAAAAGGGGGAACATTCAGAATTAAACCAAATTTGCTTTATTTCACAGATTTTAAAGAAATTAACTCAAATAAGAAGTTTTATAAATATTTAATGAAGATTGATAGAATCCTGGGCCTTAAATATGATGACTCAGCATAAATTCACAGTTTACAGTATGCATAGTTTACTTAAAGTCCTGGATACAAAATTAAATCATAATATTTGCATATTTGTAAGTTAAATTGTTAAGAAGTGCTTATATTTACTCTTCGCAGTCATTGAAACTCATAGATCCTTCCTGAATATTATTTATGGGGTATTTGTGTCCTTTCGATAACTCAAAAAGTAAGCCGCAACACCTAAATCTGCATTTTTGTCACCACGGCATAATAAATACAAGCTAGAAAAACAAAAAATATCTCAAGAAAACTTACAATAGTGTGTTCTATCCTGAATATGTACTAAATATTTCAAATTGCTAGAAACAGCAGAATGATTTAGGAAATTTGAGGCCCCAGGGGCAAAAAACATAGAAAATTGCCTACCCCCTGGGTCATAAAACAAATAATTTAACTTGTAAATGCTATGATTTTATGATTTTAAAGTTCTTGATATCGAAAACAATAACTATGCTTGGAAGTTATGCAAAAATCAGATGTTAGCAATCATCTATACAACATTTTAAGTGAATTTATATCTCAGACTGGTATCTGCATACATACAACTATTGCAAATATGGCTTTGTTTGAACACTTCTATTATATATAGTAGCTAAATTGTGTCAGATATATGGTTACCATGGTTACAGATGATACTGTTGTGACAAGAATTCTAAATTGACCATTTGAGGCAGAAAATGTGTTCTTTAATTGACAAATAGGCATACAGTAAGATGTGGACTGGAGATAGAGGTTGGATTGGATACTTTATATAATCTTGAATGTTGTAATGATTGATTGCTAAACATTACATTTCTGATATTCTGATATGCTTTCAATATGTTATCAAAACAGTTTTTAACAGGTTCTAGGCATTTTTTATCAGAAAATATGCAAATAGGGTAAGCTGGCAATAATTAAAGTCTTGTTTTCAAATTCTTTAAAAAATTGAAACAGGGGAGGGGGTATAAAATGTATAGTAAAGAAAAAATTAGAGTATACACAGTGATTTCTTTAAGACTTTAATTCTGATAAATGAGTATTAATGTGAGAAAAACTGATTTTAGAGTTTTCTATTTGAATAAATGTCTGTATAGGTTGCACTTTGTAAATACAGCTGTTTCTCAAAACACGCCTCTTTTGGAGAGTAATAGAATATTCATAGAAAATTAATTTTGTTTACATACTGGTTCCCAGTTATGCTCTCTGTGTTCCATATCGCAGAGACAGAACTTGGGAATGTTACCAGTAAATAAACACGTGCATATTGTTTACATTGAAATGTGTGGTAACCTTTCATTCGAGGTAGGGGTAGTTAAGAAAATTAGTGTAAGTTTAAACTCTGAGAAGTTCAGGGCATATAAACGTTGAAAATATGCCGCACAGCCCTATATTTTGACCTTTGAAAAAAATTGTGGTGCATATGAACTTTCAATTCTAGGATAAGATTTTTTTCAAAACTTCATAGTAAAAGTGGTACAGTTTTAGCCGTAAAAGGAGTTCCTATGGGAAATTGCATTGTCAATATTTACAGAAATGCAACCTATATAGGGTGAAAAGGGGGAACATTCAGAATTAAACCAAATTTGCTTTATTTCACAGATTTTAAAGAAATTAACTCAAATAAGAAGTTTTATAAATATTTAATGAAGATTGATAGAATCCTGGGCCTTAAATATGATGACTCAGCATAAATTCACAGTTTACAGTATGCATAGTTTACTTAAAGTCCTGGATACAAAATTAAATCATAATATTTGCATATTTGTAAGTTAAATTGTTAAGAAGTGCTTATATTTACTCTTCGCAGTCATTGAAACTCATAGATCCTTCCTGAATATTATTTATTAGTCTTATTCTAAATCATAAAAAAACAATGCATGCAATAGAGATTAGAAAACTGTACAAAATTAAAATTCCGCGAAATTTCATTAATTTTTTGGCGCTTTAACGTTATTTCAAAACATGGCGATGGAAAACGTTAAAGCTAAAGGTTTGTCCATAGCGTTTTGTTTTCTAAACTCGGATCAAATGCATTTAAATAAAGTTTTGAGCTAGGTTTTTTTCTATTTCATTGCATTATTCGAATATTTACTGATTTCAGACCGTCAACATGGCAGCTCCGTTAGTAGAACAGCCACACGTAGTGACGTAATTGTCCTCTAATAATCGAAATAGTTCATGGAAGCCATAGATAACGCTGAGGGTAAAATTCGAGTATCACGGCCCAGGCCATGTGTAAATTTTCAACAAATCTATGGCTTTCGTGAATTATTTCTTAAATATATCACTGCCATAGTAAAGTTACATTTTAAATTTGCCTCGACTGCAAATATAATGTGGATTTCATTCAAGAGACAGTTACTCAACAACATGTAAATCAATCAAAATAAACATTTTATGTCACCATACCTTACATATATAGGTACTAAACAAACAAGAAACAAGACAATTTTAGTACAATTGTGTTATATAAAACCTTATGTATCTTGTGAAAACAAATCTACTTTTCAAATTCCTTATTAAGCATTAAAATTTTAATTCATAAGTCATTACACAAATATTGCAAACAAATAAGATATACACAAGTATGTTATTTTTGTTGGAGTTAACTATACCAAATAGGTAAACACAAGAGTAATGGATTTTTCCAAAATATAAAGAAGAAAGATAGTGTTATAAAAGAATATGCAATATCAAACATGTCCTGCTTTCATATGACATACAGGTGTATTAGCAATAGTGGTTTAATGTAATCCAAGACGTTTTGAAATTAAAAAGATATTAACTCAAAATTTAAGACTGCTGATATGCTAAAATAAATAATAAATGAAGACTATACTCAAACAGTGTTCAAACTTATAACACCATTGACTAGTAAAATATAAACTGGTTACAAATTATAATATTTGCATAACTAGTTTTTTTTTAACGAAATCGTACAAACATTTTGTTTGTTTAAATTTTGTTTGTTTGTTTTTTTTTTTTTTTTAGAGTTGTCTAATGTAACGGTATCACCTGCTTTATCAGTTTTTACTGCAACAGAGAGTGCAACTCTGGAAAATATTATATGCACTGCTTTGTGTTGGCCAGAATGTAGTTTTCAATGGACTGGGCCAAACAGTTTTATATACAATGGTGATATTTTAAGACTGAGCAACATCCAAAAGAGTAGTTCAGGATTATACCGATGCCGAGCAACAAATGTCGTAGGAACAAATTACAGTAATTTCTTTGAAATTAGAGTTCAACGTAAGTTTCATGCTCTAACGTTTTTTTAGTTTCTTAATCATTGTAGAGATGATTTAAAATGATTTTATTCATATGTTGCTAGTTAAAAACATCCACCAGCAGTAAAAGTTTAGCGTAATAGGATGAACAAATTCAAATAAATAATAGTATGCATCTCTTCACAAAACATTGTTTGCGAATTCTGTGTTTACTCTTAGTGAAACTGATTTTAAATTGAGAGGTATTATCATAATACATAATTATGTAGTACGCTCATATAAGATATACAAATATAATGTACAAAGTAATATTGTGTCATTTGAAACAATGTTCGTGCTTAAATTATGTAATCCTTTTATATACTATGATACACTATGTTAATCATTTACTTATTTACATGACAATTACTAACATTAACAGCTTTTTTGTTTCATTATCAAAATGCATGTTTGTAGGAATAATATGTTAATACTTTTGTCGTTATTGTACAATAATTAGAAAATACAGTCAAAATCTGATAACATAAATGTTTTGAAAGGTGAAATGATCATGTAAGCATTATTTACTGTTTATAAAATATAGAATATTAGAAGCAGTTATGAGTAAATATCTGTTTGTCATGTTCCTTTCTTTCCGTTTGAATTTAAGTAAATTAACTCATTTATTTGTGATTTGATTTCATTGATGTCTTCATTATGTTAAGCAGATTGTTCTGGTTGAATTATTATTGTGTTGTATAAAATTAAACACCTTTTGAAGGGTTTTCAAAACATTCGGGTTTTTTTTTTTATGATTTTATCATCTGACTATGTATCATTAAATTTTTATTCAAACAATTTACCATTAAAATTAATTTTAATTCAGGATAATCAACCTTATTCTTATAACATACAATGTCAAATTTTATCAGATAATCTGATTTCTTTATTCTCTTTTCAATCACATATCCACGATTGTGAGAAAATGGTTCAGATATTATTAGTTCAACTGAAGATTATGACATGGAAAAAGATGATTAAAAATATAATTTAAAGGTAATTAATTCAAACATGAGTAATTTTTGTTTCGGATTTGTGTTGTTCGAATAGGGTTGTCTGTTAATAACTTTTTATTATTTTTTTATACATGTTGTACGGAATATATATTAAGTGTTCGTATGCCACTAATTACATTGTTAAAGTTATCTTCCCTGTCAATTACTTGGTCAATATTGGCCATTTGGCAGCATATTCTGCGTACGTGTTTTGAGCGTGTTTCCTCATTAGATAAAAGCTAGTACGTTTAAGCACCCTTCAAACATCCTTAAAACGCATCCAACAACCAATGTTAAAAAAATGATTTACATAAAATATCCCCTTCTAAATTAAAACAAACAAAAGCAGACTATTCTTTTGACCTGGTACTTTTGTGCAATACTCCATCGTTTGCATGTACTAGCTATATAATAGACTATTCATTCTGGAATCATTTTCAGCAGGTATGTTTTATGACGAATATTTCTAATATTTAGTCAGCTGAAGTATATCACTGTAAAGTATTTATAAATCGATTAAACGAAAACAAATCATTATAGGAGGCAAACAACGGAACATCGGAAACACTGAACAGCAACAAAAACAAACGCCAACATACATAAAAACGAACTATTTCATAACAATTGCCATATTTATGAATTGCTACAGAACAAATTTAAGACAAAAAGATAGATTGAACCTGGCTAGCCAAACCGCCTGCCTCTACGGAAATGTTTAACATTTCCGCTGAAATGACAATGTACTTGACATGAATAAATTACAAAAAACACAAGAACAACCAGGACACATCTTTACTGCCTCGAATACGACGTAACGTTGTTTCTCCACAAATTCTGTCAAGTTAACAAGAACATACCAGAGTAGTACATATAAAAACAAAATAGTTCCGACAAATATAGGCATAACTTTAAACAACTAAAGACTTATTTTAGTAATGTTTGTATTAAATGACTTCTTGAGTTATTTGAAATTACTTTAAAAAAAAATTGTAACTGATAGATTTAAATAATAAAGGAAATCATGAAATTTAAAATGAGACTATAATTTGTATGTTTTTCGTTTTATTTTTAGATCTGAAGAACCTGATTTAGTACATGTACTTCCAATGTTCCGGGAATTAGTTAGCCCTTTTAAGGAAACAAAGGGATGTTGCTTTTTAAATCACTTGGCCCAAACTAACTTTTTGTCGTCACTCTGCGTCCATCATCCGTCCTTAATGTCCAATTACTTTTTAAAAAAACAATTATCCCTGCAAAAAAAAAAATCAGCTGTTTTTTTTTCAATTGGAGTATTTTCTATAATCTTGAAAAAAATATGATAGAAGGAGAAAATTTTAAATATCAAAAAATTAGTCTAGTTGATACATTGTTGAAATCGTCAATTTAAGTGATGGTGTTGACCAATTTATTTTTATTTTAGACTTATATCTTTAAAAAAACTATGATAGATAAAAACGAAAATAAGCAATGTATGATTAGTCAGACAATATCTACAAGTAAGACTTCTTACACTATGAATACTAATAAATAAAGACAACACAATATCAACAAAAAACTCAAGAAGTCAAACTTGTCAGCAAACTCTTTAAGTTGTTATAGTCCCATACAGAAAATTGCTACCCATTTTCACCAATGGAATTTGCCTTAGATCATTAAACCATGGTAAATATCGGGTTAAAATGCAAGCGACCATAACCAGATAACGTTCATTCTGTTTGAAAGAAGTTCAAAATATTTTTTTAATTTGGAGCAAAAATAGTTGATGGTAGTTCAGCTGCCTTCTTGATATCTAGGGAATCAAACTTCCATTTCAAATGAGTAGTTTGAAGACGGTTGATGGCTACGTTTCCTAGAACCATAGTCAGATACCTTTTTTTAGAGGTTTGAGGAACTACCCGCTGTTCCTCGCCGTCCAATATTTCATTTCCATCATCTGACGATAAATGAATACCATCGCTATTCGAATGGTCAATAAGGGATTAATTTAAAACGTCATCGTCATCTGTGTCATCCATACCATACGGAATTGTATCGTCCATGTTAATTATTACTGTATCCTGGCTGCTAGCTATAGCTGATAAATTGTTGATGTAGTTCTTCAATTATTATTTTAAACGTTGTTGCAGCAGATTCAAAGCCTTGTCTGATTTTGTCCAGGATCGATTAGGTGGTTGTTGCCGTCGTACATTAGGAGGAAATAACGTATAAAAAAAAATAGAACAGTTTACTTTCAGTCGTTTCTTTCGCCTTTTTGATTCACGATTCATAATGGAAATATTTGCGTTAAAATGCGTTATAGTATAAATGGCCCAAAGAGGTAGTTATTTCATTTTATATGACAAGTTGAACATTTGAACATTGATAGAATATTGTATTTTTTGTTGTTGTTAATTCTATAAGGAACTAATAATTTTTTACTTTGTTTTTTGTAGTTTTCACGTACACCGTACACGTATGTGTGTAGTAAACAGTAAAGTTGTATGGAAAGTTAAAGATATGTTATGTAACACTTATTTATTCCTGGTATCTATGATCAGTTGATTAACAGTATACCAATATAACATGTTAAAATCAAACGATATATCAACATTTACACACACATATAAACAAGGAGACAAGTCCTATTATGAGTGACTTTGCGGTTTGGGCTTTGCTCATTGTTGAAGGTTGTGCGGTGTCCTGTAATTGTTGATTGCAGTGTCATTTTGGTTTCTTGTCGAGTATTATCTCATTGGCAATCATACAATATCTTTTTTTCAGAGCAACAATTGTACGCGGTGATAATTGGTTGTCACTCATCTACTTGATGTAAGGGGGTTCGCTGGTCTTAAAAAAACAATTATTAATATAGGATTTCGCTATATTTTCCTATAAATGAACTTTATCTTATACTTTATAGAAATTTTTTTTTTAAATGGGGTCACCGTTCATTTACGCTCACAGTCTGCCTTCGAAAGAAACATACATTTTTGTAAAGGTTCTTTTTTTCTGTTGAACTAATAAGAGAAATAGAGGTAATATCGAAATAAAAGAAGAACTAAATTACAGAAATCGATGAAATTTTACAATAATTTAGTTTAAGTACAGACTATTTGAAAAAAAAATAATAAAAAAATATTAATCACCAATGAGTTAAAAAAGATATTTCAATTGTAATGCCAAAACATGGCATTTTGTTCGCCAAAGGGAGATAATTTGGAGCTTTTTTAATGATATATACATTATAAAAGTTATCTGGGGCAGAAACGAATTGATTTTTTTGAATAATGTTTGTACCATATGACATGATATGATAAAGTAACAACAAATGAAGTAATTAATAAAATTTGTAATGAGAAGAAAATTGTTTAATTTTTTCTGAAGATTTTATACCCTTGATCCCCCCTAATTATATTCCTTTTTCAGAAATAACCAATGGAAAGTGTTCAATGGTCTTCTCGTCGCCTGAATCAGTTTTTCTATAAGTCTAATTGGAAAACTGTATCCATCTGAGCTACGTGACAAACTGACTTGATATAAATTGCAGTTGATGAAGCACATTCTATATCCGAATAGGAAGATGATTTCAGGAAAGATAACCAGCAAATTTACGAGATAAGAAGCTTCGGTGGAGTCCTTTTGGTGGCATTGAGAGGCACGTCAACAAAAAAGATTAACAAGAACATAACGGAGAACTTGCAACTCCTAGACGTAGACACTGATAATGTCTACAAGTCACCAGATAGACAAAACATTTATCTTCAAATATCAAGAAAAGAAAGCACGGATTACGATTCTAGCTTAGACTGGTTAATAAATGACACTTGCACCAATGTCAAGATATCGAACAAAATATTGTGAATAGTATTATCAAAAATATTCTGTTGTTTGATACAGTCGATCCCGTATCTATGAGGCGATCGATCATAATTGATGAGTTTTTTTCCGTTGAAGGAGAAAATCGAAAGTGGTTTATTGTAGACGGTAATCAAGCAATACTTTAGTTGTATCACAAAACTCACACCAATAATCAAAAGACCGAATCATCAACGAATTGAAGACTGAAAATAGTCGTACTAGGTGCATTAGTGCTACTCTGGCGCTAGGCAATGGTTTTGATATTACAGACATAGACTAAGTTGTCCATATTTGCTGTCAAAAACAGATCTTTCCTAATGGCAGGAGGCGGGATGGTCGACAGGGATATAGTTTGGTCGTATATGACAACTTCACACTTGCCTTCAAATCAATGGACAAAGACATTGCCCATAGTGTTAACAATTAAGACGAGTTATCTTTCCAAAACATGTTTTATGTATTTTCTGTTGAATACAGCAATCCAGAAGTTGAAAAATATTCTTTCGAGGGGTATGATTTGGATTGGTGTCCATGTATCATTTGAAAGTGTTGTTCACTTTGTGCCTCTAAATGTCAGTGTCACTCAAGATGTAATTTTAGTGTACAGAAATTTTTAAAAGAAAATTGGAATGTAAATAACACAAATACACACTGAAATATGGTATGGTAAACTGCGAATAAGGATTTCCTTGCTCGCCGGATATATCAGACTATTTCTGATCCAATTAAAATTAGAATGTATAAAATTCGAATACAGACTGATATATAGTAGACGGTGAATGAGGATTGCCTCGTCGGCCGGGTATATCAGTCTATTTCTGATCCATTTTAATAAATGCAATGTATACTGTAGCAGTCTTATCCTGATACATTTTTTTTAAATAAATGTCAGATTGTCTACAAAGGTCATATGTATACATAAAGTGTTATATTGTACAACATGATAATTTATATAGATATCATGTTCTTTTATTATATTTATTAAAAGAAAGTTTAAGAGTATTAATAAAAATACTTTATTTTTAAATCCACTATTTCTTATTACTTAATTTAAGTACCGTGTGACACTGATGCTCCAATAACGGAGGAATATAATTTGGAAACCGATTTGTTTTGTTCTCTATTTCAATTTTTTAATAGACAACAGCGTTTGGATGCCCCGGTGTCAACTTTAATGAAAAGGATAAACTTTCCTTTTTCCTACTCAGTTTTAAAATAACAAACTTTTCATAACACTAGAATATATTGATATATTGATATTGATTATTCAAGGAACCAAAAGAGAAAAATAAAAGTACAGGTCAATGTGCTTTTTTTCGAGATATAAGCTATTGAAATGTTGGCGGGAAAATGTTCTCTCTTGATTTTCATAGCTTTATTTTAAGGTATATCAGAAACTATTAAAAAAATGACAAAATTATATTAGACTTTTACAGATGACTTATAATTATACATGTAGAACATTTATTAAAAGAAAAATGGGGGTCAATAGGCAAACATTTTTAAGGAAGTCAAATGGATAAAACCAGAGGATTCTGAAAATCTGACGAAAATTCTAAACATGACAGGTCGTGTGAACAAATCTCTTATAGGCATCTCACTATAATTTGAAGTTTGTCTTTGGTATCGGATACAATCCATGCTTTGTAAATTGATTGTTAAATCATGCTCTGACTGTTAAGTGATTTGTACCATTCAATGAACGAATGGGGCCTTTTATAGCTGACTATGCGGTATGGGCTTTGCTCATTGTTGAAGGCCGTACGGTGACCTATAGTTGTTAATGTCTGTGTCATTTTGGTCTTTTGTGGATAGTTGTCTCATTGGCAATCATACCAGCATTACTTAGTATGTGTACAGCTAGATTTGCTTTCCTCTTTAAAAAGTTGTTAAGGTAGATTATATTTACATTTTACTTTGTTATAAGAAGACTTTTCAACACTTCATTTTTAATACTGTTACTTATTGTTCCTAACTGATTTCTCTATCTTCTAGATTGATTGTCTATTTATGATATTCTGTATGACTACTTAAATGAATATCATTCCCCAATTGTTTAATACATTTAGGTGGATCCGTCTTGGAAAAAATCAGGTTCTCCTTTCAGTGGAATTATTCCTAAATGTTGAGCTTGTTGGTAACAATGAAATGATTATGCACAAGATTAAAGGAAATTTCTTTTTTCAGAAGCTCCATCACTGATTCAAAATAAAATTGTGGATCCAAACCGATGCTGCAAACAAATATCATCTCTGAATGCATTAAATACCTGAGCTACTGTCAAGTTTTTTTTTTTTTTGTTTTTTTTTTTTGTACAGATACGCATGCACAGGTGTATTCAAAGTCTAAAAATAAGCTTTAAAAGAAGAATTGTTTAATATTTGTTGCTCTGTTATCCCCGTCGGAAGTTTCAATATGTGTTCACCAAACACCTTTATGTTTCGGTAGACATCCTCACAAACACTGTTAATTTTCATTTTTCATTTTTTCATAGTGTTTACGGCTTTGTCCTTAATTTTTGGACATATTTTCAATAATTTGATAGCTCCAGCCAGAAGTTTGTTTATCAAATCATCTGTACAAATTTAAGAGCCTGACCGGAAATCAGACTTGGTCCATTGGTTGTAATGGCCTTTTCTTGAACTCTTAAGAAATGTTTTAGTAAAAATGTCACTTTCTTTACCATTATGATTAGCACTTGCTTTTCAAAATGTGCTTTCGTGGCGGCGAAGGCGGAGGATGATGCGTCAACAATTGTTGTGTTCTGCTTTAGTCGGTTTCATAGGAACTACTTGTGATAGGTCAGATATAATATTGTAGGTAGGTGTAATATTGCCAGTACATGTTCAAATCAATCTGGTGACTATTTTAGGCCCAGTACCAGAGGTCATGTTTCAGCTTCTTTAAGTTGTTGCAATCTGGTCATCATTCAGATTTCCTTTTAATTTTCTCCAGAAAGCGAGAAATAAACTATTGCATTCACTTCCTGTTTCTACATATAGTTTGACATTTTATAACACTTATTGTACATTCAAAAAAATGTAACAAAGATATTTCGACTTCGTCGAAAAGGAATGATCAGTTCCTGTTATCTAATTATAATGCATCAGCGATTCAATATTAGCACTGCTATTGGTCTTGTTATCTTTAAACTTTAACATTATGAAACCTTTTACTGTGAAACTTCGAACTGAAAAGAGAACGAGAAGCATGGGGTCTACGGTGAAATCAATATGACTGTAATAGTAAAATGAGATAGATTACTGATATACAAGTGCATTACTGTCAATACAAGTTCGAACGCCAGTCCATTTAAATCAATTATGACGTAATTTTTTTCTACTTTTGTAATAACTGTTCCACCCTACGTCTGCTCATTCAAAAGACTTTCGACAGACTTCATTCAAATTTGTTTTTGTTAAATGGTTGCAGATATATTATGTTGAGTTCTAATGTGTTGGCGATTTGAAGTGCAGCTACTTTCTTTTTTGTCAATAACCAACATTATTCAGCACTGATTGTTCATGAAAAATTGACGCCCAACATTTTTTATTTTGCTTTTATGTAATCGAGTCTCAAAAGATCGACAAGGTGATAAAAATGTAGTCAATGGTTTTCTTCAGACCGACAGTCAATTCCTTGGAAAAGTGGGCAGGTTCTATTAATAATTAACCTCAAACAATCGTTTTTTGTTGAAGGCAAATTTATACAAGAATTAAAATTGAGAATGGAAGAAGTATGTATCTATCTTTACTACTAATTGAGAAGACCTCATTTTGTGTGTCGCTTTTCTTCCTTCCACAATAAATTAATCATTATGTCTCTGTGTCCTATAGGTACCATGCATAGTCGTATTTGTCATCCTCGCTTATGACTGGTACCTTTGATAACTATTATGACTACTCAGATTTAGTTATATTGGGAGGAAAACGAAAATAAAGGAGTCCGGATATTGTTTCCGTCATCGGACGGACTTTTAGGTCAACAAGACTTCCGCTTAGGTCTGTTTTAAAAGTACACATAATTTTTCAAAGGTACTTAGGGACATGACAATTTTTTGTGCGTTTTTCTGATCAATTCCAAGTTTACTATCCACGGCGCAAGTTTACTTTTCATGGCGTTCATGGATATAGTATTCAGAGACTCTCTATAACAACTATGAGTACCCTTGACAATACACGGTAATAAAAAAAGAACATAATTATACAAAATAATGGGAGAAAAATGTCTTAGATGAACGACTAATCCTCATATCAGTGATAAGAAACTTTGAACTGATATGTAAATATAGTTTTATTTTATTTATAGTATAATTATGTACATTCAAAGTATACAGAAAAACAGAAAAAAAAAATACGGACTTTGGAAAAAGGGGCAGGACTTTAAAAAAAATCTACTTTGGGACATGATAATCATCTTCGCGTTTTTCTATATACTATGATCATACATATAATATTTACTATCAATTCAAAGGTTCGCAGCTGTCACTGACATATTAAAGAGTCTCGATAATGACTATATCGCCTAGGATAGTAACTTTGAATCGATAGTAAATAGCAAATACTTTTTATTTATAGTATACGTATGTTCATAGAAAACAAAAAATAACGCACTTTGGAAAAAAGGGGAGGGCTAAAGAAAATTGTCCTTTCACCAAGAACCTATTACTTTTGATACCTTTCCTGAAATTCTCCCGTCAAAAAATCATCCTACAACAGTTTACATACTTTCAACCACGCTCTTAATCCACGCAATTTCGCGGGTGTGTTCAAGTTATACAAAAATGACGAGGTCCAATTTGTAAGCCAATGTGGAGTAAAAACGATTTATCAAAGATTTTAAAAGTATATGTTACTCAAATAGAACAGTGGTGTTATATTATAAATATTTCATATATTTTAGATAGTTTTGCGTTTTTTTGTAAGTTATACCATAGCTAGTGTTGAAAGCCCCGGCTAAACACTCACGAGACTGAAGATTGCCTTGGGGTTTCAACAAAAACTTTCGTTGGTCACAATGTGACCGGTTGTAGTATCCAAAAATATGAAATTTCTGTTTTAACCTATTGCAACGTTCACTGTCAATAATATTTATTTGTTTTACATAAAAAATAATTTGATAAGATTCACTAATAATATTTTTGTCAGCTAAATGTTCTTAGACACAGACAACAACGAGAAAACCTTGTATAAATGACCTAGATCAAAGAGTTTGAGCTATGTTTGCTGTTAATAAAACACAAGTTGAGTAAAATGTCATTTATTCAGAAATTAATTTAAAATGCAACTTACATCTTAACAATTATAATAGTACTGCATAAATGACAATGACTTTAATAAGCAAAGGTGGCGTTGAACAAGTGCCACACCGTAACAAAATTAACATCATAAAAATGACAAAAATAAAAGTGAGTTGAAAAATTAACTCACCAACATATAGGTAGATACAAATTAATTCATGTTTAAAGAAAAATAAATGTCCTATATGATAACACTTAAAAGGGAGGGAAATGGGAGTGTTTTCAGGTAAAATAATCAAAAACGATCTTTTCTCTCTCCCAAAACAAAGGCGAATGACCGCATGTCCAAGCACATGTAGAAATTTGATATTAATTACCGATCTCAAGAACTGACCAATCACATAATGTAATTAGATGATCATGCATTGAACATGCTGCAGTCCTTGACCTCATGTTGATATACTTAAACAAAGAAATGCCTTCTTCTTCTTACACAAATGGCATTAATAAAATCAATATTATCGGAAATTCCAGCCAAAAAGTCTTTTATTTACAATGAATGTTAGCACTTGATTTCGGCCATTCAAACCCCGCCCATTTTTTAAAATCCATGGACTTCTTAAAAGGCGCGAATATCAGTTATACAATATTCATCGACAGTAATGGAGCGTCAAATATCGTTCCCAACGAAATATGATAATACAGAAAGATCAAGATGATCGTTATATGTGTGCGATGAAAATTAAGACATTACCCTGACACAAATATGTGAAGATTTTAATATATAGGAAAATACCCAATTATTGACAGTGATGATGACAGAATTTAACGGATTACAGTAAATTGAAAAATAATTTCACAAGGACAGTTTTATGAATGACGGTTTAAAGAATGATATTTGTCGGACTATAATTATACTGCATTTGAGATTTAAACATAAACAACATTGACGTTTCCTAGTTGAAAATTAAATTATGTTACTGTATAGTGTAAATATTTGTTTTATCAATCAATATTGTTAAGTTAAAAATATGAATACTTATCTTTTAAGATTTTGAATAAATCATATACCATTTAATTTATATCAAAAGCCAAAAACCATAATTGCTGTTTTATTTCTAGATTAATAAAATTCTACGAAAATTGGCCTAACATGTAAGTTTCGTTTTTTGTAACTCGACCTTTCCTTATCATTACGGTCTTCCATGACATTTTTTTTAAGTAGGAAAACTTTTGTCGAGTGGTAAGCTTCAGTCTAAATCTTTTTATACAAACTACATTAAAATTTCAAACATGTCACCCTAAACGTATAATTTTTATTAGGACTAATATATTATTGTCATAATAACAAAATATGAATGTAATTGATTATATATAATTCAACCTTTCGAATAAAAACAATATTTCTAGGCAAGAAGTCTCGTTAATAGAGGGGAGGAAATACACAAAAGATGTCGAAAGTTTGTAATTGACACGAAACTATGTATGCACATTTTATGATTTTGTAGAGCAGCAAGGACGCGTGTCGGGAGAAGAAAATAAATCTTGCCAACGCAGAATTAGAAGATAAAAGCTGATGTTCAGTTAGAAAACAGCTTTTGCTAAAAATCCCTTTTCAGGGCCAAACAAATATTCAAAAAAGAATCTTAATTGTTGTGACATCATAAAACTATGATATAATAGTGATCAAGGTCAATTCTAAAAAGCACAGTTGCTAAAAATAAACGATGGTATAACTAAATTAAACCATAGTTTGCTGTGGTATAATTGAAAATTACACCATTTTGGACCCTTATGATTTCAACATGATAAATTTTCCCTATAATAAACAAGTTCCAGGTAGAGTCTGATACCGATACAAATAGTATTATGTTTTCTGTTACTGAACTTATATGTACGTTCCGGATCTATCAGGTGCACCACCAAACAGTGTATTTGGGATGAGGTTTGCTATATACACGGGTCATAATCACACATAAACTTTGTCATAATACAGGGTTGACGCACTGTTTTAATCAATTGTTGGTCACAATGTAACCGGTAGCAGTATTTAAATCAGCATAACTTTATAAGATAAATAGGAATACTAAAAATCCAAACTTAAAATACAGCGTAGGAAAAGTTTCTAGTTATCCGGCATGACATCAAAACGACGAATCAAAGAGTTTTACTTTATGTATATGTAATATACATGTAGGACAGTCAATATTGAAAATAAAAAAAAATATACCATTCCAGGCCCCAATATTTAATAAGTTCAAGGTCGACGGCCATTGTTTCCCGTTGTAGTATTTAATTAGTTTGACTTTATATTAAGACAACAATATATACAAATACTAAAAATCCAGACTTAATAAAAGGCGAAGGTACAGTTATCAATTTGTTTGTCTTAAAAACGGCGAATTAAAGACTTCCCCTTTATATTTGACTAATAATACGAAAATGGCGTTCATTAAACATTCAACATTACAGGCCTTTTTTTAAAATATAACAACATAAATTTACCAGTTTGTAATAATTTCCAGGTCTACAGATTCAAACTGAAATATTTTAAAAGCAGAGAAAAGTGTGCATCTTATAATAAGCATGACTTTATCAGATACCATTAAAACATATTAAAATTCAGGCTAAATTTAAAGCTCATTAACAAATATTAGATACTTCAATTCCGTCACGGATCCACAATGTGGCGGTTGTGTTGTAGCATAATTTAAACTGATCGATATTACCTACAGCAGGAAGTTTAAATTCAAATTTACAATAAAAATGTACCCTGTTTTAAAAAAGCATCAACAGCGGTAAAAGATAACTATATACGAATAATTAAACCCAAAAATGACTGGGGGATTTACACATTCTCACTTGAGTCTTCTTCTGGTCGACAGTAAAATCCTTGCCAAAGTCAGTAGTTCATTGCACTGTGTGGAATTGACAAGTCGAACGCACGTCCACTCAGATTGTGATCTTGATATCAGATGCGTTGTGTAAATAGTGTTCCACGCTATGTCTACGTAAATAACCCTTGTTACAGCTCTGAAATGGGTTTCGTAGGTGGTATGTTGCAAAACAACAGATGTTTGCTTGTCCTAAATACTCTCATTTACCCTTCACAAGGGTATCTAGTGAATAGAAAAGGGGTCACCACAACTAATCTTCCGACCGGAGGTATAATCCTTTACAAAGTAGGGTGTCCGTTTGGCTGTGCGGGATATATCAAGGACACTGCAACGTCTAGTCAGAATGAAAACGTTACATTCGATGCCTTACGTACAGAGTGTCAATCTGTCTGAAGGTATAGAACCTTACAGGCAACCCAGGCAATTCGGACCTACTTATTCATTGTTTATGTGTTCTCGACCTAAACATGCAAACATTTTTTGCCACTGGACGACAAACAACCAACAACAATAAATCGTTTCAAACATGCATGAAATATTAGTCACTTGACGATAGTCAATCTAGAACCAAAAACCAATCAATAATATACGAAAACGGTGACATGACATCGTATTGACAATTATGTTGGCAATTAAAATGGCCTTTGTCGTCATTTATCAATTATCCACACATCCCAATTTCCAGTGTTCATATTTACAGTTAATCTTAAGGCGAAGTGTACGTAATTAAACTACACAATGGATTTTTTTAAAATTTTACATGTAGATTCTGCTTGTAAAAATAAATCGGAAAATAAAATAAAAAAAGGGGGTAACCGTTTTCGTTTTTGAGATACGAGCTGTTGAAGTAAACAGCATCATACACCAAAATTACAAAGGTTATATAGGGAAAATCGTGAAATTCGACAGGAATTGTTACATTTTTAAGATTTTCTATTATATTAGACAATCGATTTTTTTTAAATTTTATGAGACGATTCTAAAATGTCTGAGGAATCGATTGGTGCAAAGAAAGTCCTTAGCAACCGTGCTATTTTTCAAGCTATACCCTGTTAAAGTTGAATCTTGAGTGTAAAAAAACAAAAAACAACGACAACGTTATTGACGTCGCCGCAACAAGGTGCGACGCTTCATATCTAGTTGTGCTATACTTGTATGAAATATATACCGTTTTGTTTGAGTTCGTGTTGCTCGGTCTTTAGTTCTTTATGTTACGTTTTGTGTACTATTGTATTGTATTTGTCTATTATATTCGGGTGCGTGCGGAGATCGCCAAGCTAGAAAACGGTTGACATTTTCTTCAATATGAACTAGAACTATTTTCGACCTTGGTGCCTTATTTTTTTGTTAAAATCTAAATACTGCGACGTGTTTTCAAAATCTTTGTTCCCATAAAACTTTATTTCATCAAGGTCTCTTCTCAGAATGTCAGCCATCTGTCTGGCACAGGATAACAAATCAATATTTAAGTAAATATAAGTTGTGTGGTAATTCTTAGTACATTTGGGTAAATTAATCTTATCTTTGTGCCGCATAAGCATCTCTATAATTCAACACATCCCTGAGCCACGACATTATATATTTTATGCATTGCATGCGCTTCTTTTTATCACAATCCAGACCGGCTAGTAACCGTTGTATAACTTTACACGTCTGAAGACGAATATTTGCGTGAAACATTTTTGTATGAATTTTATTTCTGGAAATCAATCTGAAATCTACAACAGTCCATTTCCGAAAGTCGGGCTGGACCTTTACTTTTATGTGCATTCGGGATTTACACAAATTGGAACCCGAATAATTCAGTCGTATTATTCAGCTGATGTACGAATGCTACATTTCTCGTGTGGGAGAAAATCGGACATGGAAAGGGCTTTAATTATTCGAGTAACTCAAATTGAAACTCGGGAATATATTTCTAGCTGTTCGGAATTTGCTAAAACAAATGATTGTTTTTCGACATTACGGTATTGAATCAATACTATAGAGATACCAATTATTTCTTTTAGCAAATTCGAATACCAGTCAGTTTATAGGACTTCAGTTTGAAATAGGGGCGGCAATCCATTCATTTTATCCAATCAATTGGAAAGGGGAGGGGGGGTCAACATTGATAGTCAAAAAGCCTTGAAATATTCGATAAAAAACGTTGAATGTAAATTATATGAACTCCAAAGTCTCATATTATAAGACTAGTAAACCACAGGCTTCTCAATTCTTGTATGATCATGAACTAGGTGAAAACCTAGAGCTGACCGAGTGCGAGATCCTCATGGATAATCATCGAGGTCGTTAAACAGCCCTTGCAGTAAACTTTGGTTAAATTTAAAAAAAAAAATAGAAATGTAATAGTCTGAACACATTTCACCTCTCATTCCATCAAATATTAAATTGCAGTTACAATTATCACAAAACTTCCCTCACCTCTTTTCTTTAACCATAATAGAGGGAGGAGGGTAGGAGGGATCCTAATCCCTAAATCCCGGGCTAAAAAAACACGAAATCCGGCGAGGTCCCGAATTAAAAAAAATCCCGACTACCCGAAATTCGGAAATAGAATTCCCGGATCCCGAAAGGGTCAATCCCGAAATCCCGAGCTTAAAGACGCCCGATCCCGGAGTTCCGATAAAGATCCTACCCCCCCCCCCCCCCCCCCCCCCCCCCCGTAATTCTATATTCTATTTATTCATAATCTTGAATTGAGACTTGATACTTCAAAAGTACATTGATTCTCTAATTTTGAATGATGCACACAGGCACATTAAAAGAAACAGATTTCGCTATATATCTCTTCGAAATTGGAATTTGTAAAAGAAGAAATGACATGTTATATTTTATCTTACATGTGTACTTTCAATTTCAATATGGTTCTAAATTTAGATTTAGTTTTCCCATAAATTGCGGACGGAATAGAAGACACCTGTTTATTTTCTGCACATGTAGAAAAAGTTGAAAACTTGGAGTTGAATGAAATAATTTTTACTTATTTTAAGATAAATGTTAGAGTGGGACGATTTTTAAGTTACTGAGTAATTTTTGGGGCATAATTTGTTTATTTTTTGTTTGTTTTCCGTCTTTGTTCTTCCGACTGGTAAGTTTTGCACTAGTGGTCAAATTATTCTCTTGGTATCGTCTGATTTCTCATATGAATATAAATCATGTCCTTAAATTTTCAATTGCACAAAATACGAACATTTCAACGTCTTTTTTATTAAACAATTAAATTCACACGTCTTTCATTAATTATTTGTCACCTATTATAAAAGTTTACGTTGAGTACTGTGTTTTTCGTTCAAGACTACGGCTTTTTAAAACGATATTGTTGGGTCAATTCAGGTTTCATTTTAATTAATTTGATATCAATAGAAGAAAAATTGTTACATGTTTATTTGTTTATTTGTTTATAATTTTGTTGTGAGGCGTTTTTTTCTTTCTGTTGATATAAACACGAAATGCCTTCTCCTACGCGTCTAAAACAAAAAAAACAAAAAACAGTGTTTTTAAGGCAGGCTGCACACAGAACAACGTACAGAATGCTGTGATTTCTAATTGGAGTTATTTAGATAATTTCTATGAGGTTTAAGACAGCACAGACGTGCTTGTTGGATTCATTATAGACCGCAGAAAGTAGTTTTTCTTTCGTGTGTCCTTTCTTGGAGTAAGGGAGATAACTTGTGTAACTAACGACGAACGTTTTTAATCCCGTATTCCGCTAGAGGCGTGCAATTACGTACACTTCGCCTTAAATTAAAATCAAAATACTAAACTGCTATTCAATTTCTTCAATTCACGGTTGATATAATTACTTTTTAGTATATTCAACTGTGGTAAAGTTATCTAATACATACATATATATGTTGACATTTAGTGCATCTTTAAGGTAATGTAATATGATATACTAGTATATAACAAGTCTCTTAATAAAATTTACTGCAAACATGACAAAAATTGAAAAAATAAATAGCACAATAATACTGAACTCCGAAGAAAATTTAAAATGAAGGTCCCTAATCAAATGGCAAAATCAAAAGCTCAAACACATCAAACGAATGGATAACAACTGACTTGGTACAGACATTTTCCTATGTAGAAAATGATAGATTGAACCTGTTCAAATAGCTAATTAAATCTCTCACTTGTATGCCAGTTGCGCTATATTCCTTTATATTGACAGCGATGCGTTAAAAAAAAACAAACAGCTACAACAGGCAAAAATTTCAAAAAAAAATGTACAGCAGTCGACATGGTGTCATCTCAATCACCATCAAAACAAACAAATGTAAAAAAAGAAGCACAAAAAGGCATACATCAATTTTAACAACTTGATTTGCCTATTTATTATACGTTCTCTGTAAAATCTACCCATACAAAATTGCAAGTTGTTAAGTACTAGGACCGAATCCTTACCCTACATACATACATACAGATATATTTCCATATAAAAACCACACACTTTAACGTGACAAAAAAAAACTATAACAACTTCTTTTTTGTGGCTTAAGCGTTACTTTACCAAAGAAACCAAACATACAATGTATTATCGCTATTTTCAAAAAAATTACTTTGATCTTACTGACTGATTCTTTCCTTTCTCAGCACAATTTAGCAAAGTACTAGATTGATATAAATAAATTATCGCAATTAACTAAGGGCGCACGAGATCTTTGTCAATAAAATTAACAACGCCGTGATAGGTAAGATAGCGATAAACAGAATATCATTGAGCATCTTAACTCGATTGCTTTTCTCACACTCTCCGTACCAACTCAAATAAAGGCAACAGTAGTATGCCGCTGTTCAAAATTTATAAATCGATAGAGAAAAAACAAATCCGGGTTACAAACTAAAACTGAGGGAAACGTACCAAATATAAGAGAACTACGACACAACAGAGACACAACACCGAAATGTGAAAAACACACTCAAACGAACTTTAATGTAACAATGGCCATTTTCCTGACTTGGTACAGGGCATTTTGTGAAAAAATTATGGGTTGAACCTGGTTTTGTGGCATGCCAAACCTCCCGCTTTATACCTGCTTAAATAGCATATTTTGAGTAACAGAAAAAAATAGTGGGTTAAACCTGGTTTTGTGGCATGCCGAACCTCCCGCTTTATTCCTGCTTAAATAGTAAAAAAAAAATTTAAAAAATATGCTATGAAATATTGTTGAATTTGTACCAAATAGACTGCCAAGCGAGATAATCAATCTCGTTGACTCCAATGTAATTATAGCGGACAAATCAACGATCATGAGCAATTGAACTTAAACAAAAGTTGTACTATATACAAGAACCATTTCTGAAAATTATCGTCATATTGGCTGTAAGACGAACTATATGATTCCGTCATATGCTTTAGTATAGTATGAATACAACCTGTGTCGTATTAAAGAGCACAAAAGTCAGTATCTAAGAATTTTAAGCTTATCTTCCTTATTCATGCTTCTCAATCAACGAATAGTCGTGTGCTTTGTACAAAAGATCATCTGTACATCTTTACATTTATGAGAATAAGAATTGAATGTCCATGCTTTATGCCAAATTTGAAGGAAAACAATCAATTACAGTGGAGTCCCCAGTGTCCGAGCGGCCGGTGATATCGCGCATTACCGAATATTGACATATCAGCAATGTTTCACAAATAAAATCGTTCTTGTAAGAATTTTATTCTTCCGAAGGGACAGATAAAAAAAATGTTAAGTTCAAGAGTGAATTAAAATCTGCAATCCAATTATTAACCATTTGAAGTCAATTTCAATTAAAACAAACGCATTATGTTATAAAATTTGTTTCATTAATGTCACACTTTATCAGATTGAAATAATTTTGCTCTGCAGACTTGGCAGTCTATTTGGTACAAATTCAACAATATTTTATAGCATAAATTCTTTCTTTATTCAAAATATGCTATTTAAGCAGGTATGCGCGAAATCACTGGACATTTGAAAAACTCTCAAAACAGGTGTTTTCCATATTACACAATCTCTATAGGGGAACTATACATACAGAAGACTGTATGAAATAAAAGCATGTTATGAATTTGTTCACACAATATTATCCGATTATTTTTTTATTCAGTTTAATAAAGTGACGAATACAGCTTAATTCTGTAATACACATAGACTAGACTGTGGTTTCTTATGGTTTTTTTAACAGACGACATTCTAATACCCGTAGATAGGATTAAAACGAAATTAAGACTCTCCCTACTACCTGTATGTTCAATTTGATGCATATTATGTATTGTTGTGGTTTAAAAATAAACACAATGATGAAGATGTGGATCTGATAACAACTTTGTATTGTTTCCCCCTACAATATCCAAACATGATTTCCCCATCAATATTCTCACATGTGTTGGAAGAAAGTTGTAGAATGAATATTTATAGTATATTACATAAACTGTAGTTAATAGTGTTTGATAACAGATTTAAGATAATTAACTTTTATACCTAATAACTCAAGCATAACATACATGTTTAAAAGTCACAAGGAAGTGTTCACGTTTTGATGGTTTTAGAGGATTTCCTTTAAATATTATTTTGTCAGGTGATAAAACCGTGAACATTTACTGTCGTTTCTAGATTATCGGGCGTATAAGATAAAATAACGTATTTTATCTTTTTTCATCTCTTCAAGACAAGTATGTCAAAAAAAGAAACTTTGACATTTGACACACACTTTCTGGCATACCAGTGAGTATAGTTTTACCTTATATCTCTCTTTTCGTACTTTAACAATAATGAAAATGTGTCACAATTTTCAAGACGAAAAACACTTTTCTACTAATTGAATAAGACACAATGTATTTATACGGTTTTTTTTTTACAATTTTGCATTATTATATTTTTTCCGGACATGAAGTTAGCAATCCTTTCCTGGCATTTTTTTGGCATTAAATTTATGTATCATTATTTAATATAGTAGTTTTTTCTCTAGTAATATTCTTTGTTCAAAAAATGCTCAAATACTTCGACCATCAAAGCTATACATAATACAATGAATTTGGTTTTCAGTGCATTCCAACATTATCAAGGCTAAACTGCTGTTTAGATTTGGTTTGTAAGTAAACGAATCCTGCATCTTGCTCACACAAGTATTTGTTTCTGATATATTTGATAAGTTTGGGTTTTTTTTTCCGAATTTGTGCCAGCGAAATGTACATGATGTAGAAACGGAAGTGTGAAAATGTTAACGAAGCGGGATTTTATTTAAGAACCGTGTCCATCAAACCGCTGGGTTTTTTTTTTTCTTTACATATTACACAGTTATACAACTGATTTATTAGGAATTTGATGCGAATGTCATAAAACCCTAGTCGTATTAGGCACAACTTTTAGGAACTTTTGGTCCTCAATGCTCTTTCAACTTTGTAATCGTTTTGGCTATCGAACTCTTTTTATCTGAGCGTCACTGGTTAGTCTTGTGTGGACAAAACGCGCGTCTGGCGTATTAATATAAAAAAGAAGATGTGGTATGTTTGCAAATGAGACAACTGTCCACACGAGACCAAAATGACACAGAAATTAACAACTATAGGTCACTGTACGGCCTTCAACAATGAGCAAAGCCCATACCGCATAGACAGCTATAAAAGGCCCCGAAATGACAATGTAAAACAATTAAAAAAACCTGGCAACTTTTGTTAGCTATTATTTGTGTGTTTCTTTGTCCTATATGTTCTCCCAATTATTTTTATTGTAGTCCTGTTATGTAATGTTGTTATTTAATGTTATATTTAACGTTATATTTAACATTGCTTTAAAGCGGTAGGTTTGGTTAGCCACAAAACCAGTTTCAACCCAACATTTTTTTTTGAATGTCCTGTACCAAGTCAGGAAAATGGCCATTGTTATATTATAGTTTGATTATGTGTTTGTTACATTTTAATGTTGAGGCGATGTTCTCCTCTTATATTTGATTGTTTCCCTCAGTTTTAGTTTGTAAATAAAGGCAACAGTAGTATACCGCTGTTCGACATTCATAAAATCGATGTATGAATGTCGAACAGCGTTATACTACTGTTGCCTTTATTTAGCTAGCTATAAAACCAGGTTTTATCCTTCATTTTCTACATATGAAAACGCCTGTACCAAATCAGGAATATGATAGTTGCTTTTGACTTTTATTTGCCATTTGATTAGGGAATTACCCTTTTTTAATTTTCCTTGGAATTCACCACTATTGTGATTTTTCATGTTTTTTTCTTTTTTTAAAGAAAACCAATTCTAAAAAAATATGCTTATCGAGTCTGTTTTTTCTATCATCTCCATACAAACCGATATTGAAAATTATTTTACCAAGGCAATTTAATTAGTTATTGAAATCAACAAAAACAAATCGATTGTATTGGCATTAAACTTTTTAAGTATGGTTGTAGTGAAATAAATGTATACAACAAAAAAATCAATAAACCCGAACACCAAACACATAAGTGTAAATTTACGATATCCAATAGAAATGTTTACGAGACGTACAATGTATGCTCGCGTCAGTGTTAATGACATTTCAAAAAGATGCCAATAGTTCTAACATGTCTAAAGGAAGTAAGATTTTCTGTATAAAATACTATTTAATCATCAAGGAAATAAATAAAATATTGTTATCTGATTTTATATGAACAAGGATGAAGAAATAGATTTTGTCTGATATTCTGGATCGTCATGTATTTCAGAATTTTAAAGAGAAGAACTTTATTGATTCGGCCGATTTTGCAAATTTTTTTCTAGATTACTTTTAATGTAACGATCATTTTCTATTTCCAGACCATCTTCACTTCTGTGAAGTTTTGTAAAAGAAAACTCCAGAAATAAAAATCATTAAGCAAGGGATATCATATCATTTCAAGTGAGGGTGTTATTTTTTTCATACAGAAAGAGTTTGCTTTATTTTTTTTATATTTTCTTTTCTATAATTCTTTATATGTCATTTATTTTATTTGTAATTTCTTATTTTAAATGCTTTACATCCATTATATTCTTACAACTGGCCACCTTAGTTTTATTGTCCGGTAAGACGTTCTTGTCATTATGTATAGCAAGAATATATACAATGTGAATCAAGCGATTTCTAGAGTTCGAATTTCTATTTCACAAAAGATTGAAATAGTCCACAATTTTGTACGAAAATAACAATTGACATGTCCGTTGTGTCTTTTCTAAACATTGATGCATATTACAAGTTATCCGGATATAACACGTCAAACTTAATGATGTTTCGAACCGTGATCGAATTTGTGGAAATACGTCTTTGTTCGGCAGTACTCACAGAGCTTTTTTAATGTTTAAGAATGTGGGTCTGCCTTGCATAACATCGCTGTAAATCTTGACGTTTCGTGCTTTATTTAATATATGATATGAAAAGGAAGATGTGGTATGTTTGGCAAAGAGACACCTCTCCACAAAAGACTAAATGGAACAGAAATAACTAACTAAAGTTCACGCCTTTTACAACGAACAATGCCCTTATCGCAAATACAGATATAAAAAGCCTATATTTTTTAGAGACTGTGAAACAAAAGCATATTTTGTGCACAAAATAGTGAACAAAAATTAAAAATGTGATACAGCAACAAATTAAATGACATCCACTGAATTACAGGTTCCTTACATGGGACAGGAACATGGATGATTTGGCGGGGGTAAATTTAATATAAATGTTAAATGGCACCAAACCCTCCAGGGACAGTTGTGTAACAGTACAACATAAGAACAAACTATAAACATCAGTTGAAAAGGCTTCACTTATCAGATAGATACAAATAGAAATACATCTAACAAAAACATAGAATGGACTTTGACGGGTGCTTGGACACCGAAAAAAGAAAAATACCATAAGTATAGTTCATAAAGTACTCGCAGGTACTGACAGCTTATTCTAAGCCAATAACAACTACTAAATAATATCATGCATATCAAACTTTATCAATCAGTTCAAATCAACATCCGTCGGTTTTAGTGTAATGATGTCATAAACAATCGGAGAGACACATCACCTTGTGCAATGCCAATATACTGAAATCGACAGATTGTTGAGCAATGAATGTGCATATGGTTATAACAAACAAAAATAGTTTGGATTTTAATTTACTGAAAACAAAATTAATATTAAAAATAATGAAAATATACAAAGATCTTATTACAGTGTTGAATTCGTAATTTTTTATAATAAGTTAATTTAAGGATAGAAGAGTTTACCCGGATTGTTTCTGAGTTTCCGTACTCGGTAAACAATTACTTCGTATAAATGAGGATTATAAGCTATCACATGCTAGTATTTTAATAAATATGTTTTTTATTATGATTTATTTTAATAGTATTACTATTAATTAATTCATTGCGGTATAATTTTATCATAACTACTATCATTTTATTATTTCAGTATTTCAAAGCACTAGCTTTGTCAATATTAAGAATGGCTTGTGCTACATGTTTATTATCATCACTAATTGCTTGTATACTTATAGGTAAGTACATTTACAAGTTTAAAAGTATATCAAGTTAACGCATTTGTCTTGTCATTGATCGGGACAAAAATCTATAATTATCTGGGGTAAAACCGTGGATGCTAGAACAGAAATGTAAGTTCAAACATTTGCTGTTTCGTTGTCTAATATGATTTGTCAAATGTTCGAGTCCATGACATATAATTGAGTGAATGTTTATGAGGGCAATTTGAGCCGTATTTTTGCGGAATATGACCTTATTATAACATTGGCCTTCATTTGTATATAAGCATTTTTTTTCAACTATTTTTAACTTTAGAACTTGTTCAAAACTAGATACGTTTAATATAATAAATTAAATTTTGAAAACATGGACCCAAACACATGAACAGTTGACTGACATTTTACGTTTACCAAAAAAAAACAGATCATTAGCTTTACTAAGTCACATTTCTGTCATTTCTGTAAACCAAAAAAAAATTCTAATGCAATTTGTATGTAACAATTTTTTTCATTGGCTAAAAGTTGCCGTCAAATCTAAAGTTGACCAGGCGTAACTAAGGAGGGACAACCATATTGAAATGATTGAATCAACAAATGTTCGATTACTACTATACAATCCAAAATAAAACAAAACCTACCTCGAATTCGACGTTTCAAAGTTATTTTATCCGAATTTGAAGCGTACAGGTAATGTAATAACCTCCAGTTTGTAAGTTTTCATTTGTATGACGTCACGTTTACCCATGACGTCTTTGCGCCAAAATCATTCATGAAGTTTCGCGGATTTTTTTTTTATTTGTCAAATTTAGACATTTTTCCAAGTTTAACCTATTATTTCTTTCTGAAATGCATTAGAATCGGAATAACAGTACTGTAGTTGAAGAGTTGCCACCATCAATTTGACGGTGGCAACTCTTCAACTACAGTACTATTAATCCAGTCAGGATTCTACTTCGTCAAAATTATCTCCCCATTACGCCAGTTCATTTTCACACTCGTAGAAATGGAAGCCATTGTAGGGATGACGCGCTGCAAATTTTGCTCTCGGAAACCGATAAATTTATCCACATTGCACCATTACGATCCTTCTATGTCAGTTGTATTTTAAAAGACAAATGTATCAACTAGCTTATGAGCATCAGTTAATAATCTTGTCTGCATTGATTCAACTGAAAACTATTGTCTGATCGGTTGTCAGGTGGAATTTTCGAAAATTCATAAACATTTAAAAAAATTCTAATTAAATATTTCGTGGATGGGCAGTCTAGATTTTTTTAGTGGTTGAAGACTATAAACCCTAGTTTTCACACACAAAAAATTATAATTTTTCGAAGATGTGCATTTTCATCATCCAACTTGAAAGACTGTCGTCAAGTACTTTCAGTAAAAAAAATAGCTATTCGAACACACCTACTCTGTTTTTTGTGATTCATTAGATAGGTATTTCACTTGACCCATATATTTCATCTTTTAGTACTGTGATTTTTTTAAATTATAAAGTTAACCTGTAGCTTTGGCATATAAAAATGATAGAATCTGAAGCGAGACTATGTATGAAATATTCTTGCTTTCTCCGATATCAAGACAAAATATTCAACTCAAACAAGCCCTAACATAAAAAGGTGCACTCAATTTTCTCTTTTCGATACAATTATTACCCATTTTTTGGAATTTTTTTTTTAGTCACATAATGGAAGGGCAGACACGAAAATTACTGAACTATTAGATTGATATGTTTTCCGTCCGTGGTAAATTTTTTAAAAAAATCTGAGGTTATGCATTTTCTACATCCAACTTGAAAGATACCAATGTCGTCGACTTGATATCTAATTGTTATGCTTAACTATGTACTAAATAAATTGAAAACTTATGCAAATGGTGTTTTTAAAATAAAACACTTCTTAATTGAGAAGAAAATTGTAATTTTGTTTGTTTCTATTAACTTTTGAAATTTTTGTCACTATAGTAAACATTACAGTAAGCATTTATGGCCTTCTCTAACAAAGAGCTTCGATTCTTTTATTCTATTTCAACCGGGTTTCCGACTGAATCCTTTAATCAAAATCACCGTTATTTTGAAGTTAAAAAATGACACCGAATACATTTTTAATTTCAATTCTATATAATGATGTTTTACGTTTATATCAATCAAACACAAGCCACATATATTGTATATTAATTGATATTTTAAATCGTGTATCCTTTTCTTATATATGATAAAATACTTTTAATCAGTAAAGAGTGTCTATTATGCATGCATTTCAATTTGATAAAATCTAGTATAATACTCAGACTTCAGTCAAGTAAAACAAATCAACAACGCATAAATGATTTGCGTATCAATTAGTACTAAAGAAGAAGGTTACCATTAATCTAAATTTAACCGCATAATTGGCCTTCGTCGGTGATTTTATTGATCTACTTTAAAAGTTTTTTTCAAATGAGGAAGTTTTTACGTTTTATTAGGTGTTATTATATGTTATCCGTAGTATTCACCATATTCTTTCTTGTTCGTTATATTGAAGTTCTTTTCTGCATGTCAGTGTTGAGGACATCAGATATTTCTTTCTGTTGTATGTGTATGTTGTCTTTTGACTACGTTTCCCCCCCACCCCACCCCCCCCCCCCCCCGCAAAATTAGCTGAAAAATATTTAAAAGTGTCCTACATGTATAGTTATGTTATATTTCATATTGTGTTTATTTTTTTTCGGCTAATAATGACTGAATTTGTTACATTGATTTTCCCACAAATAGTTCAAAAAAATTGTTAATATTTTGTGTCATGATGTAACACACCATATCTTTATCCCACAGGGTGTCTCTTTCTATAGAAAGGTGCATACATTTGCGCCGATGGAATGGGTCCCTTTTTTTGATAAGTCAAATATATCAATTCGGTGCAATGTTATCGAGGAAACTAATTGACCAATTGTGATATATCAATGGGTCATAATTTTTCAGTTTATTGTGTAACCATCTTCATTTCAATCTTGATTTTTATTTCAGGACATGGAAATAGTATAAGATTATCAGTCACGCCAAATTATATATTAGGTGGCACCGCACTGGCTCTGAGCTGCAGTTTAGAAAAGAACGTTTTTGAACCATGGGTGACATTTCATAAAGACGCAATATTGATTGGCTTCATTCGAAATTGCACTGAAAATGGATTTACACCATGTTCATTAACAACTAAGTGTGATTGTGATTTAAACTCAAAAACTTATATATGGAACTACACGACGTCGAAAGAAAACGTGAATGCTGCTGCTACTTTTAACTGTACTATGGACGGTTCTCAAAGTGACGAAGTAACAGTACAAAAAGCTGGTAAACTTTAGTTATTTCGTATCATGGAGCTAACTGATAAAATGGTAAAATAATCTCAAGATTTCATTAAGAAAATCACTTAGTTGCACTCTTGACGTAATATGTTCCATACGGCCCTTATCCAAGGACGGGGAATGTTATGTAGTATGTATGAAATCAATCCCAACGAGTGTCTCGTCCCTAAATAAGTCACCCGAACTTGGAACAAATTACTTTATGAGTATTTTCAATTGATGGGTTGCTAAATATTATCAAGGAAGTGATTTATCAGCTAAAATATTCCAATATTGTGCGATAATCATCATAAGTTTTGGACGATAACAAGGCTGTGTATGTGTCAAATGTTATAAGACGTATTTGCGTCAAAATATCTATTGATTCTACTGGCTTTAACCGATTTTTTTTAATGAAAATAGTATGAGTCTGTATGGAAAATAAAGTTTAATTTGATTTCCCTAACAATTATATTGAATATAAAAAGTTTTCCAACTTAAACATTTCACATGACCGTTGATTTATAGAGTACACAATGGGGTTTATACAAGGTTTGTTTGTAAGGTCATCAAAGGAAATATTTAAGTTTCAACTTCCTGATCAACAATCAACAACTGTGTTATTGATGGGGTTGATGAATTTTTATCATATATTTTTTTTTATCTACTGTCTGTACACAGCGCGAAAGAGATGTAGCTTTAAATATTTCCGTCATTTGATATTAGTATTAATCTTCAAGTATGAGGAACTACAAATTATAAAACAATCACAAATCATCGAAATTCATAAAAAAATAGGTCACCTTGACTTCAATTTTATTCAGAATGATTTTTTTTCTCGCTGTGTTGAAAACCAGTTGCATAATTATGCATGTATACGCTTTGTGCTCGGCGACTAGATTAATTCAAATTCAGTTTTGTTTTGATCAAAATAAGAATAGTTATACAGCAGAACATATTAACAACTAAAACTAAATGATTATTTCTTTTTGGAAATAAAAACAAATTCATAACTGCTTTTTAATTATTTCATGATAAATTTACTTTATGAAAAAAGTTTAGGCATGCAACTTGTAACTTGACTTCACCTGTATAATAATGAGTCATGGACTTCTTTTGCATTGCATGAAACATGTTGAAAGTGGAAAAAACTGTTGACGCGAGGCAGAATAAGCATCAACCCTCATGCGCATCCACACTCAGTATAGAAAGACACAGTTCTGAATAGATTTACTGACAGCTAGTTCTAAGCCAATTACAAATACTTAACAAATCATGTATGTAAGACTGAATATATGGTCCCTGTGGTCTTCCTCGAACCTTGCAAAAGTGGTACGACTGTGCTGGATCATAAATATGATGGAAGGAATGGGATTGTTAATCCGATGTCTCGCGAAGTGAAGATGCACCGCTCTCTGCACTTGAAGAACCATTGTAGCATTTATTTAATAGATCATTAGATGGAAAACTTTCTACCTTTATCCAAAATATCCCTATTTTCGAGTGGCAGTGCGGTTTTTCCGACCGTCATGCTTGTATACCTTTAATGCACGACTTACCTTTAGGATTTTATAATATTTTTTTGTCTTAAACATGTATGAACTATAGCCCAGTAGAAGTAAAAGAAAGGAAATGTGAATCTAAGTATGTCATACACTGTATTACTAGCTTGTCAACACCGATATTGTGAATTGACCCCTGTAAGAAACAGTACACTCGACACCAACCTGTTCATCGATCACTTTGTTCTTAACCGAAGTTTCATCAGTTCTTTCCAAGGAAAACAGAATTGAACCTGCTACTTTAAAAAAAAGTTATCAAAATTAAAAAAAGACATAACATGAATGAAATTGATTTCAAAAATATTTCTATGAGACAGCATCTCAATGACACGTAAAACATTATTAAAAACAGTGATATGCCAACATACCTAATACTGTTCTTCTCATGCGTAGTAGAAAGAAAAAACAAGACGATTATAGTACATTTTGATAATATGAAAAATTGAATATTATGTAAAAAGAAGGAAATTACTTTAGCATACCTAATTCTGTATTCAATAAAATATAATAGTAGCCTATTGTTTTGTTTGTGGAGAAATTTAAATTTACTGAAAAAGACGTCACAGAGCAATGGACTCCTAAAAAAGAATGTCGTTGTCCAGGAATCTGCATTGTAGCCATATTTTAATTTCTAGTGAATTTCATGTGTATTAACAATAGTGGGAAGAAATGATTATTTTTTTTTTACAACAAATAATAATGAAATTGATTAAGAAATGTTAGACTTGAATAATTAAAAATCATAAGATAATTGCAACATTGTATGTAGTAAAATATAAACATGTTACAAATTATACTTACGCATATATAGTTCTCATGAAATCTTAATTACAGAAGTGTTTTTGTTTTCTTCAGAGTTGTCAGGTGTAACAATATCACCTGCTGCATCAGTTATTAATGCGACAGAGAATACAACTGTTGCCAATATCAGTTGCACAGCTTTATGTTGGCCAAAATGTAGTTTTATATGGACTGGGCCAAACGGGTTTATAAGCTATGGGAATGAATTAAGACTGAGCAACATCCAAAATTCTAATTCAGGATTATACCGATGTCGAGCAACAAATGTCGTAGGAACAAATGACAGTAGTTTTATTGAGATTAAAGTTCAACGTAAGTTTACTATTTTAAACTACTTATTTGTTTCAGTAATGAAAAACATGAACGATTAGGGTCCTGGCAGTTTTACTATATTACATTCAGATATATATATATATATATATATATATTTTCATGGCGTAAAAATATCTAACAATTATTGTTAAAATGTTGGTTTTTTTTTCTCAATTATTTTATGCTTAAGATGTATCTTTGGTACTTTTATGTCCATGCAATCATGGAAGAAGCATAAATGCAATCTTTGTAATAAACACGTTTCAGAAACTCAATATTGACTTAGACGTGAAGATATGGTGCCAACTGGTAATTTTATCATAAACTTTGAAGAGTTACATTATTCTGCACGATGCCCCACTTTGTCTATTGCATATCCCCTGTTGCCTCTGTTTCTAGAAGATAGGGAAATTTAGACCCGGTGGTAGCTAATATTCCTTTTTTAGAACTGCATCTCTATGAGGGAAAATTATCAAAATGTTTGTGTTTTATACATGTTATAGACAATTAATTTTATTTTACATTGACTAGAGATATAGTGGAGGGTTGAGATCTCACAAAACATGTTAAATCCTACCGCGGTTGTGCGTATGTTCCTAGTCAGGAGCCTCTGGTCTTCGATAGTATTGTATGTTGTTTATAATTTTAGATCATTTATAGGTTTCGGAGTTTAGTATATGACGTTCATTTTAACTACTACACATTTTCTTTTGAATAGGTCCCAGCTAACGACGACCTCCGGGTTCGTGATTTTCTGGCTGCGTTGAAGACAAATTGGTGGCCATCTTCTCTTTGGTTGGGTTGTTGTCTCTTTGACACATTCACCATTTTCATTCTCAATTTTATGACATTAATTGTATTATATTTAAAATAAATGCATTTTGTTACAGATAGCCCTGATAAGATATCACTTTTCCCATCAATTACAAATTACACAATGATAGAGGGTCGTTCCATAAACGTCACATGTTCAGCTGTATGTGAACCGGCGTGTTATTTTGAGTGGACTCACCCAAATGAAGCAAAGTACCAAGTTAGCACGTTACAAATAGAGTCAGTAAAACGGACTGAAAATGGAACTTACACATGCAGAGCATACAATATGCTCGGATACAAAGAATCAGCTATTGTGGTAACGATCAACTGTAAGTAAAAGTTCTCAGACAGTTCAACAAGGTTAGAGTTCACAAATTTGAGTCGCATCGCAAATGCTACACCATGAAACTTTCCCATGCAGATCAACTGTGTAGTCGATTAAGAATACATAATGGGTAAATATTTTCAGCTACCACTACATTGGTTGAATTCTTCAAGTTTTAGGTGCAACAACCTATTCTCCTTTGTCATTGTAATACGATCGATAATATAGGATAGCATTGTAGTCAGGAATATTGTCCCGATCATTGTATCAGATCACACGTGCATGCGAGTCGCTCGTGCAATTTGCTTACCTGTTTGCGAAATGACATTCCACAATATAAGCGCATATATTTAAACAACAATGACGATGATATTTCGTCTTTTTGGTGCAGCTCTGATACCTGCAGGAAGGACTTAAGCATGTCTACCATATTGCCACCCTTCATCTTCCTTGCATGAAAACATCGTCTTCCGCCGTTGCTTATTTTACAGAAGCAGTAGGGATAGAAACCCGATTAAAATGCTATATGTTCAACACATAAAAATTGATACAATGTATTTGGATATCTGAATAAAACACAGGAAGCAAATGTAAAAATATTGCATCGTTATTTTACAAGTCAACGTACGTGAAATACTTGATGCAATGTTAAGCATGTTAAACCAAGGAATACTGCACGCTAAAAAATGATTAAAAACAAATTCTCAGTTTCATCATATAATTTTTTGTTTATAGTAGCATTGTGTGATGAAATATGTCGGATTCATGGACCTCAGTGAAAGGGCTTGCTAAATGTTTTAGTTTTTTTGAGATGTTAACAATTTTAATCACAATATTCTTCATCAAAATGACCACAGATAAGTGAGTGTTACCATAATTTTGTATTATTGATATTACAGTTGGTCCTAAAGCAATTTTTCTATCACCTTCGAATTCCAATTACACTAAGAAAGAAGGAGATGTACTTGGTAGTATCATGTGTTCGGCTGATTGTAATCCCGCATGTAGTTTTACATGGACATATCCTGATGGCACAAAACATCATAATGCATCTTTGAATAGATATCAGTTACAAAAGAATCATGACGGAATGTACACGTGCAAGGGATTCAATGATATTGGATATAAAGAAAATACAATTTTGCTTACTGTTAATTGTAAGTAAATTTTTCAACATTCTCACAATAATAAACGTATATATCTTTTAAAAAGCTTTCATTCATAAACAGAGACAGGGAGTTCAGGAAGAAGCCCATTATAATATGTACGAATTTGGCTTGTCGTAAAAAAAATCATGTAAAACAGTGGAAACAATAACAGGAAGAATTTCAATTGTTATAAAGTCCTTAGAATATATTCTTATGATATACAAAAAAAAAGAATCAACATGGAATTTTAACTTATTTTTCAGTTTGACTTGTCATTTAAATATTTTCGAACTCTTAAAGTAGTTATCAAAGGTGCCAGGCTTATACTTTTTACGTCAGACGTGCGTTTCGACTAAATAAGACTTATAAGTGACGTTCATATCAAATTAGTGAGAGAGCCAAACAAGCATAAGGTTGAAGAGCATTGAGGACATAAATGCAAAACAATTGTGCCAAATATGGCTAAGGTAATAAATGCCTAGGATACGAAGATCCTTAGTTTGTCGAATAATCCATTCTTTTGCAAACAGCTAATTTGTAAGGATGATCGAATTAGGTCTTTTCACCTTTCCGTGGAAAGATCTTTTGATTTTGTTCTGATTGTTATTATTATTATTATTATTTTATTATTTTTTTCTTCCGCCTATTTCTTTTTTTTTCTTGCGTTGTATTGCTGTTTCATAAGATGTCGCTTAGATATTTGGAATATGATATCGTATAATTTATACGCTTTCAAAACCGTGTAACAAAGTACTTTACGTTGTAAACACTATTATTCTTGTGGCCACTTTTCCTTCGCAAACGTAAAAGATTACGGTTTATTTTTTTACCAAATTGCTCGTTACATCTTCAGGATTTGGATATTCATTTTACCTGAAGCTTTCCGGAGACTCCATACGAGAGTTATTTCCCTTTATGCATTTGGTATAAGTAATATGCATTTCTAACTGGTAAACCATAAGTGATATAGACCTAGGGTCTATTGATTTAAGGTCCTTGGTCCAAAAAATTGATTCTTCATTTATAGACACTAAAATTCCATATGTACCTCGCAAATAAATTTTCCTTTTGGCTTATTTTCACTTATTTTCAAATACTGTATAACATATCGACAAATTATTTTCTTAATTGTTAGTCGCGACATGATGTTACTTATACATTTTGGTTGAAAGGATGCGTAGACATGCAATGAATATGTGTTTTCACCCCTTTTATATTTAGAATTATACGTAAAGTGATATAACTCATTAACCATACATAGTAAAGACCTAGGGTCAATTGATTTGGTGTCCTTGGTTTGTGACCTTGAAATTTAGGTCAAGGTAATAGGTTTATAGGACGTTCTAAGTTTTGTACTTTGCTTTAAATTAATTTGTATACATCATAAGGCCATAGGAAATGACATTTTAGACTATTTTTTTATATTCTATTATCGAAATATATCTGTAGTGGTGGAAAGACCTTCAATTGTTCTCTGAACAATTGGTTTTTAATTATCATTGATATTCATGTCAACCCCGAAGTGTTGACTACTGGACTAGTTAGTGATACATTAGGGGACGAAACGTCCAACAGCAGTAAACTATTGGCGTAAAAGGTTCAACAAATTCAAATAAATAATGTCATCTGAATAGTAAGCATCTCGTCACAAAACTGGGTTTGCGAACTTTCTTTGTTTACTTTTAGTGCAACTGATTAGAACTTGAGAGGTATTCTAATAATACATCATTATGTAGTACGCTCATATTAAATAGATTTTTCCTGGTTAATTGATCTCTCAGTCACATTTGAATCTTTTTGTATTTAATTTAATTTACCCTGTTACATGTAAGAAACAAGCGTAGATTCAATATTTAAAATATTATAATATGTATTAGATATTATTCACTATAAAATTCATTTCAACTTTTAAATGATGGCCAACAAGCGTATTATGTTATACCGCTGTCGTTCGTACGTCTGTCTGTCGTCGACATGTCGGACAATAACTCAAATTAATATATATAATTAAATGATTTTTTTTAATAAATGCATTTTGTTACAGATAGTCCTGATAAAATATCACTTTTACCATCAATTACCAATTACACAAAGACAGAGGGTGATTCAATTAGCGTAAAATGTTCAGCTGTATGTGAACCGGCGTGTGATTTTGAGTGGACTTACCCAAATGGAACAAAGCACAACATTAAAATTTTACAAGTCCAATCATTACAACAGACTGATGATGGAACTTACACATGCAGAGCATATAATATGCTCGGATATAAAGAGACAGCTATTGTGGTAACGATAAACTGTAAGTTAAACTTCTCATTAACTTAAAACAAATGTTTGGAATGCAATAATAAACTAAAGTAAGACTTAAAATTTGAGTCACATCCCAAATGCTACATGATGAAACTTTCCCATGCATTGCAACTGTTTAGTAGATGAAGAAAAACTATTTCCAGATACCCTTACATCCGTTTAATTCTTTTTAATTTTAGGAGCAACAACCACTCCCCTTTTTTCAATGTAATGCTATCGATAATAATATACATGATAAAGGTTGGCATTTAAGTTCAGGAATATTTTTCCAAGCAATGGATTAGATTGTACTAGCATGCGAGTCACATTATTCAGTATAAGCGCAATTGCTCTATAATAATGTTTTATCAAATATCAAACATTTATCAATTATCAGATCTGATAGATGCACGGAGGACTTAGTGATTGTGTCCACAATTTTACTAACCTTCCATATTCGTGCATGGGAACATTGTTTTCATCGTTCCTTATTTTAGTAGGGTTCGAAAATCGATCAATATGCTATAGTTTCATCTATTAAAAAAGGCACCACTGATACGTGAATTCATATAATGACCAAATCATAAAATATTGCATCAATAGTTTACAAGGCAAACTATTTGATATGTTTAATGCTGTTCAGAATTAAATGCTTCTTTTTGTAAATTTATTGGTGTGTAAAAGGGTTCACCGAAGTATATTCCGGATGTATCGCGGAACCGATTCGTTCTAAAATGTACACACGTAATTGCTTTTTTAATTTAGCTGTGCACTTTATTGTAGAAGCTCGTGTCATCATGAATGTTACATTTCATTTGGTAATGAATGTTGATTTCAGATTGACGCGAGCTTGCTGTTAGCGAATCAAAATAACGTATTTTAAAGAAACATACATGTAATGTAATTATATTATAACCAACAATACTGCACGTTAATATTGTGGTAATCAAATTGTCTTATTACAATGTATGTGTGTTCCCTGGAATTGTTAAACAGTCTCACCACAGGATATTTCAATAAAAGTGAGAAAAGTTAAAATACTTGTATTATGAAAGGCAACAGTATTTATCTTTAAGTACGTGTGTCTTGTAAAAAGTAAAATCACAAAAATACTGAACTTAGAGGAAAATCAATTCGGAAAGTCCATATTTATCACATGGGAAAATCAATTAACAAAACGCATCAAAAACAAATGGACAAGAACTGTCATATTCAAGACTTGGTACAGACATTTTCAAATGTAGAAAATGGTGGAGTAAACCTGGTTTTATAGCGGTAACCCTCTCACTTTGATGACAATCTCATCAAATTCCGTTATATTTACATTGATGCGTTAACTAAACAGACACAATAAAAAAAAATAGTCAAAATATGGGTACATCAGTCATCATCGTATAACAATTTTAAAAGGAACAATTTAACAGAACACAAATCATCTATCTAAAAACACATTCATTGATTTGTGTGTCTGACGTCAGAAAATTTTATACGTCATATAAATTTGTCGTTCAATGTGCATACAAACAATTTTAATACATAGGCAATGTTAGCATACAGGGTTAAAAAATCAAAAGTATGTAAGAATAAATTTCAGAAACAGACTGAGATTCAAAATAGTCCAAAAGCTATATATCGAATTTATAAGAATCCACAAATAGTGAATTCCACTACGTAATTGAATGATTTTTGACGTTTATGGTTCAACGTATTTTGTAATTCATAATAGAAATATATCATAGTGACATAAACTAGAACAATAACATACTGACGGGATCTTTTAAAGTACAGAGTCATGTTATAAGAACCAAAGAAATACAAAAAGTCGCATATACAAAGCACGCCACCAAAAAATGAAAGACAATACAAACACATTGACGAGATGTATAAGTACCGAGCCACGTCAAACGGATATCACATAACACCATTCAACAGTAAAAGTAATATTGATAATAGAACAAGGACAAGTGAAAGAACTATAAAACACGTTGTTAAGATGATAAACAATATCAGTACGCAGAATCTATACATCAAGACCATCTGTATTATTTGTGAAGTTGATACGAAATATTTATCAACAAGGTCTTGGTACCTTCTGATGAACTTTTTAGAAAAAGGACGAGACGTTCTTTGACATATCCCTGGTTCATTAACTTTCTACTCAGACACTGCTGACGTTTTACAAAGTCTGAGTAGGAGCTGCAAGCTCTTGAAATATCGAATACTAGTAAGTTGGGAAATATATATCCCATATGCAGGTGAAGTTCGTATATTGCTACTAACATGACTAAGGTGGGGGAAATTTATAATTTCAAAAATTAAAATCGTCTCGTTTGTCATAAATTCTTGTACTGAGATGACTGTGTAAGTCAAATTCGAGATATAAGTCTAATGTAGTCATTTTTATATTATATTAAACGTTGCCATAAAATCGAGAGGTTTGGTATGCCACAAAACCAGGTTCAACCCACCATTTTTTCTTAAATGTCCTGAACCAAGTCAGTAATATGGCCATTGCTATATTACAGTTCGTTTCTGTGTGTGTTACATTTTAACGTTGTGTTCCTGTTGTGTCGAAGTTCTCCTCTTATATTTGATGCGTTACCCTAAGTTTTAGTTTGTAACCCGGATTTGTTTTTTCCTCAATCGATTTATGAATTTCAAACAGCGGTATACTACTGGTATTGTTGATATTTCAGATGATCCAAAAGCAATTTTTCTATCACCTTCGGATTCCAATTACACAAAGAAAGTAGGAGATACACTTGGTAGTATCGTGTGTTCGGCTGATTGTAATCCCGCATGTAGTTTTACATGGACATATCCTGATGGCACAAAACATTATAATCCATCTTTAACAAGATATCAGATACAAAAGAATCATGAAGGAATATACAAGTGTAGAGGATTCAATGATGTCGGATTTAAAGAAGAAAGTATAACAGTTACGATAAATTGCAAGTAAAATTTTTAACGTATATATATTTAAAAAAGATTGTATTCATATACAAAGACGGTGAGTCTAGGAAGTAGCCCACTATAATTTGTACTGATTTGGCTCGTCATCAACAAAATCAGTTAGAACAAAAACAGGTAGAATTTCATTTGTTATATGAGTCCTATATAAATTTAATTTGCTTTTATCTTTTATTTTGCCTTGTCATTAAGATATTTTCGAACTCTTAAAGTAGTTATCAAAGCTACAAGGCTTATAATTTATAATATATGAATATCTTGTTGATAAATATTCCGTATATTCTTCACAATTAAGAAATACATGATGGTCTTGATGTATAGATTCTGCGTATTAGCGTTGTTTATCATCTGAACAACGTGGTATATTGCTCGTTTTTGTTCTATTATTAACATTACTTTTACTGTTTGGTCTGTTTTCTGTGATATCCATTTAAAGTGTCTCGGTACACCCCGTCAATGTGTTGTTTGTATTATCGACCTTTCTTGATGTGGCTCTGTACTTTTAAAGATCCCATCAATATGTAATTGTTCTATTACTCGCGTAGTGGTATTAACTATATGTGGAGTATTAAAAATTCTTAAGAACTTTTGGATAATTTTAAGTCTCGGTCTTTTTCTGAAATCAGTTCTAACAAAACTTTTGATTTTTCAATCCTGTATAACATCATTCCCCATGTGAAATTATCATTTTGAAAATACTTTGAACGATAAAATCATTCTATATTAATTCCTGTGTGACGTTTACAGCGGTATACTATTGTTGCCTTTATTTACATTCTGACGTCAAACAATCGTCTCTACTAGAGTGAATGAAGTCACAGGATTCAAATATTTCAATCCTTTATTGGTTGATTGAAAATACATAATTATATAAATAAAGGCAACAGTAGTATACCGCTGTTCAAAACTCATAAATCTATGGACAAAAACAAAATCGGTGTAATAAGTAAGCAATGCACTTTGTATTTTCTATTGTGTATGTAAATTTTGTATATTTAAAATACTTGTAACAAGGACATATAGTATCAATAGATACATATTATAAGCAAATATTTACTCACCATATCTTTGAAACATAAATCCTTTTTGGGAAACACAATCTTAAATCTAACTATTATTTAAGAACTACACACTTCCTTTAAGTTTATGTTTAACGAAAAACACGTGCCATAAGATCACTTGACCAGAAATTTAATGTAATAGAAATTAACAAAAAAAACCGGTTTGAAGTGCTATAGAATTGAAACTGCTTATAAATAAATACAGGTAGCTCCTTTGAGAGAAAAAAAAACGTTAAAATGAATACTTTTTTCAGATGATTCCATTTGGTGTGATGAAAAATATATAGATAGATTATGTTACATCTACATTTGTACAAAGACAGATGATACTTATAAAGATAGATGTTAGATGATTATTTAAAATGGGAGTTTTTTTCTCATTTGTTTTCCGACAAATGAGCCTGTAAAAATCGGGGGCCCATTAGTTGCTTCCCTGTGTAACTTGGGGGTTCATGTAACAGGTGATTATTGATAAAATATGTTTAAAATTAAAAAAAAAAGATAGCAATGCATGTGGTAGTTAAATTCGATGGATGCTTTTTGTGATTCTTTGTTAAATATTTGCTTGTTATTGTTCTAGTTGATATTGTGACACAGTGATGACTGCTGTACCCCATATTTTGAAAATTTAACGTATTATGTCTGTTTTGATCACGCTTCGTTGTAAATATAATAGAATTTGATGCGACTGTCATACAAGTGAGAGGTTTAGCGCTATAAAACTAAGTTTAACCCACCATTTTCTAAATTTGAAAAGTCAGGAATATGACAGTTATTTTCCATTAGTTTGATGTGTTTTGTCATTTGATTAAGGACTTTCCGTTTTGAATTTTCCTGTGAGTTCAGTATTTTTGTGATTTTACTTTTTACTAGTATTTAAACATTTTCAACATGCCAAAGAAGAAGAAATCATCTTCAAAAACTTTTTAGATAAAATCGAACAGACGCTTTCTCGATAAGATATATTTGATATAATCTCATTAATTTTGATTTCTTCTTAGGTTGTAACTTTCTATTTATTAACATTACATTTTTTTACATTCATATTTTACTGTCTTTCATCACAAATTATTACTTTCATATACTGGCTCATAATTTGAAATTGTCTGAATAAACTATAATAGCATGAAAACAGTTTAAAATAAAGTCAGTTATTTCAGATGATCCAGGGAACAGCATTTTCTTCTCACCGTCAAGTACAAGTTATACAAAAGTGGAAGGAGATTTGCTAGGGAACATTACATGTTCAGCGAATTGCAAACCGTCGTGTATGTTCGAATGGACATATCCAAATGGAACAAAGTACTTGAGTAGCACGTTAAAAATTGGCCGACTAAATAGGACAGATGCTGGTATATACAAATGTAAAGGATACAACCTCATCGGTTATTCAGAGAAAACCATAACGGTTGCAGTAAATTGTAAGTTGTGTTATTCTAAAAAGTCCTAGACTAGTATAATGATTGAGTACAAGGTCAAGCTGCCTATAAATCCAGGTTCAAGTGTCAATTTTCTACATAAGAATATAACCGTATGTTTCAAGTAGGGAATATGACAGCTGTTTTTCATTCGTTTGATGTGTCTGAGAAGTTGATTTCTCCACTAGATAAATGACTGTTTGGTATTTAGGTGAACACTATTGTTACTGTCAATGTTATAACTACCACTGTACGGATATCTGTGTATGTGGATGATCGGTTCCCGGGTAAAACACTTACACAATAGCCTTATTTTCATTATTTATATATAAAAGTTGAACATTTAAAAAAAGGAATTAACTCGTTCATGCAAAGATCTGATTCGGGTATGCTTTACGTCCTTATAGTATTATCAGCTCTGCAAAGGTTGTGTACGTTTTTTACCTTGAGCATCACTGAAAAGATGTAATATGATTTGTGAAATACACATCTGTTGCAGAACAGACACATTGGTACCGTTAATCTTGTAACTACTATCGGGTTTGTTAGTGAACTGTAAATTTCAGAGAGTATCACCAGCCCAATTGCTATTACTATGGTACTGATACGCCTGGCACGCAAAAAAAGGTTATTTGTTGATTGATTTACTTAGTTATTATGTTTTTTGTTTTTGTTATATGTCACAAACCGTAACGTGTATATGGCAATAAAATATTAAATTGAATTGCTGATTGAAAATATTTATCGTAAATTTTAAATTGTGAATTATAGAGAATATATTAATCTAACCAAAACTAAATTAGATTAAGGTTACCAACTATCCATTAATTGTGGACACACTTAAACTTTTAAGTAAGATTTAGATATAGTTGCCGTCACAATCAACAGGTTTTAAGTAACGAATATCACTGATAAATTACTATCATCATGTCCAAATTACGATGATCTCATGGTACAGTTACGATTGACATATCAAACAATTTCTGGAGTGATCATCGTCCGTGAATTTACAATTGTTTATATTTTTGTAACGAGTCCATATCTGATATTAAACACACACACACACACACACACACACACTCACAAAATTAAACCGTACAGATCAAACTGTAGGCTGGGTAATTCTCGATAACACCACGTATACACGGTGAAATTAGGGGGAAACGATTTAACCAACTTCTATCTCCGCCATATTGGGATCGTGGTAACTGCAGTAACCACGAACAGTTTAACATCAGTGATTATACTGAGATCAAAACATAACCTCTATTCTTTAACAATCAGTACACTAAATTAAAACTTTATGTCTTTTCACATTTAAGTCCAGGGGTATAATCATTTCAATTCTTTGTAGATCCACCAGAATCGATACGATTGTCACCAACCAACACACCCTTTATAGTTCGTGAATTTACTACTGTTCGTGTGACATGTGAAGCTGACTGTAGACCTACTTGCAGTTACCAATGGACTGGTCAAAATACCTGGACGTCAGCTAACAAATATTTAACGCTTACATCAATAAGGAGAACTGCAACTGGTTCCTATATATGTAGAGCTCGGAATATCATAATATCATCATACCGTTATGCTGAAACGTCTGTATCAATTATTGTGCATAGTAAGTATATCGTTCATTTATCTGGTATAAAAAAAATTGTGTCAAACTCATTTCTAATGTTTGTCACTCATTGAATTATTTCTAATTTTTATATTTTGGTCATAGTCGTCATATGGTAAGGTAATTTGGTCTACTTTTCTTTCATCAAATGTGCAAATACATTTGTTAAAGCAATGCATTATGTAGTAATCAATGCATCTCCCATTTCAATTCTCAATTTTATATTATCATTACTTTGCAGCATTACCTACGAAGGCAGCAAAGATAACTGCGATTTGCACTGGATCTACAGCAGTTTCGATTGCCTGGATTGGTGATATGACCGTATTTCCTAGGCAGAACTACGAATTGCATTACAGAACGAGTAGTAAACCATCGAAAACTCTTAGTATTTCTAATTCTACAAATCAACGAAACATTTATCTCATACATGTACAAAATTTTAATCCATTGACAAAGTACATGTTTAAAATAGTAGCAGATAACTATTTGGGACATGTTGATTCGGAAGAGGTTAGCTGTACAACTCTTGGTATGTACAATACAAGATAAGTGATTTATAGAATTCCAAACGGTGTCGGAACGATAAAAAAAAAATAATGTGGATGTTTAAGGACATGTGTTTAAAAAGATAAATATTTAAAAGATACAAAAGTCAAAAGTTTTGAGAAAAAAGACTGTTACCGCGTTTGTGTTAGTTTAATCTAGAAATTAATCTTCCAAGTCATCGTTATATTGTATTCATATATGTTATTTAATAGCATCTGAAGCGGTAGATTCCGAAGTGAATGGCGCTTTAATTGGAGGAGTAATTTTGATAAGTCTTGCTGTGTTGATGTTTGCTGTAATGATAACTCTGATACTCTTGTACAGTAAGTGGCATACTTTAGAAATAAGTCACATTCATTTAGAAATATTAAACTTTACAAAATCTATATTTCAAAAACAATATGCGACTGTCTGAGGCAAAAGGTTTTGCTTGGGAATTGTTTTGACGTCACTTACAGGACTCAAATTGTAACAACATGTGGTAGTTAAAACTGAACAAGTTATCATGAAAATACTGTTCTTTATATAAATATATGAGTGTCTTTTGTTGGTGGCCTTATTCACGATTTTAAGTAGCTAACGTAACTTAACAAATATTGTCCTAATCAAGACATAGTAAAAAAAAACATGAATTCACAGGCAAATAATCTAGAGAACACATCGAATATCAGCAAACGCGTTATGAACTTTAGGCAAATTTTTTCGCATGTTAACTCAACTGTGTGACTTAAATTCTCATTCAGAATTAGTTTTGATGAAGAAAGTCAGACTTCTGGTGATGGTATGCGATGAAGAAGTGCTCAAAATTTTCATGCGAAAATATATTTCATATTAGGGTTGCTTTTTATTGCATTTGAATTATTTCTACAGTTTGAAGTACATTTGTAACATTTTTTATGTAACAATTTTCTTTAATTGCTAGGTGAATTATCCAATTAGCACCATTGACATGTTTGAAGATCATTAATCTGCGATAATTGATCACTCTTTCTCGTGTAATAAGTGGAAACTTCTAATTACACGGGTTTAGCAATTATACTGTTAACCTTGCAATTTCCATCAATAGATACAATGTGTTACTTAGCATTGACGAATCAGCTTATATAAAAAGCAATAATTTCATGTAATGAAAGACAAACAAGTTAAAGAACATCAACACCTTATCTTACAAGGCCCCACAAATCATTATAAAACAACATTGTCTTCTCTATAGTCGGGTTGTTGTCTCTTTGACAGATTCTCCTTTTCCATTCTCAATTTTATGTATATGTGCTTATTCTAAAGAATTTGTTGTTTCTGATAGTTTTCAAATGTTTCACTCGTTTTAGTTTTTATAAACTGAAATCCACGAATTCCAGAAGCATGTAATTTTTGTTCATACAAAAAAAAATTTAAAGCACGAATTATTTTTACACAACGCAATGCATAGGAATATCATACTCTCGGGAATTATACACAATAATTAACTGTATCGGTCAGACGACTTTTATGGTATCAAAAGACCTGAGAACTTAAAATCAAGTCACAAGTTATTTGAATCAGACAAGTTGTGATTGTGACCGTACAACTAGTGACGATTTTATTCGTTGTTCCACATAGCCTTGTTGCAAAAATTGTTTTGTAATAAGCACATAATTGTTCATGAAATCAGTTAAATGGAAATATACTCGACCGAAACGAAACGTATGTTACTGCTAGGTAGTTGGAACTTGATAGTTGCTTTTCTGGAATCAGCATTAATGAAGAAGAGTTTAAAAGCGTCAATCAGTGTAAACTTCAAAGAAAATATCAAGACTCAACATGCGTATAGAGGTCCTTCTTTTTTCATTGTGTCATCAATACATCAAAAAATGAAGAACTAAAAACATAATATGCATTTTTCTTAGTGTCTTTGATATTTTTTTAATACTGACTGATCGATAAGAAATAATTGTATGTTGTCGACCAAGATGGCAAAATCTACAATGATATTGGTTCGGTGTACTGTAAACCAACTTATTTTCGCGAATACTTTATTTCTCGTTTGACCCTTTCCAGTCAATTCCGTGGCTATTTAATTTCGCGATTTTCTAATTTATTAAGTGTTAAGATCCGAGTTTTGCATATTCCCGACTATTTATTTTCACGTTATTTTTCTACTCGCGAAAATCGCGAAAATAAATCGCTCAAGAAAACAAGTTGGTTTACAGTATTTATTTTTGGAAATAAAAGATAAAAACATGACCTTCAACAAGAAATTTAAATATACGTTTGAGGTTTTCCGTTTAAATTGTTTAAAAACATGTGTGTAAAATGAGAGAAATAATAACACACGATAATTTCGGAAAATGATCTATATATACATCCCGTGTTAAAGAAAAACATCTCGACAGCTGTACTGATAAATATGTTGTTTTGATATATCTTAATATTCTTTTTTTAAGCTATCAAATTATTTCAAAGATTGTACCTCGTTCTGAAGTTAAAAAGACATTAGCGATCAGGTTTCACGGGCAATAAATCTGTGTAATGAAACATGAAAACAAAACGTGTACACTGTAACCACGATTATTTTACGACCCAGAAAAATATAATTCTGTTTTTGTTTCACGCCTTTAAATATAGTTGTATGCTTTACACACTTAAAATATTTAATTTCTCGTATGCATTAACCTTTAGGATTTAGACGTAATACTGAAGGCACACAGAGACAAAGTTGTATTCATGAATGTTTTACAAAACTATTTAGGTGAGTAGATTGAAGTTGTTACGTAACCATGCAATAACCAGATGTATTGAAAGTTTCCAGAACCTAGGTTCCCGAACCTCCACATATGAAATATGTGGTAAGAACGACCAAACTTAAACGACCAATTATTTTAAGTTCAACTTTGCCTGAGTAAGTTGGAACCTTAGTTTGTCATGTCCCATATATGGGCATTATGTTTTCTGGTCTGTGCGTCCCGTTTCAGGTTAAAGTTTTTGGTCGAGGTAGTTTTTGATGAAGTTGAAGTCCAATCTACTTGAAACTTAGTATACATGTTCCTTATGATATGATCTTTCTAATTTTAATGCCAAATTTGAGTATTTAGTCCATTTTTACGGTCCACTGAACATAGAAAATGACAATGCGGATGGGGAATCCGTGTACTTCGGACACATTCTTGTTATTCATGTTTGATTTTTCAACAACAAAGAATTTTAGCAAACTATGTTATATATCATGTCGATACCAAAGCACCGACTAAAACATGTACATAGCTAGCGATACTTGCGATGATTAACAGTCTAACAACAATTGCATAAAATTGAGAATGGAAATGGGAAATGTGTCATTGAGAGAACAACCAGACGAAAAGTAAAAACAGCCGATAGCCACCAATCGGACATCAACACAGCGAGAAAATCCCGCACCCGAAGGAGTGCATTAGCTGACCACTCCACAAAATGTGTACTAGTTCAGTGATAACAACAGCCAATGAAAGTAAACTCCAAAGCGTCTAAAAGAACTTTAAAAAAAAATCATACAAGACTAACAAAGCCATTGTGTATAATTGAATATAATGATTAAAGATATAGTGCAAACAAAATGTGGTTTTTGATCTAGTGTAGTTATCAATTCTCTTCACCCAAAAGTTAAACTCATGTTTGTACTATCTGTAAATGACAAGATTGAATGCAGATATCTCCTTAAGTATTGTACAATACATTTGAAATATTAAACTCCAACACTCGACTCCTCTGAAAAAGACGTTCAAGCAAAATACATGTTCCTAAAGTCAATAGTCAGTGCAGGCAAAACAATTGTGGATAAAGTGCCAGAGATCATCAATACCAATTTGGTTGTAGAGACGGTTTAATTTGCCATGCATGGGAGCAAATTAGGGCAATATGAAGAAACATCCATGATCTATCTAAATCTTTTTTTAAATGAAATCGACGTATACAAAATAAAAAAAATCACCCTAGGTTTGTAAAAAGATATACAATTAATAATTACTCAGATTTTAATCATATGGTTAGTACATTACACTGTTAATCTGTATTTTACACTGACAATATTTCTATATGCATGTGTAGTTCCTTATTTTATAGATCATCAAAGGATAATGAAGGAATCTATGAAAACACACAACCCGCGTCTGAGTGTGGTAATCTTGAATCTAACGGTATTTACAATAAACAAATATATGATTAAATTGTGTTCAGCATATTTCAATTTGTATATTTGTATATATGAAAGTTATTTAAACAGAAACCGTCCAACACAACCATATACATATGGAGGAGACATAGTGTTTTCAAAAATATCACAGGTCTTGAACTGCAGGACAATGAATTTAACATAGAAACACGATATCAATTCAATTAAAAAAAAACATAGATATTAATATAATTAAGACTTTATAAAGGACAAACACTAATGAAGTGTTTTTTAATGTAGGCAAATGCATATTTGACAAGGTCAAATTACTTCTTAGGTTATAGATTGCATTTAATTTGAAAATCATAGTTCTATCCATCCCCTTGTTAAATTATTTAATAAACTTAGAAATTCTAGTTTTGTGTATTACTATTCCTATGAAAAATAATAATATAGAAAGTTTTTATACTAGAGGCAAATGATACCAAAGGAACATTCTAACTCATATATCTTAAATAAACTGATAAAGAATAGCTCAAAGAAAAAGACTAACAACCAAACAGTTAACAAAACACAAAATAGAAAACTAAGGACTGAGCGACACGAACTCCAACAATACCTGGAGGTTATCTAGGGTGCTCCGAAAGGGTTAGTAGATCTTAATCCACACTTGAGTTATGAATAATTAGTTCATCTTTATGATGTAAAAATTGAATACAAATCCGTTTAATCATCCCGTTGTTAATTATTGAAAAAAACTATAAATACGGAGAAATAAAGATATCTAAAATTGATAGGTTGCCTTCCACTGTCTAATGCTCTTCACTGATGAGTCTTTTGTAGACGAAACGCGAGTTTGGCGTAAATATATTTTTTTTTATCCTGGTATCTATGATGAGTTTATTTGCACAAAGTCTTACGGTTCAAAGCGCCGGATCCTGGCTATAATCATATTCTAACCAATGTTCCGTGATTCAAACTGCTTCTGATTGTCGCTCCAAGACCAATCACTACACTTAAATAATCACAGAAAGGCAAGACAGTGTAACATACCGTAAAATCCGAAATTGTAGGCATGGGCTAAGATCCTTTAGTATCTAAATGCACTTTGCATTGTACAACATCCTAAAAGGAGATAATGAAAAGAATTGTAACGCATTCTTGTTTGATTTTTTTTTCTTCTAAATGACAACTTACATTTTCAGGAAAAAAAGACTCAAAGGTAGCAGCTAAAAACAAAACGTAAGGATTGTCAAAGTTTTACCGCTAGTATGATTATTTCGTGTTTTCGAGGTCATCTCGACAGTTGAAATGCGCATCTGGTGCAAGAAAATTGGTACCGTTAATTTTATTACTAGATGTAGTCTAGACTTTAATACACACGTAACGGAGCTAAATATTATCGACCTGATGCCCTGTATTTTTTTTATTTTGGAATTTTTGATAATTTGGATAAAAGTTTTACATTGCTTTAAACCTAATATGAGAATTTGAGACAAATCGATGAACATGTATTTCACAGCTAACGCCCTTTAAATTATTCGTTTTGGATTTGAGAAAAATAGGATTTATTCAAATCATTTTCGAATTCCCTTTTGATTGCTTTCGAAAATCACACCTGCATTTTTTTTTCGAAATTATGTACATATATTACTATAATTGAACAGGTTAATAAAGATTAACATTTTTGTGCAGAAAAATCATTTTTTGGTTGGTTTAACTGGGGTTTTAATTACATACTAACATACTGTACCTTAAATGACACCTTTGCCATAGGTTTAAAACAAATTTGTTACAAACAAAGTAGTAACCTTAAAGATATTTTAGGCACGTGATTAATTGAAAAATTGTAAAGGCATCATGTAGAAAAATGTTGTGGTAAAACTTTGTTTCATAGCTCTGGAGAGTATCATTCTATGGCCGATTTGTTATGTGTAATTATATAATCTAATACGATGTGCTTCTTTGGTTTCATAAGTTTCTCGATATATCTATACTTGGAATTTTGAGGAAAATCATGTTTCATATTCTATTCTATTGCATCAACTGCACATGAGTTTCAATGGGTTAACCTGGCGGCTCACTCCTTAGTTGCAACATTTCAACTGTGGGTATGACAGTAATAATAGCCAATGGAAATGTTTGGGTTGACAATCATAAAGATTTAACACATTTTTTTCTAGTGTTTTTATAGAAGTAATGCATGAAAGCCTTATATTTATTTGAAATTTGTAGCTTTTATTTAACAGTTGGTAATATTGAATATTCATACGCAATCTAACCTTCACGTCAGGTTTTTGAATTATCTTCATTGTTTTATTAGAATCGCAGTTATTCATTTTCACATAACCTTGGCCGTTATGTTTGTAAATTTTATCTCTTGAACACGCTCGAATTAGAATCAAATATAACAGCCTAGATATTGCGAAAAATTCAAACAAACCTATGGCTTGCAAGAATTATTTCAATTTAATTACAGGGCTTGATATACTCCTTTTGTAAATATTTATAATTTCAGCGAGAACACCTATGAACCTATTCAAAGAGGGAAATCTGACCGACAACAATACACCAAGATACAAGCACCAGCTGTTAAAACTGCAGGTACTTAAAATGTTACCAATTCATATTGCAAATACCTATTTGTTTCCAAATCTTTAAATGCTCGTCAAATATGCTACAAAAACATTTTTTTATTATCATTTTATCATAATATATGTAGTTTATGGACTCGCATCATACAAATTTGCGAAAACTCCGAAGGATTCCCAAAAGACACAGACTTACAGTTTTAAAGCGCAGGTTCCAAGCTTTTATCATGTTTTAACCCATGTTCCTTGTTTCGAAATCCTTCTGATTACCCCTCCAATACCAACCTCTGCCCTTAAATAATCAGAAAGGCAAGACGGTGTAACTTATCGTAAAAGCCAAAATTGTATTCATGGGCTAAGATCTTTTAAAATATAAATACACTATGCATTGAACAACATCCTAAAAGAGATAATTTTAAGAACTGTAACACATTCTTGTTTGGATTTTTTTCTAAATGACTACTTACATTTTCAGGCAAAAAAGACTCAGGGGTAGCACCTAAAAATAATAGGTAAGGATTGTGGAGGTTTCACCGCTAGTATATTTTACCATAAGTGACATAGATAATGCGTTCATTTTATATTATACATAAATAAATAAATTTGGTGTATTTATTGTCTTCTGATTGGTTAAAAGTATTAGTTTTATTTTCAATGTTGTCAATTTGTATGGCGATACGCCCACTCTGACGTTGTGTATTCATATGCCATGTGTGTACGTTGTTTTTGTTTAATATATAAATAGTATAAAAAGTTCTGTTAGCCTTATTTTTGATAGAAATTTATTTACAATGAATGGCTATTATCTATTTTGAATTTATTGACCCATAAAATTAATTTTTGACTCTTTACATTGAATAATCCGCGAAGATGCATCATAAACCACAACAGTTTTAAAGATGATTACAGTTGAAGTTAACAAATAGAAAAAAAAGATATACATAGGCTTTTTAACAAAATGTGTTTACTCGCCTGTAAAACGGTCACTAGCTACCAGATGCGAAATTTAGATTATGATTTTATTTTGTTTAAATATTATTGAAAGTGAAATGGTGAAATAAAAATTCCCTATTATCGGCCAGTATGGTTCAATTATGTCAAAATAGGCTATGAAAAATCGTTGATGACTTATTCACTTGCAACAGGTTGATAAAGATTAACATTTTTGTGCAGAAAAATATTTTTGTTGGTTTTACTGTGGTTTTAATTACCTGTTATAACTAACATATTGTACCTAAAGTGATACCTTTGCAAGTAAGTTTAATATAAATGTGTTACAAACAAAGTAGAAACCTTAAAAAATATTTCCAGCAGATGATTAATTGAAAAAAATATAAAGACATCATGTAGAGAAAACACGTTGTGGTAAAACTTTGGTTAATAGCTCTGGTTAGTATCTCTCTAGGGCCGCTTTGTCATGTGTAATGTTGTAGTATAATTCGATGTGCTTCTTAGGCTTTGTTAGCAACGGCATGATTAGTTTCTCGATATATCTATACTTTTAATTTTGAGGTAGATGTTGTTTCATTTTCTACTCTATTGCATCAATTGCACATGAATTTCAATAGGTCAATCTCGCGGATCACCCCTTAGTCTAGATTAATATTTCAGTTTAATTGTTATACACTAATTTTGCAAATATTTATAATTTCAGCGAGAACACCTATGAACCTATTCAAAGTTTGAAACCATACACCACGAAACCAACTGTTCCAAATGTTAAAGCTGCAGGTACTTAAAATGTTTTCAATTCATATTGAAAATACACATTTGTTCAAAATCTTTATATGCTCGACAAATACGCTACCAAAACTTGTTTTCATCATTTAATATCATGATTATATGTATACTAGTATGTATGTTAGGTCAGTTCTAAAAAAAAAAACATTTCAAAAAGGATGAACATCTTATCAATATATGTGTCTCAATTTCTAGAGTCCATTTTGATTACAGATATATAAGCTATTTATACTTAATTACAAGCCCTCTGTGACTAGTTTGTTGTCCATGTTGTAGCAATTTAATAATAGTACGAAAGAAACCCATAACAGTTGAAAAAAGACAGATAATAACATTTGCAAAAGACAACAAAGAGAAGATAGATCTGGATATCACACTATTTTAGTTTCGCGAACCCGTCACTCAAAACTCAGATGGCAGTACGACTGCCTTTAAAATGTATTTAAAGTTATTTTAATAAACAGTTTCTTTCGTGCGAGGTTAACTTAAGAATGCTAAAATGGCTTAAAATTGTCGAAGTATACAGTTGGTTATTTTCATCAGACAAATTTTGAATGTGGAATAATTTCTAGTTTTATAATTTCAGATCTTAGAAAACCACTAAATCCTCAGTATGTAAACATTGAAGGGAAGACAAAGACTAATCCAGACGAAAAAATAGCCTTGCGGCCTATTGTTAAACTAAGACCGATACGAAAAACTTGAGAAAAGAAATGTTTATCTGCTTTTTACATGTTAAAGGAATCGGAAAAAAACAAGATATAATCTTACACATTTGTACATTTAAATACTATTAAAATGTTCGTTGATACATTCATAAATTATAAGGAAACTCAGGTTTCAACTTCCACAGGCCAAGTTGAACTTAGACGGACATAGTTTTTTGTTATGCTCTTTGGTAATATAGATGTTCAACTGTTTCGGTTTCTGTACATGATTTGCTTTCAAATGTTCGGCTTTTAGTGTTCTTGACAAGAATATATTCAGAAGAGCGCGTCGGACGCATGGCATTAAAAACGTGATGTTTTATATTTTGTTATGTTCCTGTTGCAAAAAGGAAACCTTGGCTTTTTCCATCCATTATTGATTTTGTAGGTATCATCTTCTAAATTGATTGATGACATTCCAACTTCTATTGTATTGATTTAAAACGTTTGTTTAATAAGTTGATGTACATATTGTATTTTGAAACATCTAAATTTTTTGTTGTCAATTTATTCGTGGTTTTATACTACTTTGTTAAGAATACATAAAAAAAGAAAGTGTATGTTACTTATCTATTTTGCACCATCATTATATATGACATGAAGGGAGAATATTTAGCACACAAATTAATATGACCATTGCTTACCAAAATCATTGTTATTTCATTTGTTGTTTTTTTTAAATAATAAATCAAGAAATACTTACCTTGTTAAGGATGTTCGCTCGTCTAGTTTTGCCAGATATTTGGAATCCTCTGGTTTTATCAATGTAATTTCATAACAAAATTTTGCATATTAACCCCTTCTATTCTTTCCAGACTTTGATTGCATTTAGTTCAAAATGTTATCTTTCATTTTATTTTCAAATCTTTGTTATTTTTTCATCGTTTTATAATGAAAAATGATACCAATGTTAAACTCATGAACAGTCTTGAAAGAAAAGATATTTATAGAGTAGGCTTATGAAGTTATGTTAATTTTGTATAGGCTGACAATTAAAAAGATGATAATAATTTAAAGTTTACAGCTAATTAAATTTGTTGTTGCATTTCAAAATGGTTTGTAGTTATCCATTGTGAGAATGATGTATTCTGTACATGTACCAGAGTATAGAAACTAAACATCTGATGATTCAAGCAATAAAGATAGGCTGTGTTGAAGACCCCAACGTCGTATTTGGTTGTTTTCTGCTCATTGGTCGGGTTAGCATTGTTGTCTCTTTGACACATTTCCCATTTCCATTCTCAATCATATTTCAATAGAAAATGTGCTACTCGGAATAACATAAAAAATGTGGTGCACACTGTTAATTAACCCGCTACGCGCGTTATTTGGTGTGCACCAAATTTTTTATGTTATTTCTTCATAGAAAGAAAAAATATAAGTCATTCTTTAAATGTTTATACGTCTTTGTGACAGACGCAACTACTTATTCATATACTAGCTGACAAAATTTCCTTCAAGGCTCTTTCACAACATAAGCAAATTACAATGTACATATAATATCTGGATTTTCCTATTATCATACACAGTGAAACATTTCCAATGATAGTTCAGGCAATTTATTTTATCTGTTTACATGCATCGCATAGCGTTAAGCTGGGATCACACATTCACAATTTTTATTACCGTCCTTGACCGGACCATTCCCGATTAAAATTTGTCAAAGTCTGATCAAGATACTGTGTAATCGTGGATGGAAATTCAAACTTTAATTAAAATTTGTAAAAAAAAAATTTAATCACAACAATAATCAGATATTGTTCAGGAAGCGTCGATATTCAACCGTTTCCAAGCATATTTGTCCCGATATTACCTTTCTCAATCCGATTTGTATCTTTCACGTGGTAGTATTCGACCGAGTCTGCCACGACTGCGTCCCGATTCTATCGAATGTGTTCCGACGATGACGGAAGTTATCCGTTAGAAAATTTTCGCCATATTCAAAACAATCAGGTACTGTCGGAACGTAAATGTAATCCTATCATGGTCCGCTAAATCGCATTGCAAACGGCTTTGTCTGGTCTCAGTCGTATTGCTTTCTGTAATTTTCGGGACTCTGACGTGGGTATCATTGACGAATTTCGTATTAATAACTGTTCCGGGACGGTTTCGGCAAAGACGGTTCGCAATCGATAAGATCTGGCTGCAATATGGACTCAATCGGCAGAAAAACAGCATTGAAAAATTTCTCCAGATCATTCCTGTTCCACAAGACACCGTCCAGAAAACACAGAACACTGTTAGATTTTGATCCGATACAGCAGAATCTGTCATGACATAGTCACAGTTGTAATCCGACTAGACAATACCGGCTGAGTTTCCCCGAATGTTAAGCTTTACTAGACGCACCTAACTGTCGGGGTGCTTCGCCGAACTATCAGGACCATTAGTTTAAACAATTATATTTTATTCAAAAAGTGCATGAAATATATTTATACAATATAAATACAGGGGTTCGGAAACAAGAAAAACTCTCCCTTTAAAAAAAATGACAAAATTAGGAACATGGTATAAGAAACTCGTATAATCTAATTTTCAATATGTAAATGTTTCGAAAATAAGATAACACTAAATCAAAGTTTCTACATCTAAATCGACATCGACATAAAGATAATTGTTACGGACCAAACCTCCCTGTTTCTAAAATAAATCTTTGAAAGACTTTAAAAATATTTTCGTTTTCCTAATCACTGATGATTTCACTACCTGATAACAATGTTTGTACATTATATATTGGTAGTGTAGAAATGGTTTGTGTCCTATTGAGTCTATAATTATGACATTCTAGCAGATAGTGTTTGCTGCTCTCAACTTTTACAGAGGCTGGAAAGAACAATATTTTTCTAGAAAAGGTGTTCATTTAAGCCACTGCAGTTCAACCGGAGTCTGGCGTGAAGTATTTAGCAATTTCTACAATTAGTATTAAAATATGTAGGGACTTTCTTAGTATCTCTTATTATATTTATCAGGACCATTCTCGACCCGTAGGAATCTGTTACTAATTGAGGACAGTAATCCGATTTTTTTCCCTTTTCGTGTCTTATCGCTGTCTGATCTCAAACGAGAGCAATCATCGGCAATGTGTGAACGCAGCATTATGCACATACCTTGTTTATTTGAGTTTACAGTATCGGCATTGATAATTGTTAATGTTGTAAGTGTATTTTGGAATGTGTAACATCATTGGTCTTTGATCTCTGGTGAATATTTAAAGTAAACAGTAAAAATAAGAAATGTTTAAAACCTCTTACAATAACGAAAACATTAGCCACTTAATGGTATATTTAAGTCCAATTGTCAGACATTGTAGTCTGGGTCGGAAATAGTCATTTTAAGGGGGGTTCCAACCATGTGTCCCCATTCAAATGCATTATAAACTTTTTTTAAAAGGGAAGATTCCAACCCCGGGAAGCACTGACTTTAACTTCCAATGATGTATGTTTGTATATATTTTCAAAATTCTTATGTATCCTGTATAAGGGCCTTATTGACAGGTTATTTCATTGTTGTCATATGAGCTATAAGGTAAAAGAACATATACTTGGTAAACCGTATAATGTTAGAGGGTGGTGAAAGAGGGTTATAAACACGAGACACGCAAAAAACGTTACACGAAAAATAAAAATCGGGAAAAACGAAACACGAAAAATAAGATCGTAAATATTAAGGAAACATTTACTAGAAGTTATTAGTTAGCTGTTCTTTAAGATCATTCAGTCATTATAAATGGACATGAAGTCCCTGTGGTCACTTTTAGGGTTCGCTAGTTGCATCTAATTTGGAGACAAAAACATTATTCATAGTAATTTGATGGACTTTATTGCGTACCATACATATACCATATAATTGCAAAAGTAGAATGGTAACAAAGTTAATGTACATCAAGTTTTAATATATTTCACTAGTCTCACTTTGAATAAGTCCCAGGGTTTTTTTTTCTTTTCATTCAATGCCGTAAAAGCATGCACGAGAAATTAAGAGCACCGATACAAAACACGAAAAATAAATAGGTGGAAACACGTAGCACGCACCTCGAGCCAAACACGAGAAAACGAGAAATAAAAACTCAAAACACTATAACACGTGAAATAAAATGACAGAAAACGTTGCACGAAAAGAACCCTTTAACAACCTCATGTCAGGTACATCACCATCTGCGACATTAGGTAAAAAAAGATGTAATTGATTGCATATTATTTTTTTTCTAATAAAAAATGTTAAATGATTTTTATATCTTGTTTTATCTAATAAACTGTTACTGATGTACATGTAAAAATGATGTATTCAACTGAAGACGATTATATGAATTACCAATCCTAAGTCCTTACTCCTAGACCGAAACGTAAAACGATTTGTCAGGTAAGTTCATTTTTATCTAAATGTTGAAAGCGCATTCCGTTAAAGTTAAAGTTAAAGTCCTATTTACAAAAAAATAAATAATTAATGTTTCTGTAGATTGCATATACATGTAGTATATAAGTCTAATGAAAAATGAAATGTTATGTCTTAAATTTTAATATTGATGGGGATAATTCCCAAATGATATGAAGAGGAAATATATTATACCTAGGTTTAAGTTGAAGATATATTATATAAAAGTAAAAAAAGTTATATGATTGCCAATGAAAATCTCTCCGCCAGAGACCATATGACAAAGAAAGTTAGCAATTAAAGGTCGTCAAAACATTGAGCAAAACGGAAAAAAGAAGCGTGTGACATATGCATATGTCCGTTGTCCTTGACCTCATTTTCATGGTTCAGCGATTGCTTAAAAGATTTATTTTTTTCACTTTATAAATAAATTGGGAAAATAATCATTATAAATTTGATATATGGGTTCCTTGTAAGGTATAAATGTCCTGTCCAACAGGAAACACACGACCTTAGACAAATTCTATTAGTGAACAGAAATCAGTAAATTAGATAATTCAAAATTAATAAAATAAATCCACACAAGAGAAACAATTGACTTTAATTTGGTGAGTCCATTTCAGCGACAGACGTATGAATCGTTGATTCTAGAAAAAAAGAATTCACCGTAGATAAAAAGGCTGACGTCACGACAATGGTTTAAGTTACACGTTTACGGGTCCGTTTTTCGTATGCTGTTAGCAGTGCAAGTCAACTATATTTCTTGTATTAATTGTGTACGGAGTGATTGTAAGGTGCACATGTTCATGATACAAGTCTGTTAGTGGTGTATGTAATGATTGTATGGTGTAAATGTAAGTGCAGCATATTTCATAAGACCTTGATCTGATTTTCATGGTTCGTTGGTCAATTATAATTGTTCTGTGTTTGGCACTTTAAGCATTAGTTCAACTTTATTTTTTGTTTGGAATGACTGAAAAGTGTACAATACATGTCTATCGTGTAGAAACGTGTCACACCAGTCTTACTTTATTTTCCTTGTTCATTGGTCAATGTTAAGTTTCAGAAGTAATGTCGTTTTTGAAGATACTATTAGCAAAACGCCAACTTTACTTGTTGGTGTATGTAACGATTGTGTTTGGCAGGGTTTGTCTGACCTTGACCTCGTTTAAATGTAAGTTTTCCTGGTTAAGTCTTTATATAATAAGGTTGATTATACTAGTACTTAAAATATGGAATGATGGAAGATGTACATGTTTTCGGTACATATTTTCTTACCTTGACCTTATTGTCATTTGATGTGAACATTTCTGTCTTGTATGCTTTGTCTGATGAAAGATATACATGTCTGTCTGACACAGATCTTCTGACCTTGATCTCATTTTCATGGTGCGTTTGTCATTATTAAATTGCTTCTTGTATACTATATACAAGCAATCAGTCAACTATATTTGGTGTCCCGTGAATTTCAAATTAATAGGCTGTGAATCCTTACGGAATTTAAACACCATATATTTTTATTTTTTTTAGGATTAAAATTTACAAGCCATTATTTTGACCAATTAATTAAAGTTTCTAAATCCACATGTATTTCCTTTATGTATCTATAATAGTTCCAATCGAAGAATGCATAAGTGAAGTACCATCGGCAAAAAGTCTTCCTTAACATTAAATTACATCTGCTATGTCATTTATAAACCTAAGAACTAATAAGGGCCAAAGTACTGAGCATTGGAGCCCACTTGCTTTTAATATTCCAAAAGTGGATTCTGATTTTTTTAAAGCACTTTCTGTTTCATATTACGTTAATAATTTTCAATCCAACCAAATGTTTCGCCTTTTATGTCATAAGTTTTGAATTTTGCCAATAGACCTTTATGCCAAAGTCAGTCTAATATGACTTCAAAGTATCAACAACAAAAGAATCATACAAATAATTTCTTTAACTTCAATAGCTAAACAATTTATGTTATAAAATCTCAATCATATTTTTAAATTTTGAATGACCAGGAACGAAACCTGACTGGGAATTTGGCAATATTATAGCATGTGTTCAAAAATGAAAAAAAAAAGTATATACTGTTCAAAAAAATTAAATACAAATTGTAAGACGAAGTAAAATATAAAAAATTAATTTCAAATCATTGTGATTAAGATACAGATCCGGTATCAAGAACTTTAAACGAAGCGTTGACACGGAGATGGATAAAGCCACTTACATTAAGACATTCAGTCGTAGTACTAATGTACTATGTACACGCGCTGGCGCCAGGCAAGGTAAGCTTAAAATATGACACCATCAAGAAGTATAAAATAAAATTTTATTTTTTTCATTTTTTTTAAAACATCAGCAATCAATTATTTACAAATTACGCACAAATAAAAAAAAAAAAAGAATTGCATGATGATCTAGTGTTTAACCAAACTACAAAATAAAACTCATTTATATAGTATAATTTGAATAGATAATTAATGTGTTGCCAATAGTCTACTTGTTTTTAAGTGTGGTAGCATGAATAAGAATAATTTTCTGACTAAATAACTCCAAAACAAGGAATAACTGAGCGGGCAAGCTTATTATTCTTCAGCGTATGGTATACAAATAGAAAATTGAAAATTTAGTGTAAACAAGGGTAGAGGGAGGTCCCATCATCTATTAATTAATTATAACCTTAGTAGTAAAATTAACAATATTTTTCAAAGTATATAACTTCATCAAAAACAAGGTATTACAACTAAGGCAAGCTTCGAAGTCTTCAGCGTATGGTTTTTAAAAAATAGAAAATTGAATAGTCAGTGCAACCAGGGGAGAGAATACGCTAAGTAAAGTTACAGGGGTCCCACCATTGGTTACAAGAGCGCAATTATTCGTAATGCATTTTCCATAGGATACCACTAGTGTTCCGTATTTTTTTCTCGAAGACTACACAAACTAGGGAAAAACAGGTGGCAGTTCCTGTTACTAGAAATGCCAGTGTTGCATTACAACCAAAAAAAAATATAGGGTCATGCGGCTCAATTTGACTTAAAATGCAGTTGAAAAAGATCGTCTACTTTTTTCGCTTAATGAAAAAGGCATATTTTTAATGGCTCCGACGTGCAGAAATTGAAGATATTTTCTATACTTCGTAAAATGTGAATATGATTTTCGGCAATTTTTAAACCTAATTGGATAAGCTTTCGATTAAATGTAATTCCAATCCTGTATCAACCAATCAGAAGACGTATAGGATTCTATTCTGAGTACCATCTTGGGGTAAAAAACTTGCCGTTAAAATGTAAAAAACTTGCCGTTAAAATGTAACAAATAATTGCGCTCTTGTAACCCATTCTATAATTATCACCTTTCATGTCTGCCAAACTTTCAGACAAATAACATGTGTCAAATTAGTGCGGTCACTGACTGATAGAGGACGCTGAATTATTCGAGTTACATATTTATTGATTTAATTTTCGGTAAAAATTGCGCTATTAATATGTCAAATATTGATCGCAAAGTAAATGACAAACGGAAAAATCTTGGATTAGGTCGCGAAAACAAAATCGACATACCCTTGAAAATGCATTCCACAGCAACACAAAGAAAACAAAATCGACAAAACTTTTATAGCAACTTTGCAAAAACAAAATTGACATGGCTTTTGTAGAAACTATACGCGAAATAAAAATTAAAATGCTTTTTATGGTAACATTTTGAAAACAAAATCGACATGCCATTTATGGTAACATCGCAGAAAACCATATCAAAATTCTGTATAGCTACATGTATATCGCGAAAACTGTCTTGAATGTATTTGGATGCTTATAAATTGTCTGCCAATGCAACACCGAACAGTATCGTATGGCCTTGAACTGTAGCAGATTTCCACGAGTGCTGCCTATATTCTTACGAAATAAATTATATGTCGTTATTAAATATTCGAAAGAAACCAACAGATATAAATTTAGGAATTCGATATACCAGATAAAAGATAACCCAAATTCATTGAAATCACTCGTAATATTTCCAATGACTCCTGGGGCCGTGTCAATGACAGTATCCTAGGATATGTCCTAAGATAGGTCTTAGGACATTATTTAGGATGGTCTTAGGGCGTGTCTGAGACATGTCTTAGGATGTAAAACAAAGCTATCTTAGGACAGTCCTAACTACGATGGTCCTAGGACCATCCTCACGCATTTTTTTAATTGAAAAAAATATATAAGATTTCAATGACAGATATTTAATTGTATTTCACTATATGTGTAAAGGAAGAAAGGATGATTCGATCTTTTATGAAAAACAATTTATGCAAAATGAAAGTTCTAACGTAATACTAGTAGATACGTTATTGTATAATACACTATAAAAAAAAAATATAAACTTGAATTGCATACCACAATAAAACTAAATAGACACACAACTTTGTTAAATGAGATATTCGTGCTAAGATTTAATGTTAGTATGTAAATTGTTTTATCTTTTGGTCCACTCGATTTCACGGGCGTATTGCATTTCCGCTAATTTTTTCAAAGTTCCAATACTACGTTTTTAAAATGGATTAAAAGCAATTTTAGTTTATATAAAGTAAAGCATTTCACCAAATGACTATTCCGCAATATCTTAATAGATATGTACATCATGTAAGTTCTAGCACACCCACACAACGGTCTTGTAATATGCTTATTTTTCAAAAAACTGAAACTAACGCTTTCAGCCATTCAGTAAAACAATATATTCAGTTCATATTCTGTCCAATCCATGACGCTTCTTTAACGATATCTGAAAATATACAACAGAGAGAAGAAAATATTCTCAAGGGTGGGATAGGGTGGGTTTTGTGTTCCTTCAGTTCAAATCACGCAATGAACAATTCACGAAAAGCATGCAATTTTATACCAAATAAAAGCGGGAAAACCGCTTATGAAATTATGTAGGTAAATGAAAGACGCTCAAGTCCTTCAAAATTAAAGAAAAGATAACTCTTACTAGTTTAGCAGACGATAATCTTAATTTATTAAATTGATTTAAATTAATAATGCTTAATGATTAAATCTTAATATAATCAAAATGACTACGAGCATGTTTTGTGCTTCGAACAATTTTCTTACACAAACATCAGATGTCCATACAAGCTATTCTTTAATTACAATCTGAATTAGCACGTTCATGCAATATACTATATATCCTATGGTTTAATACACACTATTTATTTAAATTATGTAATCTGTTTTAATTCTATATTACATTTTAATCGAATTTAAAAAAAAAATATATTGAATTGTAAAATTTACAGCAGTCTAAAGGCCGTGTTCACACCAAACTCCGTGTACAGTAAACTTGTTTACAATTAGTTTAATAGACTGGACATTGGTTTCACATTAAATTTGTTCACATCTATACACCTTGTTTAATTACCTGTACATAAGATTTGTTCACATTTGTAAACTCTATGTCATTTAAATGTTCATTACATAGAATCGAATGAAACGTTTTCGGACAACTTTTCTAGCAGTAAGTGAACGACCATTTGACTCTAAATAGGGGGAATGGAAATATTCCGAACCCCAGTTGGATAAAGAAAACTGGTTCTACAGATTATAAAAAATATTATGAATCCAGAGTTTCCCCATACATTAAAGTTTTAAATGTTGAAGAATTGATTACCAGTATCGAAAAAAAAACCGGAATAAAACGTTTGAGCGGAAAAATTCTGACTCAGATAAATAAACAAAATCCCCCCCCCCTTTTTTTTTTAAGTTAAGTGGTTGCTTCTTTATGAAAGCCATTTTGATGATTTGCAGTAGTTAAAAGATACTAAAGATGTCTCGATTAAGTATTAGAAAACGTAGGCTGCAACAGCGTGCTAACAGACGAAGAAGAAGGATTGATATATTAGGGATCACTATATTTCTATCTTTTCTGTTTGTTCAAATGGTATTTCTTCTCCAAGAAGTATGAATGAATGAATGAAATTCTTTATTTTACGAAGGTAACACATTTAACAATTACATGTTAATCTTCCATGAGGCCTTCAAAACTATTAATACAAATAGAAAACAAAAAAACAAAAAAAATACATACAAAATAAAATACATAATACAGTTAAATATAGCAGCTTAAATATTGAATAAGACCATTATGCATTCAGTAGAAGAAGAAAAAAATACATTAGTTTCATGCATCTTTATTCTGTTCAGTTAGAAAATAGTTTGAACAGTTGGTCTTAAATGTATCTAAATTATCTATTTCTTTAATATTATTTGGTAAATTATTCCAGGTAATAAGACCAGAATATTTAAATGTTCTTTTTAAAAATTTAAATCAGAATTAGGTCTTGGTACATGAAGAAGTCCTGATGTTGTCGACCTCAGACAATAATTATAAAGATCAGCACAAGCAGTAAATTTAATAGATAGATAATCAGGTATTTGGCAATGGGAGGGGGTAATGTTTTTTTTTTTTTACTTTTTAAGTGTAATTTCACGAATCCGAGATACAAGACAAACAATACATTTACCTCACACTTTTTAAGTAATGTATTTATGAGTGAATCGTTGTTTGAGTAAAGACCAGTGGCAAATATTTCTGTGTAAGTCATTTTGATTCGGAAAGACCTTAATTTTCAAATGAATTATGTGTTCGGCAATGATGCTGCTTTGAGTCTTGATAATAAATTTTATTTCTAAACAAAACAAATAAATATATCAAGTTTAGACAAATATTTCTGTAAAGAACTTTATAAATAATTGCTATAAATATCAATTTTATTCAAAAATCGTTTCTTCCTTAAATATGCACGGTGAAACTAATGTTTTAAATGCCTAGTTACCGTATCACCATGGTGATACGGTCTGATTAGTCAGAGGCTAAACGTCAGGTTCGGGTAAATCTGTTAACGGTATTTCTGTTATTTCATTGGTTATAAATACTATCTAATGGCTGCTTCGTGGCTGTTTCCGGAATGATTCTGGGGGAAATGAAGGTCATTTTAACGTCTGATTGGCTATTAATGAGTGGCATGCATTATATGTTCTACGCGTCCGTAAGTGGGTTCGGATTGAAATCATGATACTAGGTTATAGGTACATATTATGATAAAGTGTTCATTTGCTATAGTTATTAGTTATGATGATAACTCACGTCAAACTGACAATTTGGTGCAGATTATATAATCATGTGACAATGTGATGATTTAATCTTGAAATTATGTTGCTATTTTGATAAGAAACTGTACATTTATGTATTATTGCTATTCTCTAAAAATAGGACAGTAATGTGTATAATTTACACTTTAAACTTCGTATTAAAACGGTTAAATGATTGAGATACTTTTGTGTTAGATTTCTTCGTCAGCTTAGAATACACAAAACGTATGCTCTATGTATAAAAATAATAACCATTTATTTTTCATTGCTTGGACATATTGATTATAGAAAATATTAAAATCACGGAATTTACCGAATTCCAACACTTTGATCGCTTCATTGATTTCTGGTGTAAATAAACAAACCCGACGCTACTGATTAGAAGAATACAAAAATTACAAGGTGAGCAATATGGTTTCTTATGTGCAAAGAAGCCTACACCAAGCATCACGGTATTGTTATTGGCAAGGGTTTCAGTGCACTATAGGATACTATAGTGTCAGCTGTTGCAAATTATATAATTTAGCTTTATATTTGACAATGACCCCCAAGGCAATCATTTATACGATCCTTCAAACCAAAAAAACTTGCAACACAGTGAACTCCGAAAAAGATGTTTGCATGTGGGGTAGACAGTTTGATGATCTTTGATGTACTCGTACATGATGTTTTATTCTTGGGAGTTGTCAGGAGTCTGATTTAGAAGGGGGCCAGGGGGCATGCCATCCTTTTCTGGGAAATTTGGTGGGCATGAACTTATGAAAATTTCTGGATCCGCCACTGGTTGTTGTACCAAAATAGTCCCAGTATGGACACAGTGGTGATCAGCAGTCATTATAAAAAAGAAGATGTGGTATGATTGCCAATGAGACAACTGTCTACAAGTGACCAAAATGACACAGACATTTTAAAACAACTATAGGTCACCGTACAGCCTTCAACAATGATCAAAGCCTATACAACATAGTCAGCTATAAAAGGCCCTGATATGACATGTAAAACAATTCAAACCAGAAAACCAACGGCCTTATTTATATAAAAAAATGAACGAAAAACAAATATGTAACACATAAATGTAAACAAACGACAACCACTGAATTACAGGCTCCTGACTTGGGACTGACACATACATAAATAATGTGGCGGGGTAAAACATTGTAGCGGGATTCCGATCCTCCCCCTAACCTTGGACAGTGGTACATGTATAACAGTACAACAAAAGAACGACCTATAAAAATCAGTCAAAAAAGGCTTAACTCATCAGATTGCCCATTGATATATCAAAAGCACTGAAAACTCTATTTGATATGTCTGATTTCAATTTATTCACATCATCAGGTCTTACACTTAGTATATTTTTTCGTGATGAACATTACTATTTGGTTGATTATGTAGGGAAGCACTGAAGCATGAGTGGAGAAGTCACCCCCCCCCCCCCCCCCGCTATTGTCCCAGCTGACCTAAGAATCTGTCCCTCTTTAACCATTAACGTCATACAACAATTACTTTTCCATTGTGGCATCATATATTTTGTATTAAAACATCAAAATTTCACATGAAATATTTGTGCTGTACATGTACAGTTTGTAATGGCGGACATATACATATTGTAGCAATAAGGTGTATTCAAAGCAGATAAAGCAAAATAATTAATAATAAATCAACTCAATGGAAAGAAGGATACTGGTAAGTCAATTGTTTTTTTTCGCACAGCATCTGCATATAGTGATGAGATATGAATCAGGAGATCAATCACTGGTTTTAGAAGTCAAGAATTTTTATATTTTACTTATTTGGGTAGATACATGTAACACAACATTTATCTTGACATAATACCTCAGTGTTCTTCATGAAAACTATCACACTGATTTTAAATCATTATAGGAAAGCACCGTGTATAAGCAAATATTTCAGGAGGCAAAGAGTCTTTTATAGGCTGACTGCAATAGTCTGTATATTATCTGAAAAAGCTTAGTTCTTCTCAACTTTCTTATTATTTCAAACATTTTAATAGATGTCTCCCAAATTTGGTGTATTTCTATTAGCTTTTTTCAAAGTCATTTTCATTTATTTTTCAACCCGGCCCAGAAATATGTGGTTACCTTTAATATAGCTGATTTAGAGAAAGGCGACCTGGGTCACCTCTAACAAAGGCTATATTTATTGTCCATGCCTCTTTTTTTTCATAATTCATCTTACATGTACATCTCCTTTGAATTTGTTTGCCTATTTGTTCTATGGTCTATCTATGCATATCTATCTTTATACCACATTTTCATGGTCCCCCAAAAATGTTTAAAATGTTTACATTTTACTTTTTTCTAGCTTCTCTCATGTGATAGCCGTACCTTTTTGGTCACTATTTATGTGTTGCGTTTAAATATAAATTGTAACACTTTACAGTGACTGAACAGGTAAAACAAATACTTCTCAAGAAACAGAAAAAAGAAGACTACTTGGAACAGCACCAGACTACATGTATGTATGAATAAAAACTCAAATCGGAATAGCATGGAGGATATTATATGTGATTGTGAATAAGCAAGGAAAGCTTTTAATAATAGTGCCTATTTTTTAATTTACTAGATTTTTCATTCATTATCTGTGCAAATTTCAACATAATTTGTCATAAATTCTTATCTAACTTTACTCAAACTTTCAGTGGTGGATCCAGAAATTTTCATAAGCGGGAGACCACTGACTGCCTACAAAGGGACCAACTCCAGTCATGCTTGAGTGATTCCCTATAAAAACAACAAAACTCCACCTCTGACTTTAATTTAATATGACAAGTGTTTCATTCACCAAAATACTGGTGCGTTTCTGTGATGAATATCATGCACAATTTTATAAATGAGAGGGAAAAGAAGATCCACATGACAATTGCAAACTGCCCCATTTTTTTTTTATCACAACCATTCAACTGATCATGCTGATACTGACATTACCAGAGAGTACACATCAAATGAAAAATCACAAATAACTGATACATATTATCAGATATTACAGAATTAAATATGTTTTAAATTCATTACAAAAAAATGTGTTCTCAATCTTGTAGATAGATATTACAGGATCTCATATACATGTAAATACCAAAGACAACTGTCTATCCAAGTCACAATTTATAAAAGTAAACTATTAAAGGTTGTAGTTTGGTCTTCAACGCAAAGCTCGGTTCACACTAAACAGCAATTTTATATAGTCCATATCAATCATGACAATGGCGTTTGGGGTTAAACATGTTTTCGTAGGTAAATAATATTGCCATGGAACTTTTTTCATGAGAGTGTTATAGTCTATAGAGTATTACTTCCTGTTTGGTAGAATAGTGAAATAGAAGTCAATACGTTCTTGCTCAATCCTATGTCGCTTTGAAGGTGTCATGATTGTCATCCTCAGCTTAAGCAATGTGTTACTGTAATTTGAATTTTAAAATGACTGAGCGACGTTTTTCGAAGCACTGGTCAACTCCACCATAGCGAATCACATAACTTTGACAATCAGTAAATTCCAGCGAAAAATGTCTATATAAGTAACGAATTGTCGCATAAAAATTAAATAATAGAGTACACAGGAAATGGCAAAGTTCACATAGTCTAGTATGATTAATCATTTAAAAAAAAAAAAAAAACACAAAAAAAACGAGCAAATGGGGGGGGGATGGGGTGTACGCCCTCTACGTCCCCCTCTGGATTCGCCACTGCCTTCTGTTGTTGTCCATTTTGTCAAATAGTAATCCTCAAAAGTACGTGTAGGTTATATGCTATTTTTATCAAGTTGATTATAGACACAGAATACAATTTATTATAATATCATTCCCCATTTCCATTCTCAATGTTATAAAGTCTCCTACCATTATAACACGGGTCCACCAATAATACAACAAAAATGACAAATTAGTAGAAAAAAAGCGCTATGTTTTCATATTGCTTGAAGTGCAATATTCCAATAAAAATAAACTACTCACAAACCACTGATCTCAATATAATCAGCTAAAATACGGCAAGCTTTTTAGAAAAGCTATTACTTGTTGTGTGTACACTTAATCTACACAAGGCCTACATCGAGTATCGACTGCATGTAGACAAAACATGATTTACACTACACTACATGTAAACATTGAGTTTTATCAATGAGAACGTAATTTTGTTTAGTTTACGTGTGAGTTACACTTACACAACACCGAGTTTAGGTCAATGTGAACACGGCCTAAATCATCGCATTATACAAATTTATAATTTTCAAAAGTTTAAATTTCAAATTTTGTAATACGCTTTGAAATGTATTGTCTAAACACGTGCCATTTGAAATAGACCACATCTGTTTTTGGAAGAAATATTTGATTTGGTGATCAGTGTATATAAAGTGCGAATCCAGTCAGTTCATTTTCACTGTTGTATGCGAGTATGTTCATTGTAGAATAAAGGATCATGGGAAAACTTTATTTGTTTACGTTTTGAAAATACCAAAATAATTGATTTGAAACTAAATTTTAACATATTTTCATTATGATGTGTCTTTTTAATGTAAAATAACAGTATTAAAGTTCAAATATGTGTTATAAAAGCAACATAACATAGAATATCAGTTATTAAAAACGACCCATTTTCACTATAGATGCGTTTAATTATCACTGTATGACATTCATTTCTGATGTAGAATTTTCGAAAATGCGATGAATTTTTATTGTAGATTAATGAAATAATTAGACTTGCAACAAATGAAAAACTTATTTGATTACTTTAATATTTATATCTATTTATAACTTGTATATGTCTGTAGAAACTGGCTGGCCATTTATACGTTTTCCCACAGTATTGACATATGTGAACTGTAAACTGAAATGTTTCCCCGCAATGTTTTTTTTCCGGTTCGTATATTGCTATGATGTCGTTATCGTCTGCGTCGTCCGAAGACCCATTTGGTTTCCGGACAACTTTAATTTAAGTGAATGGATTTATATAAATTTTAAAGAAGGTTCGATACCACAAAAGGAAGGTTGGGATAATGTTGAGGATGATGGTTCCAACCGTTTACGAAAAAGGGGCATAAAAGAAGCATGTTTTTAGTGTCAGGATAATTACTTGTGTATAAGAATTTTGATTGTTCTGAAATTGTACCACAGTGTTCAATACCACAAGCAGAATGTTAGGATTCATTTTGGGGTTATGGTACTAACAGTTTAGGAAAAAAGGGACAAAAAACAATCATGTTTGTAGTTTCCGGATAATTACTTGTGTGTACGTTTTTGGATCTTTTTCGCATTATCACAAAGGGAAGACTGGGATTTGGTTCGGGGATAATTGCCCCAAACATGCAGAAATTAGGGGCAAAAGAAATGGCAAAACAAACATTTTTCTAGTTTCCAGACAATATCTTGTGTTCAAGTGTATGGACCTCTCTAAAATGGTACTGCAAGGTTCACTACCAGAAAGGAACGACTGGGATTTGGTTCAGTGTTTATTTATCCTAGAAGGAAAACAAAATGTTATGGGCGGGAAGAAACCTTCAGTTGCACAGTATTGCGCATACGATTTCAGATCTTCGACCACATTTACCTTGTGTCAGAAACCTATATAACGTCATAAATTTGATCACAATCCATATTCAGATGGTATCAAGCTTTAATATTATGTCCAAATTTGCCCCAACTGTTCAGGGTTCGATCTCTGCGGTCAGCGAAGCATTTTTAATGTTTTACTATAAAACGAGCAGATGTGATTAAAAGTTCCTGTTGCTTTCTTCATATGGTAAGCTATGCCAGCATAGGCATATCCATGGGGGCCTTGGAAAAATTTGGTTGATTATATAGGGAATCACTGAAGCATGACTTGAGCCCCCTCCCCCCCCCCCCTTGTCAGCCATCGGGCCCGCCTTACAAAAAGTTCTGGATCCGCCACTGCCCAGTTCTGCTTTTGAAGTGTTTGGAACAATGAATACAAATCAGGCTTTCTCCATGCTATCAGTTGTTCTGCTTATTGAGAAGTCTTAAAATTTTAATTCACACTGGTCACATTTGTTTAACCCATTAGTGTGGATCTTCTTATGCCTGGGAAAACTAGCTACCCATTTTGTCTTGAAAGGACAATGCGTGCATTGGTATGAAGACCCCTCCATAACTTCAGTTCTTTTTTCTGTGATTCATCTTCACTTACCTTCCCTATTGTTGAGCCCCCAAATGCTTCAACATCCATATCCTGAAGGAAAGATAGTTTTTAGCTCGATTGTTGCTTGCATGTTCTTTACTGTATAAAATGAAACGACAATGTGACATATAATTATCCAAAGTCATTAAAGCTTGAAATGCAAGTCAAGTTGTGTAGGGCACACTTTATCTGTCAAAAACGTATACTGATAAAGTTGCATTGGAACATGATGTACGTGTCGTAGAGCACCCTTGATACTACCGCATAAGTCGAACCCTGAACAGTTTGGGGTAACTATGTACACAACATTCAAGCTAGACTTCATCCAAATAAAAAAAAATTTGAATTTCGGACCCTTTGGGCCTCAATGTGGACCATTTCGATAACTTGGCCCAAAATACCAAAATCCCAAATTTAAAAACACGGTAAGATTCAGCATTCCAAAGTACCCCAAATATTAAACTGTTGTTGAAATCCTAAAGAATTTATTTCTTGACAGTTTGGACCCCACAAATGGGCCAAAAATTAAAAAAATAATAATAAACACAATCATGTATGGATTCAGCCTACCAAAGAACCTCAATTTTTATTTTGGACCCTGTGGGCCAATTTGAAACCGGACCCAAAATCAAAAATCTTACTTCAAAACCTCATCGAAATTGGTCAAGAAGTGATTTATAAAAAAATATTAGAAAGTATTGTTGTTTTTATCCCTTTCTATCCCATTCTATTTCGATAGACATGAGAGATGTACGTATTCAGTGATGAAGTTTCAATGCATTGGATAAATATAACTACACTTTAAATAAAGATTCTGATGGATTATAAAAAAATTCTATGACATGCTTCTTCTGATTGGTAAATAGACCCATACTCGAAATCCAATGATAAAAAATGTTTGCACATGCGTATAATGACTACTGCAGAAACATGAATTTTATCAAATTGGCATGCATTTGAAATTATTTTTCATTAATCTAAAAACACTTTCAACTCTGAAATGATCCACATATTGTTATATTATGACAACGATGTGTTTTATTAGAAATAAATATTAATTCTATTGAATTTATTGGAATGTTCAATCAAACTTTTCATCTCAAAGTCAGCACTATCAAATCCTTTTCTTACTTTAATTATTGTTTGAGCAAGTCGCCTGAATTTGGAATTTAATGCATAAAAATTAATAAAATTCATACAGTGAAAATGCACTGCATATACAATACTAATGAATCGCTCTACAGTGAAAATGAAAGTAAAGTATCATTTTTCAACAGTGAACATGACTCGCATAAAGATAGCATCATAGTGGAATGCAATACAATATGGGCAAACTGAACAACTAAAAGCTATTCTACGTTATACAACATTGATAATTGTGTTGTAATGAATATTTTTTTGCAACTACATCTTTCCTGCTAGTTTTTAATCACCTGCACGATTTGTTCGTAAAACGTCCTAAATATTCACCTATTTCGGTAAATAGTTCACGTATGGATGGCTCTCGGCGCGATAAAAACCCGTTCCCATCTCTTACTTTGTATAACTTGTATTATTTATTACTAAATATAATACATGTGAACAATTTTCTTCATTTTCTATAAAAATCATAATTTTTTTGTCTGTTTATTTAACATTCTACATCAGAAATGCATGGCATATACAGTGAAAATGGTATTTTAGGATCCGCACTTTACATACACTGGTGATGTTCAGAATTTCATTGACAATTTAAAAATTAGCATGAATACAACAAGGAATAACCGATGTTAATTATCCGAATCCGTGGAAAATCTTCTTTTGATGTGCTTATACATAGTTGAAACATAAACATTAGAGTATAATACATTAAATTGTGTGAAAAGATTGCAAAACATTGGTTTTAAAGGAATAATAATAATGGTGTATTTGTCGGAAAAGGTTTTGAGCTTTTGATAACGATTACACATTAGAAATATTTGATTAATTATACAAACAGTACTAAGACGAGACCAGTTTTGATATCACAAGCCATGTGAAAAATGAAAACAGAATATTTAACCACGTGGCTATCACCAGAAAAGTAAAAAAAAAATACATTCAGTGGTACAATAAATTCCACACGAAATAGTAATGTTTGCCAGATATCGGTCATTGCCAATTCAGTGTATGTAAAGTGCGGATCCTAAAATACCATTTTCACTGTATATGCCACGCATTTCTGGTGTAGAATGGTAAATAAACAGACGAAAAAATTATGATATTTGAAGAAAATGAAGAAAAATAGTTCACATGTAAATGTTTAGTAATAAATAATACAAGTTAGACAAAATAAGAGATGGGAACGGGTTTTTATCGCGACGAGAGCCATCCATACGTGAAATATATACCGAAATAGGTGAATATTTAGGACGTTTTACGAACAAATCGTGCAGGTGATTAAAAACTAGCTGGAAAGATGTAGTTGAAGAAAAATATTCATTTCAACACAATTATTAATGTTGTATAACGTAGAATAGCTTTTGTTATTCGGTTTGTCCATATTGTATTGAATTCCACTATGATGCTATCTTTATGCGAGTCATGTTTACTGTTGAATAATGATACTTTACTTTCATTTTCACTGTAGAGCGATTCATTAGTATTGTATAAGCGGTGCATTTTCACTGTATGAGTTTTATTCATTTTTATGCAATAAATTCCTAATTCAGCCGACTTGCTCAAACAATGATTAAAGTAAGAAAAGGGTTTGATAGTACTGACTTTGAGATGGAAAGTTTGATTGAACAATCCATTTAATTCAATAGAATTAATATTTATTTTATATATAATACATTGTAGTCATGATATAACAACATGTGGATCATTTAAGAGTTGAAAGTGTAACTGTTTTAGATTAAAGAAATATATTTTAAAATGCATGCCAATTTGATAAAATTCATGTTTCTGCAGTAGTCATTATACGCATGTGCAAACAAATTTGATCATTGGATTTCAAGTATGGGTCTATTTACAAAGCAGAAGAAGCATGTCATAGATTTTTTTTTAATTCATCAGCATCTTTATTTAAAGTACAGTTATATTTATCCAATGCAATGACACTTCATCACTGAATACGTACATCTATCATGTCTATCGAAATAGAATGGGATAAAAAGGGATAAAAAACAACAATGCTTTTCTAATATTTTTTTATAAATCACTTCTTGACCAATTTCAACGAGGTTTTGACGTAAGATTTTTGATTTTGGGTCCGGTTTTAAATTGGCCCACAGGGTCCAAAATAAAACTTGAGGTTCTTTGGTAGGCTGAATCCATACATGATTGTCTTTATTATTTTTTTGGTCCATTTAACAAGTTTGTGGGGTTCTAACTGTCAAGAAATAAATTCTTTTGAATTTCAACAACAATTGAATATTTGGGGTACTTTGGCATGCTGAATCTCACCGTGTTTTTAATTTTGGGATTTTGGTATTTTGGGCCAAGTTATCAAAATGGTCCACATTGAGGTCCAAAGGGTCCGATATTCAACATTTTCTTTATTTCATCAAAAATGATGTCTTGCTTAAATGTTGTGTACATACTTGCCCCAAACTGTTCGGGGTTCTACCTCTGCGGTAGTATCAAGGGTGCTCTACAACACGTGCATCATGTACCAATGCAACTTTATCAGTTTATATTTTTGACAGAAAAAGTTTGCCCTACACAACTTGACTTGCATTTCACGCTTTGATGACTTTGATAATTGATATGTCACATATCGTTTCATTTTATACAGTAAAGAACATGCAAGCAATAATCGAGCTAAAACTATCTTTCCTTCAGAATATGAATATTGAAGCATTTGGGGTTCTACAATACGGGAAGCAAGTGAAGATGAAGCACAGAACTAAAGTTAAGAAGGAGGGGTCTTCATACCAATGTACTTATTGTCCTTTCAAGACAAAATTGGTAGCTAGTTTTCACAGGCATAAGAAGATCCACACTAATGAGTTACACAAATGTGACCAGTGTGAATTAAAATGTTGAGACTTCTCAATGAGCATGAAAACTGGTAGCATGGAGAAGGCCTGATTTGTACTCATTGTTCCAAACACTTTAAAAGCAGAACTGGGCAGTGGCGGTTCCAGAACTTTTTGTAAGGCGGACCCGATGGATGACCTAATAAAAGGGGGGGGGGGGCTCCAGATACGCTTCAATGATTCCCTATATATATATATTATAATCAACCAAATTTTTGCAGGCACCCCTTGATACGCCTATGCTGGCCTGGCTCACCATATGAAGAAAGCAACAGGAACTTTTAATCACATCAGCTCGTTTTGTAGTAAAACATTTAAAATGCTTCGCTGACCGCAGAGGTCGAACCCTGAACAGTTGGGGCAAATTTGGACACAATATTAAGGGCATACGATACAGTTACAAGGGAGGTAATGACGTTGCTAACGTAAAATGTTAGTTTCGCGACGTCAAAATATGACATATCGGGAAAAGATGCATTTTTCGACTGATTTTTATCATTCAAATTGATTTAATTTGAAAACGAGTGCATGGACCCCTATTTTTTAAAACGACATTTTGTTTCATTTTGCAGGGAGATTATGTGGATAAAATTTTATAAAACTGTAAATAATCCAATTTTTTTTAATTTTGATAAATATATACAGCAAAAAATTACGCTTTTTACTCAATTCATGACCATTTGATAAATATGAGTTATTTCTGAATAAAAAATGCATAAATTTTTAGGATACTTATAAAAAACAGAAATTACAAATTATTTAACAAAAAACAATTTGTGTTTATCTTTTAAAACAAAAAAGTTATGTCTTTCTTTCGAAAGGGAAATACGGCCACAAATCCGAATTTTGAGCAAATATACAAAATTTCTACCTCATTTAACTCAAAAAGTAGCACATGAAGGTATATTTTTTATTACATATTTGATTTAATCAGGCAAAAAATAGCATATATGGACATTTTCATCAAACTGTAAATACAGGATCAAAACTGTATCGTATGCCCTTAAGGGAAGAAAGAAAGACATAACTTTTTTGTTTTGATACTATCTGAATTTGAATTGTGAAATAACGTTATATAGGTTTCTGACACAAGGTAAATGTGGTCGAAGATTTTACAAATCGTATGCGCAATACTGTGCAACTGAAGGTTTCTTCTTGAAACTTTTCAAAAATTTGAAATTTTAAAAAAAAAAAATAAAAGCGATATGAACCCCTTTAAAAAATTAGAACCCGACCATTACATTTTGTTTTCCGTCTAGGACCAATAACCATCAAACCCAATACCAGTCTTTCCTTTGTGGTTATGAACCTTGTACTACAATTTTAGAGAGATCAATACACTTAAACACAAGATATTGTCTGGAAATTAGAAAAAAAAAGTGCCATTTCTTTTGCCCCTTATTTCTGCATGTTTGGGACAATTATCCCCGAACCTAACCCCAGTCTTCCCTTTATTTGTGATATTGTTCCTTGTGGCACAATGCCAGAAAGATCCAAAAACTTACACACAAGTAATTGTCCGGAAACTACAAAGTTAACAGGATTTTTTTGTCCCTTTTTGTTCCTTCATTCCTAAACTGTTAGTACCATAACCCCCCAAAATGAATCCTACCCTTCTACTTGTGGTATTGAACGCTGTATTACAATTTTAGAGCAATCGAAATTCTTATACACAAGAAATTATCCTGAAACTAAAAAGAATGCTTCTTTTATGCCCCTTTTTCGTAAAAAGTTGGAACCATCATCCCCAAAATAATCCCAACCTTCATTTTGTGGTATTGAACCCTCTTTAAAATTTATATAGATCCATTCACTTAAATTGTAGTTGCCTGGAAACCAAATGTGTCTTCGGACGACACAGACGATGACGACATCATAGCAATATACGAACCGAAAAAAAAATTGCCCTCGTATAAAAACAACTCTTTGATGGCCAAGTCAACAAGCACCTAAACAACAAGCCCTATAGATTTAAGAAAGTACCTTTTTAAAAACATAATTTGAAACAACATGCACCAAGAAAACAACAAAAAGTATCAGTGTGATTTGTGTAATCAGGAATTTGCAACTTCTAAAGACCTAGCGAATCACAAAGCAGGGAAACATGGCAATACAGTTCACACATGTCAATACTGTGGGAAAAGATATAAATGGCCAGCCAGTTTTTATAGACATAAACAAGTTATAAATAGATATAAATATTAAAGCAATCTAAAAAAAATAGTTTTTCATTTGTTGCAAGTCTAATTATCACATTAATCTACAATAAAAATTCATCGCATCTTCGAAAATTCTACATCAGAAATTAATGCCATACAGTGATAATTCATCGCATCTATAGTGAAAATGGGTCGCCTTTAATAATTGATATTCTATATTATGTTGCTTTTATAACACATATTTGAACTTTAATACATTTATTTTACATTAAAAAGACATATCATAATGAAAATATGTTAAAATTTAGTTTCAAATCAATTATTTTGGTAATTTCAAAACGTAAACAAATAATGTTTTCCCATGATCCTTTATTCTACAATGAACATACTCGCATACAACAGTGAAAATGAACTGACTGGATTCGCACTTTATATACACTGCAATTTGTGTTGTCCCTCATAGTAATACGCTTCCGTAGGATTAAGTCCATTCATAAAGATCTAAATATTTTGGCTATTCAAGAACTATTAAAAGAAAATTTAAAATTAAATACTTTAAACTTTCCTTTAAGTTTCCTTAAAATTAATACTTGTCTGGGTCGATATAAGATGGTCCGAGTTGACTTAACATAATCGGTCCAAAATTTCTCCGGACAGACTTGTCCAATTATCATCATTAAATGATTGGCAGATAATGATTGTTTTGCTTAATGTAACATTGATGTTGATTTTTTAATATTAATAAATAACTTTTTAATATTATATAATACGCCGATTTTTTAATATTAAAAAATCATTTATTAATATTAAAAAAAAACATTTATTAATATTAAAAAATCAAACTGAATATTTAATATTAGAAATTGATTTTTTTTAATATTTAACATTAAAATTTAGTAATATTAAAAAATCGGCGTATTTTTTAATATTAAAATATTGATTTATTAATATTAAAAAATGATTTTTTAATATTTATAAATGATTATTTGATATTAATAAATAGGGAATAAATTCCACAACGGCTTGCCATCTACATTACTATAGTCCATTTAAAGCATGATGCAGGGATCTGAGTAAAAGTCAAATGTCTCATCTACTATACTTGACAGTTAACATTCATAGTGCGACAAAATGGTGGGGAAAAAAATTACAAAAATTGCCGGACTAATGTTTGGTATGGATATGTATACGGAATGTCATACAGAAGAAAAAGCCCATATTACATACATTACTTTATCTTGATGTTCCTATATATAAAACCCACTATGAAGTCTATTTTGATCTTCAGCTATCCAAAAATGAATACATTGGACACTAGCTCTGACTCATATTTGAAAAATCAACAGGGACCAAAATCAAAAACTACCGTGACACTTAGCTGTGGTGTTCTATCTTACATTAGTCTTTTTTTTTGGGGGGGGGGGGGGGGGGCCTTTACAGTTAGCTGTTCGGATTGAGCCAAAGTTCCGTGTTGAAGGCTGTACTTTGGCTTATAATGGTTTTCCTTTTGCAAATTATGACTAAGTCTCGTTTGGAGAGTTCAAACTTGTCTCATTGGTACTCACACCACATCTTCTTATATGATGTCTATAACATTTTACATTTAATAATTTTAAGTTGAAGTATACTGAAATTATTCACAAAACTTTAAAAAAAAAACTCTTTCACATTTTCGGTTTCCATGGTAACGGCAGCCATTGTTTAGTTCCCAAGTTGATTTTCCTTGTTATAATGAAAAATAATTCATATAAAAAAAAGGTGGTCGAAAATTAAGACAGTGCATAGGAATCTACTGTTACCCATTTATTTTTTGGTCAACCGAAGAATTGGTACCTCATAGTAATAAGAAAGAAACAGTAAGTGCACAAGTGAAACCAATAGAGTCGACGATGAGATACAGATTGTAAAATCTGTAAAAGATACTGAATCTACAGGAAGTGTTCATGAGTATTCATATGAGTCCGATTTTGATTCTGAATATGCACTAATGCCCTTTGTACAACCAGGTCGGTACAAGGCCATAACAAGTAGTTCTCTAAATCCTTCGGCTGAAGAGTTTAATCCATTGAGTTCAATAGTTTTGGGATCCCAAAGGAATCAAACTCAGAGCTCAGATATTCTTAATTTGAGCAATGGTACAGGTAATGCTAGTTCTACACCTGAAACACATTCGGGTCTCTCTAGTAGACATATTGACGAGACACTTAATGCTAGTAGTAGATTAACGCAGGAGCAATCCCCATTAACTACTCAGAATTGAGATATTTCCAACGAGGTAAGAAGCGTTCCAGAAAGAACACATGTATCTGTGGAGCAGTTCAATGAACCGGTTTTACGTCGCACATCTAGACAGTCTAGGACGCCAGATCGCTATGGTGATTATGTGTATTTTTAGGGGAAATAATTATTTTTATTTATTTTTGTTTTTACATGTCTTTATATATTGCTGTTTTCTTCGAATTTTCTGACTCGATAATCTTGGTATGCACAGAGAGGCGGTGGCCACCTGAACATATTGAGAGGTCGAGCGGAAAGTTTAATATTTTAACAGTGTTAGTATATAGAAGTATTGTTTTACATTACAGGTATGTATAGTAGTTCTTACATTTTTTCGTCAAGTCGTGGTAGTAGCATGAGTCAGGTAGATTGTAAGCAGGTTAACATTTAATTTATTCCTGGTGGTACTTATGATAGGTTGTGTAGTTTGTCTGAAAAGCGACTTCATAATATCGTTCATCCTAAGATAGTATATTTTGTTGCCGGGATTCCAGATAAATGTTCTTTGGTGCGTATCAAGAACGAAAAATATGAAGAATCATATCTTTATTTAGAGAAGGATCATGTTGCACTTATAAAAGAATCTATGTCAAATGTTGAGAAACGTATGAAAAATATAGGATGTTAAGTTGTTTTCGCAACAATAACAACAATGAGTTTTCAGAAATGGAATACTCATAGGAAATTAATTGGAAAAAACTGTTCGCCTGAGTCTGATTACGAGAGAATGCAGGAGAGATTAAATCCAATTTTATATGCAGTGAATATATATATTGTACAGAGGAATTTAGAAAATGGTGTTGTAACCCCTTTCTTACACGCTTTTGTTCATAAAAGGTGTAAAAGTTAAATTCGTTATATTTATTCAATGTTTGTTGATGGAGTACATCCTACTCAAGCATTGAGTGTCTCATGGGCACGTCATATGGGATAAAAATGAGCGGAATTTATGAATATTTTGTATATTGAATTTGCCGACATACATGCTATAATAATTCAGGGATGATTTTTTTTTTTTTTGGTGGGGGAATATGTCACCGTCGTATTTATGTGTATTATTAAATGGTTGATTGGTTATTCTACAGTTCATTTATTTCATTCATTCATTCATGCCATTGTCTGTTTCATCATACTCATTATGACGATTGACTGAGACTGACGACATTTCTAATATACGTCACTGCACAATTTCATATACACGTCACTACACGCCTGAACGATTTTTAAAAATAGAATAAAATATTATTGCACGAGCGCGGGAAAATATATGTACGCCTTATTTATATATAGAGATTTAGTACATGTCATTAAAGGGGTACTAGCTACGAGATATATAAAAAATCTAAAGTATGATTTTTTTTTGTTCAATCATTAATGAAAGTGAAATAGTGAAATAATAATTCACTTTCAGCAGCTACTAAAATGGTTCAATTTTGTCAAATTAGGCTAATAAAAATTGATAATGAATTATTCACTTGCAAGTGAATAATTCGACCTCATTTAACCTGTATGCATGTGAACTCCAATTTAACCCCGTAGAAAGGGATAGAACAACGCATGCATTGTCCGTGTACGGTTATCTATACTATTAAACGAGAAGACCTCATTTTGGGTGTCGCTTCTCTTCCTATCACAATAAATCAATCATCATGCCTCTGTGTCCTATAGGTAACATGCATAGTCGCATTTGTCATCCATTCTTATGATTATTCAGATTGAGTTATTTTGGGAGAAAAACGACAAAAAAGGAGTCCGGATATGATTCCGTCATCGGACTGACTTTTAGTCATAGATAAGTCTTCCGGTTTTAAAGATGCACAAATACAACCAATCGTATGATAGATAACAAAAATGAAAAATACATTAGCCAATCAGAGCGTTCTCCATATCATGGTGTTTAGATCGCAAGAACCACAACTATTATACCTCCTTATAGAGGACAATTATTTTTCGCGTTTATTTACATGTAAACTACGATTATACTACTTTAATATATAGAGACTCTCTATATTCTGTCTACTGTTTATTTTTAAATGTTTACTATTTAAGGGGTCATACCAGTTGTATATATATTAAAATAAGTAAAACATTTGACACAAGTACAACCAATCGTATGATTGATAACAAAAATGGGGGGAAAAAATAAGCCATTCAGAGCGTTCTCAATATCATGGTTTAGATCGCAAGAATCACAACTATTATATCTCCTTAGAGAGGACAATTATTTTTCGCGTTTCATATCATGGTGTTTAGATCGCAAAAACCAAAACTATTATACCTCCTTAGAGAAGACAATTATTTTTCGCGTTTATCTACATGTAAACTACGATTATACTACTTTAATATATAGCTCTAGACTGTCTGTATTCTGTCAGGGACTTTCTATGTTAGTATGTTAGTATGTTAGTATAGAAAGTCGGCCCTGATTCTGTCTACTGTTTTCTTTGAAATTTTTACTATTTAAGGGGCATACCTGTCAACTGACCCGTATTCTGCGGGTGTGACCCGAGATTTTCACAATTCTGAGGGATCACCCGGAACACCCGCCGGGTCATTGAAATAACCCGGGAATTCCGAAAATGACCCGATTTCACCCGTATTTCTTAGCCTTGAGATTTATTTCATAAGTAATATTCCTTTGAAATACCGGCAAATTCGTAATTCTTCCATGAACAGGAAGTTCATCTAGCTATGTAAACTGTCAAATTAAGTGACCCATTAAGTGCATGGCTTCACTTGACAGTTTTGGTGTCAAACACACTGTTAATTAACACCAATTACCTTAGCTTTAGGTCGTAAATAAATTGCACCATTGCATTGGTTTACAAACTGAACTAGAGTTACTTCCCCTTATTTGTCACCATTCAAAATTATTCCTTATATTTACGTTTTTATGGGTGAAAAAGATTAAATCATAAAAATATAAAATTCAAATACATATTGAAAAATAACTTTTCATTATTTTTATACCTTTATACAATTTTTTAAAAAAAGTTGAAAATTATTTTTTACATTTATACTTCCTTTAACTGTATTACTATATTTTATCATAGTCTAATTTCTTTCTTCAACGGTAAATGCTATGGTTAAAGGCTACATAGTCAATAGTCTCAAACATATAAGAATTACATTAAAATTCTAGTGTTTGATGATTGTTATATTTTTTCTCAAAAAGTAAAGCACATAAGACTAAGTTACACAAATTTATAAAAATCTTTAAAAGTGCAATGAAATAATATTTAATAAGATTTAAAATGACTTAACAAAGTGAACATGCATTGATGTTTTGGTATCTTTGATATACATTATAAGAAAATGTACCATAAATACTGAAATTCAGCTCGAAAAAGTTCGTACGCGTTATGACCTGAGATTTGATTCTTCAATGCAGGTCATGACCTGCATTTTCATCGTCACAGGTTGACAGGTATGAAAGGGTCATACCACTTGCATATATATTAAAATAAGTAAAACATGCTCAACTTCATCTAAAACTACCTCGACCAAAAACTTTAACCTGAAGCGAGACAAACACGGACGGACGAACGAACGAACGAACGGATGTACAGACTAGAAAACATAATGCCCATAAATGGGCATAACAATTTATTGTTGAAAGGGAGAATAGTGATTTGGCAAAAATGAAAGTAAGGTAGAGATTAGAAGTAGGCAGAACCTTTTTCGGGGCGTCGGGATCGGGTGTTTTTAAGCTCGGGATTTGGGGATTGATCCTTACGGGATCCGGGAATATATTTTTCGATTTCGGGATTTCGGGATATGCATTTCTTTAAATTCTGCATCGCGGGATTTCAAGGTTTTAAGCCCGGGATTTCGGGATCAGGACCCGTCCGACCACCCCTCAAATTAGCCTTAGTCATTTATACATGATTCATATCCTACCATTGGCATGTTAATAAGGCTCTTAAAAGAAAAAGAAAACACTGATGGATTATCCTAGAAGCATATTTTATTAGACTAATAATGGTCTATATATAAGCAGTTACATTTATTTCATGTTTGAAACTGTGCAAATTGTTAATTTGATTTGACTTTTACCAAAAGAAGCATTGTAGCAAAGGAGAAGAATAATTGTGGTCTGAGGCCAGACACACGAAAATAATTGAATTTAACAGAAAGGAAACAAATATCGGACTTTGGAAAAAGGGAGAGGGCTTTTGATACCTTTTATGAAATTCTCCATACATAATATCTTTTACAAAAAATCATCCTACAACAGTCTTCAAGCTGCATATGCCCGCGATTTCGCGGGTGTGTTCTAGTATATTTTAAAGGAAAAGAATGTCAACATTGAGAGTGAAAGAAAGGTAAATAATTTGATTGACTGATTCGATCCACAAAAAAATCATTCTTATTTAGGAAAAAAGACGATAAACATAAATTTTTATTCTATAATACAAAATTTAGTAGACCTATAAAATTTCAACTGCACGAGTTGCTTAATCTATTTATATCTATGTTTATGTTTACATCGTTTATATGGTCATAGAAGGTCAACTCGAAATTTAATTAGATGGTGTCATTGTTAAAATTCACACGAAACGAAGGACCATGTCCTGTAAATTGTTTATTTTATACTTTTGATAGTTTGGAAAAATGTTTTACATTGTTATAAATAAGATATGATAATTTGAGTCAAATTGGAGATCATGAATTTGACAGCTAGTGCCCCTTTAACTGAATAGCCGCCTTTCAATGCTGACGATTAAATGCTTAAGCAATATTTACAGGTTTGTTAATTTTGTTATTTGAAAATATTATTTAGTTTCTCGATAGAGTTTCATTCATTTAAAGTTATATGGAAATATTATGATAGATTTATCATAATCCACAATACGGCTTTTCTGTACTTTTTACATAGTTTTATAGTATAGTTCAAAATTACTGAATTACAGCTAGAAATTGTTTTATTGGCGATATTAATTCATGGCGTAATTTTAAAGTGCTTTGTCGAATTCATTAGTCCGTCAGTTCTTGTCTCATTGTAGTTTGTGGTTTTATATTTAGATTATGAATGACTGTAATTGTTTCCGAATTTGTTGAAAGATTTGTATATGTTGAAATAAATGTATATTTACAGTTAATAAAAGTGGTGTCAAAGACACTGTCTATTTATAGCCATCACGATAATTTGGTGTATGTCAAGTTCACTGTGACATAGATAAAGTAGTAACATCTTATTGTACTTGTTATACACGTGCTCAATATCCATGTTGTTTTGTTGATTGTTTACTATACAGGTGACAATCGGTAAACTACGGCTTCAAAGCGCGACAATTAATAAGCTGCCATATTTTCACATCATAACAGACCGACAGAAATATTTGTTGACGATTACACTATATGAATGCCTTAAAAAATGATAAAATCGTGCACAGAAGACTAAGTTTATGATATATACATGCATTAATTGGTTCAAGAATTTGATAAAAATTATTTTCCACCAGTCACTCGTTTTATATGACTTTAAGCTTATATTAAAATAGATTAAAAACAAAAACGATATTGCACAAATAATATTGACTTAAATAGAATTGGTGGTTGGGTCAATTTATCATAAAATTATATAAGGGTCAAGACAAGATGACACAAAAGCGAGATGAAGATATAATATTTCCTCGGTAATGGAGGCATGTTTGTTTTTAAGGTGGGTGTACACTTAGTTATGGTAGATTTTTACGATATGAAATTATCATTTATAAACAATTTTGGAAATAATCTGTATACGCATTTTGGAGAGAGGACTTTGAGGTAAATAAATTAACAATTTAAGTTATAAATTGTCCGATTTTTTTTAAATTTTTTTTATTTATTTACTTATTCTAAACGTAAATTAAAAAAATATGTATTGCCAGTAGAGATACAAAAGTATATCATGTATAATATAGTAGTTCGTATATATAACTATTCAATTGAAAATTAAATCGCATGGGTTAATGTCCAACATTAATGGTTCATTTTCTTTAACTATGAATGGGCTTCAAAATCTTCTGATATGGACATAATTATCTCATTCAGTCTTCATGCTCTTCGGTATAACAATCTTCACGAAATGTGATTTGTTAAAACTTAGAGCTTGCATATTTCGAAACTTAATGCAAATCCTATTGAAAGGTTTTCCTTTTAAGAATGTCAATGGATTATCTGATATTTTACGTTTCTATTTTGACACTGACCCATTCTATATAATCATGTCACTTTATAGATTAGTCGAGATGTAATTTCGTGTTTCAACACCAATTTCTATTTTTTTCTAGTCATTCAGACAATACAAGGTTATAACCACATTCTTCTTCGAGAATGGTTGTTTTTCCACAGTTAATGACTCACAGAGTTTGCATTGAATTGCGTTTTTCGTTAAAAATAATTTTTACATGATTTTCAAAAAATCGGAACATGTCATTCTTTCAATTCGAGCTACGGAAGTTTTCAAAATATCAAACGATTAGGTGGTCATTAGAGAGATAAATATCAAAAATTAATACATTAAAAAATCGTCCTTTAGAAATCTATAAGAAAGCCGGATTTCCCATTAGTAATGTACATGTGTGTATATTTATAAAATATTGACAAAAATAATTATCAAAATTAATTTCACTGACCTCTATATGAAAGTGTATGATATAATTTAAATGTCCAAATGTTTGTAGTTTCTGTGTAATTAGAATTTTATTTGTTGAAGGGTTTGTGAATTTGTCGATAGTTTCGATTCTTGTACATGTATTTAAACGGTGTTAAATATGTCTCAGGCCGAGTGACCATTCATACAGAACATAAAATTTGTCTAGAGGGTAAGGAATTAATGTTTTTTTTCTACAGGTATAATTCATTCCACACAACATAAGGTTTTTTAATATTTCAAATTGTATTATTGAGCAGCTACATATAACTTTTTACTACTGTACAGACGTATATTGATTTTACGAGTTCTCCAACATAAATGACCATAAAAACATCTGAATAAGATGATGCACATGTTTGGTATGTGTACACACACCTTTAAATAAAAATTTAGTCTTGCAAAAATTGTATGAACAAATTATTGGTACATGTACTACATGTGTCATCTGAAAAACAGTCTAATTACATAAAATAAACATATGAACTTTATTTGTTTTCATCAAAAATTGAATTCTTTGTGTTCTTTGATATGCTGAATCTAACCATGTATCTAGATTTTGGATAATTAATTAAAGTCATAAGAAACGAGTGACCGGTGAAAAATAATGTTCTTCCAATTCTTGAACCAATGCATACAAACATCATAAACTTAGTCTTCTGTGCACGAATTTATGATTGTAAATTTCGTATAATGATCGTCAATTTTTTTTCAATCGGTCATTGTTGTTGTGAAAATATGGCAGGTAATTAAAGTTCGTGTTTTGAAGCCGAAGTTTAACGATTGTCACCTGTTTGTCAACAATTGACAAAAAATCAACAAAAAAAAACACGGAAATTGAGCACGTGTTTAACATGTAAATTCAGATAATAGTTTATTTTAGGACATCCATGCGTATTGTGATCACCGGATTTTTACGAGATGGCCGCAACACTGAGGTCACTTTGCATACGGAAAATATGTCGGGGGAATTGCTTCCTGGTAAACTTCTTCTAAATATGAATAAATTAAAGGATTTTCTTCAGAAAAAAAGTATATGTACATAAGTTTTATAAGGAAAACTATCCATTGAGTTATAAAAAAACATATGCATTATTTTTTTTTGATTTGAGGTTTCTTATGACTTTAAACATTCGATAACCGTTGGCTTTGCAAACATTTTGATAATAGCAAAGTCGTGATATATATTCTTCATCATTTAGTATAATTATAATACACACATTACATGTAAGAATGAAAAATCTACCTTGAAGAAATACACCCTGTATAACCCCGATACAGATGAAACCGGACGTTGACGCGTTCGAATCGAACACACCGTGTAGCACTGAGTTCAGACAATAAGGAATTAATATTTTTAAAGAAAATTCAATATATATTCTTCGCATATTCTGCTTCAATATATTCTTTGCCATAATACTCATTACTTACTCAAAGGTTTTTGAAATTTGTGACATTTTTGTACACAAACATCGCAAAACGCACGACAATATCAATGATAAAACGTGCTTGGTATTTTTAAATATTCAAAATTTAATGTTTCTCGTGCCTCATAGTTTTAAAAAATACATTTTTGAAAACTTCACAATTTAAAATTAACAAATTTATAAAGATCGTTGGTTTATGTTGTATCTAGAAACAAAAAAATACAAGTTTAAAAGTGTCTTCATTTTCATGTTGTGTACGCTTCGTTGTCATAACACCTTTTTATACTGTACGCTTCGTTGCGACAATATTGCGTTTGTCAATGAATTTTGCATGTATTAAATTATGCTTTAATATGATTTTAACCATGGTAGGAAAACACAATTACCCGAGATGCAAATATCACTGTCTGAGCATACAGATACACAGGTCCGATTTCTTATTTGATATCATTTTTTTAAAGTATTTACCATACGACATTCAATGTACGGATACACCACTGTCCCAGGTTAGGGGAGGGTTGGGTGCCCGATAACATGTTAATCTCGTCATATTCTGTATGTGCCTGTCCGAAGCCCGAAGCGTGTAATTCAGTGGTTATATATATATTTTTTTGTTCACTATTTTATGCATAAATTAGACCGTTAGTTTTCTCGTTTGAAGTGTTTTACATTTGTCATTTCGGTGTGTTTTATAACTGACTATGCGGTATGGGCTTTGCTCATTGTTGAAGGCCGTACGTTGGCCTATAGTTGTTCATTTTTGTGTCTTTTGGTATCTTGTGAAGAGTTGTCTCAAAAACAAATCTTTTTGATAAAGACAGCAATCAAAAATAATCAATGGATTATAGGCTTTTGGCCTGAATAGGCTAGCAGAGACGAGTCCAAGGGGGTCATGGATTACAATAGAGTTACATTAAGGCTAAAGAGTATGTGTATAAAATGAACATGTAATTTATAGCCACCGTTGATAAGTAATAAAGTTTCTTTAAAGTGGAGATATACAGATGAAAAGATAATTCTTAATATTAACAGGTCTGCTTTCTTCGATTATGTTTTTTTTTTAATTTTTATTGTTTAAAGATTATGCTTAATTTCCACTTTTACCCTTGGCGTTATCGGTAAATTATGCGGTTGAGCAACATCAAGACTACCTTACCTTAGACATTTGCTTTGTTGCATCTTGCATGTCTTTATAGTTTTCAATAAAAAATGAAACGTTTCAAAGTTGGTACTGAACAATTTCTAGATCCCTTTATTTGTTAATGACACGCGTACGTAATGGCTGATTGTTGGTTCCTTAAGGAAGCTGGCTTGTCATGTTTTGGATTTTTTGTCAGATTTTCGGAGTCCTCTGTTTTTATCTATTTGAATGCCTTGAAAAAAATTGCCCGGTGACCCCCATTTTTTCTTTTTGAAATTCTTTAACATGTATAATGATAAGCCATCTGTAAAAGTCTTATAAAATTTTAATTACTTTTTAACAGTTTTTGAGAACTTTAACTTGTCAATGATAAAGCTATGAAAGGTCAAGAGAGAATATTTTCCCGCCAAAATTTCAATGGCTTATATCTCGAAAACAAGCACGGTGACCTATATATTTTTTTTTGCTCTTTGGATTCCTTTATTCATTCCTTATCAATATAAACTAGTGTTTTGAAAAGTTAATTACTTTGAAACTGAGAAGCGAACTCCCTTAACGTTCACTTGCAAATATTCCATGCATGTTCAGGATAAGCACAAAGCAGCAACACATACTTCATGTAGGTCCAGGAAGGAGGCCCTCTGGAATTACATCAGGGAAGTTTGGACTGCCACTGGATAACATGAGGTATATTGAATAAGGACACAAATTTTGTCTTGCAACATGTCATTTATGGACCCCTCATAAAGTTTTCGCAAGGTTCGTACAGTGTAGTGAGCGTAGTGATACATTGGATCTTGAATTCCCATTCAGACTGGACGTGACTGCGTACTTTTAAAATCCCACACATCTAAACGGGTGACCAACTTCGGGCAAGTTTTACTATCGGTCGGAAAGAGACCAAAGTGACCATTTCTACTAGTAGATCTCTCAGTCACCCGTTACCAAATTCTTGCATAGATGAACAAAAATAATTTGGCTACAAAGTAGAAAGTTTTGCTGTACCTGTTAAATCAAAACATCACTTAACATTAATACAATATATGCACACTTATGAGAACTCATAAAATCGTATATACTCTAGATCTCGATACTGTTTACTTATATTTGGCATTGCACGTCAAGTTAATACGTGTTATTACGTCTTTACCTGTTTGCGTTGGATATATACTAACTGATACTTTAGTAACATGATTTACCTATTAGTTGTAATTTGCTTTGAAATAACTTTCAGTTACTACAATAACACTTTTGTCAATATTGTATGTACATGTATATGTTTTTTGTGCCTGGACCGACATTTTGAGTTGAGCCAATTGCAATTATACAGTTGGTTTTATCATGTTGTGCTGTTAACCAGTATCCCAGGTTTAAAAGAGGGTTGGGGGCTCACATGTTTAATCCCGCATTCTTTTTCGTGTCTGTCCATCGTCTGAAGCCTCTAGTACATTGTTTTTATAGATCAGTCATATTTTTTTTCGTTGATAAATAATTCATATAACGTTATATATAAAATAAAAATAGGAGATGTGGTATGAGTGCCAATGAGACAACTCTCCACAAGAAGCCAAAATGACACAGAAATTAATAGATCACTGTACGGCCTGCAACAATGAGCAACGCCCATACTACATAGTTAGCTATAAAAGGCCCCGAAATGATAATGTAATATTATTCAAACGAGAAAACTAACGGCCTTATTTATGTATAAAAAAGAACGAAAAACAAATATTTTTATGTAACACATCATCAAACGACAACCACTGAATTACAGGCTCCTTTACTTAGTTTCCTAGTTTTATATGTTTCACTTTTTTTAATATATCGGGGCCTTTTATAGCTGACTATACGGTATAGTTTTACTTCATATGTTGAACTATAGTAATGATTCGCTTTATACACCTATAGGTACTTCGTTTAAACTTTGGTGGAAAGTTGTCTCACTGGCCAACACACCACATTATAGACATACTATGTAAAAATAAAACAGTTGGAATGCCATCTAAGGCACTCGGCAAACTAAGTTCAAGCTTTCGTTTAGGCGAATTTGGACTTCGACTAAGTTAACAGATAAAAATTTACAATAACATACAGAAAAAGGGTCGTCGATACCATCTCGAATACCTTAATAAGAAAGTGATTTATGACATTTTGTGTCAACGAACTGTACAGTGATTATTTAGAAACGCACAACGAACTCGACACATTTGGTAAGACGAACGATACAGTAAGAGAAAACTTAAGAAGTATGATATTGCGTTTATTTTGAGTTCTAGGGAATATTTGAAGGCACGCAGTAATTCAATGCATAGTTATTTATTATTGCTTAAGGTATTAATACGCAAAAGTGTATGCACGAAAAGATATTCAGCATTGTTTATCTCATAAAACGTATGAAATTGCACCATGTATGTGCGTTTTGCAGCTAGCAGTTTTATCAAACGTTCTAAGCAATATTTATAACTTACAACAACTGTATAATTGAATAAATAAACTAACTTGCACATTGACATATTTATATATACTCAAATGAGTTCTAGAGAGGCATTCGAAATTGTTGTCATCCCAAATGTTGTCCTGATTATCGCTTCGAACGCGTCAACGTCCGGATTCATTTGTATCGGGGTTATACGGGGTGAAATAGTAGGAATAAATCGCAGTTTTAATGTCTAATGCATTCTGGGTAAAATATTCAAAAAGTGTACACCAAAACCTTCTTACCAATTATAAATCAATCAAAGTCGTGACGTTATTATTATTTTGGGGGTACGAACAATAAGATTATCTTAAATGATCGTTCTTTAGATTAAAAAGGACGATTTGAGCTGTATTGCTTTGAATCGACATGTTTAATGATACATACCAGAGTTGCTATAAGATTTATATTAAGGAGATTGTGCAGATTTTAAAAGGTGCATATTTGTTTAGGGGCCAGCTAAAGGACGCCTCCGGGTGCAGGAATTTCTCGCTACATTGAAGACCTGTTGGTGACCTTCTGCTGTTGTTTTTTCTATGGTCGGGTTGTTGTCTCTTTGACACATTCCCCATTTCAATTCTCAATTTAATCATATACAAATTATCATTTTATGATACGCATTAAAATATAAAAAAGCAAATAAAATGCTAGATGCTTTCAATAACTTGTGAAATATAATTATACAATTTTGGAAATCCTCAATCTTTATCTCATTTATGGTGAAATATTCCAGCAAACAATATAGTTTTGGATGCAAATTGAAAGCATTTTTTTTTAGATAGTTACAATTATGGTGGGATTGTTTGGGATAGGACAATGATGCATTTAATTTATAAAAATGCAAATCGAATGAGACACAATCATATTAGATAGAAACATAATCATCACCAAAAGAAAATTTAGATATTTAATTTACTTAGAAAAGTCATTATCGAGCAGTATGAAGCCCACTTAAGTTTGCTCTTTCCTCCGGTTTCTGTTTTTTTAACCATATTTGGAATCCTCTGGTACTAGTTATTTAGTGTCATTAAAACGCTTACTTTTTTACATTAATTTTATTAACTATAGCTTTGAAAATTTTATCGAATCCATGTAAATTTTTCATAACTTTTGAGAAAAAAGTGACAATATGAAGGTTAACTGTATGAAAACTGTACAGAGAATCATTTCCTGTCAAATTTTTAATAGCTTATGTCAGGAAAACCAGCACAAGGACTATTATTATGTTTTTCTATTTTTTTTTAGTTCCTTTATTCATGTGCTGTCAATTTTTAAACATCTTACACCGTACAAAAATGTTGCTGTTTTTATATAGAGTAGCGAACATCCTTTGAATTGGGATCGACTTCATGTGATCCGGAAATTACAGCAGTACCTACATCAATAGTCACGCCAATCATGTACCTTGATTGAAACACATTGATAAAGATGCAGCCATAAATGTATTGAGCGATTATGCATTTCCAAAGTTATTCCAAACCCCTTATATTTGACCGAATGGAAGGATTTGAAATGATAACAGTGGTTTCCAGGACGAAAGATTAACACTACTTTTATTTTTGTATCCTGCAGGGACAACGCAGACATTAAAATATTCAATATTATACAAGCAAAAAGTACTGAAAACTGAATTCTTGGTACACATTTATTCAAAACTAATCCAGGGGTGAACTCAGAGATACACAATTTATATATTTTCAGGTACATTAGAAATATGTTAAACAGATGTTGAGATGGAGATTAACGAACAATTCCTAACTTGACAAAAAGTAAGTTACTCCAGTTTTTCAGCAAGTAACAGGGACATTCGACTACAATCTTAATTAGGTATGCCAGGTATTTCCGCAGGTTGGTTTATTCATTTGTCACTGCATCTTCCCCTCCCCCCCCCCCAAAAAAAAAATAAAAATAAAATGGCCATCAACAGTGCATGCTGAAAAGGAAATTAAACACCAACACACCAATAAACCATATCAACTATTTCAGTTAGTTGATTCTTCTTTTTCCAGTCGTGCTAATATACTGTTGTGTTGTCGGTGATACTTTCAATTAGCCCTTGGTGAATGTAACTGTCTTTTAGATTGCCTTTTAATTATAAATTTCAATGCAGAGCAGATCATAAAATCATAAAAAAAGAATATGTGGTATGATTGCTTATGAGACAACTCTCCACAAGAGACCAAAATGACACAGAAATTAACAACTATAGGTCACCGTACAGCCTTCAACAATGAAGAAAGCCCATACCGAGTGGCATGTCTTTTATTATATAAGTTCCATAAAAAAAAGATCGTGTTCTGAAGCTGTTCTAATCAATATATGCCAAATTATATGAGATATAAAGGAATGACTGCAATAATAGAAAACAAAAATTACATTTTATAGAAACAAACAACAACAACAAGAGCTGGGCATTGTATTCTTTGCCTCCTTCGACTAACTATGGTTGTCAGTTTTCCTACCGGTTTTGTATTAAAGTTTTATCACGTAAACATCATATTAGTAGTGTTTTTGTGGCCATACACCGGTTATTATTTGTAGGATTTTTGGCTCACGGGTGGGCTAGGCTGTGGTTGTCGACACGCTGTTCTATTCATGCAACTTTCGATTTCCTATTTTGAACTTATTTCGTCATCAACCTTTTTTGCTAATAACCGAAATGAGAGATTAGTAATTATATTGTCGTTTAATATCAATATTTGTAAACATTGTCAATATGTTCGGACGTATTCCAAATCTAGCACTGGCCCAAACAGTTTTCAAATATTACAAAAATTGTTATATAGACTAGATGTCACTTGGTTATGTGTATCGTTGGGTTGCTGTCTTTTCGTCTCTTTTATCTAGGCTATGAAAAGCAATTATATATTCTTTTGAAGATATTACCGAAAATTTATCATACGTATGCAAATACTCCTTGAAATAACTACTTGACATGTAAATTTTGTAATAGTGATACTATAATATTGTTTTCTCTATTGTAGAATTAAGAGAGGTAGTCATCCTGTTTCCATAGTAACGTTGCATAGTTTGCACCGCATTAAAAAATCTGAGGCTACCCTTTTCAGTGATGAGAATACCCAAAAGTGCAAAGTTCAAAAATAGCATTATTTATATTTTATCATTTTTGCTTATATGCATATACTTCTATAATTATAATACTCGAATGTCATACATTCCAATGAAACAAATAACGGAACGTGCTAATTTTTCCACCTTCATATCTTCAAAATACTCTGAAAGTAATGGAACGCTACACCTAGAAGGCTACTTTGAGGGTGGTGCGTTCGGGAAAATATCTGTTATTGACATTAAAAACTTATCGTTTTTATCTCTGTGGAATAAGAAGTCTATAGTTTCGTACCAAGAAAGAAGCGAACCAGTTACAGTTTCAAAGAAAATAATAGGCTGTCCAGGATTTTTCCCGTACTATAAAGTGAAAATAAATGAAATAAATAATATTGAAAAGAAAAATCTACCGGACTGGAGGTTATTTCAACAGGAAAGGACAGTCGAAAGTGTCAACTGCAGGAGTCTCTTCGATAACAACACATTAGAACAGAACAAGACTTTAAACAATCTGTTGAAACAACCATATGAAGAGATACCGCCTTCGTCATACATAAACATAAGCAAAGACTGCGAAAAATACAAACAAGACAGAGGATATATAACATCTTCCCTGACTGAAGAAGAAGAAAATTTCCCAATAGCTTATAGCATTCTTGTCTTCAAAGGCATACAACAAGTCGAAATGTTATTAAGATCAATTTATCGTCCTCAAAACGTATATTGTATACATTGTGATACAAAAGCTGACCCCAATTTCAAACTTGCACTTCAGAGTATAACTAGTTGTTTCGAAAATGTGTTCATATCTTCAAGATCGTTCAATGTAGTATGGGGGACTGTTGGAGTTTTATTACCAGAAATTGCATGCATGAAAGATCTCTGGAAACACAAGAAGTGGAAATATTTTATTAATTTGACTGGCCAGGAATTTCCATTGAGAACAAATTTAGAGTTAGTGAAAATATTAAAGAGTTATAATGGAGCCAATGACATGGAAAGTACCGTGAAAAGGTAAGTGAAAATAGCTGGAATATTAATTTCTCTAATTCTATGGAAATATATCCCTTTCCGAACCCATTATATAAAAAATTTTAATCAACGTGTGGTTGTCGGTGATCTCAGAAGATGATTGGCTGAGTCAAAGGGTCATAACCTTTCTCAGCTCCCTGCAATTATCAAAATGTTCTAACAGGTGTTAATGAAATTGACAACTTCGTGGCAAGTGGAAGGCACTCGAGGGGGATTTTGGTTTAAAAAAGAAGAAGAAAATTTATCTTTTAATCATTAGAGAAACAGATTATTACACAGTTACGCGTGGATTATCGGATTTATCCAATCTCGATAGTTAAATTATAAATTGATAATCATGATAACTATCTCGATTGGATAAATCCGATAATCCACTTGTATCAATGTAATAATCTAAGACTATATATAACAAACATTCATGATACGTCTGAGTATGACTCTAAATGTTAATCAACGACAACGTTCATGATATATGCTTTCAGTCAATCTACATATACATTTACATTTGTACTAATATGAACTTTATTTATGTGATATGAAAAGAAAATTACTTTTTTTGTGGTGTGGTTGTATATGAAACAACTAGGGACCAAATTAACAACTTTATGTCACCATAAGGTCTTCAACAATGAGCAAAGACCATTCCACATACTTAACTATCAAATGACCCGAAATGACTAATGAAAAACAGTTCAAACGAGAAAACTATAACATATATAAAAAAGAATATGTCGTATGATTGCCAATGATACAATTCTTCACAAACGGCCTTATTTATGTACAAAAAAATGAACGAAAAACAAACATGTAACATATAAACAAACGCCAACCACTGAGTTCCAAATTTGGGACTTGCACATACATAGAGAAGTTGGCGGGATTAAACATGTTAGCGGGATCTAAACCCTCCCCCCTAACCTGGGACAGTGGTGTAACAATACAACATAAGAACGAACTATAAAAATCTGTTGAAAAAGGCTTAACTCATCAGATGGATAAAAATACAAATACAACAAAATTTAATACAGTCTACTTGTCTGCACTTAATGTCTCCTATTGATACTTTAATACATGTTTTAATAAAATAACTAATATTTTCTTAACCATGCAACTCTTGTTTTTGATGATGTCTAGTGAAAAACGTAATTGTTGATATTCCCTGCCTCCATCCCATTTTATAGCGAATAGGACATACTTTTTAACCATGCGTTACTCACTTTTTTCCTAATTAATCTTTTTTATAGAAAAAGTTAAACAAAACGAAATACAGACCTCCGAGGAAAATCCAAAACGGGAAAACATGGTGTTATGATATCAATCCCCATAAAAAAAAAAACAATTAGATTTTCAGTACTCTACGTTACGAAAGAATTTCTATCATAATAGGGCACCGATTATGTCCGTTCATTGATAAAGAATATTTGATTTTGAATGAAATGAAATCTTTTCCTTGAGTAATTACTATGTCGAAAACTAATTTTATCAATACAAGTTAATAATTTTAAAAGATATATATCTCTTAACCTTTTTGTCACGAATATTCATCTGCAAATTGATATTTGTGGTTAGATAAGGGTCCTTCATTCAGTCTGTATTCTTTAATTTTCTAGATCATTTTTTCTATTCTTTATACTTTTTGTTCATTGTTCTTCATTCTTTTAAATTAAGCTCTTTATTATTCTCTATTCTTAATTTTTTTTCTTGTTTTGTTTTCTATTCTGTAAATTTTTTGCACACTATTCTCTATTCTGTAAACCCCTATCCACACCTCCATAATTAAGTAATTATAGTCAACTTGAAAATTTTGGAGCAATAACCTTTGAAAATATTTATAGTCATTGGAATAACCATCTGTGGATTTCAGAAATATCTATTTTTATTTTTCTATTTCCATATCTGTTGCAAGCCTACAAGTTATTATGAAACTTTTTGTCAAAAATTATAAAAAACCGGACATGCTTACATTTTTTTGTAGTATCGATGGTCTATAATCGTCCTTTCTGATTTACATCTGTTGAATACTATAAAAGTATATAATTCTCGACGTTCTAACAAGGTTGATAAAAACTCTGCTGTTTATACCGCTCTAATATCGGCAGCTGTCTTTCGAGTACACCAGTATATCATTTAAATTACATAAAAATTATTTATATTTTATATTATATTACTGGAAATAATTGAAAGGATTCGAAACCTTTTGCATTCTGAACAAATATTTTGTAAAGCTTGAAATGAAATATACTTGTAAAATAAGTTTGCTGTTGCAAAAACATTAACGTAAACAAACAAAATATCAAACAAACAGAAAGAAAGAAAGAAAGTAAAAAAAAATGACAGGGATAAAAAAAATCCAAACAAACACTAACTGTGGTATTATGATTTATTCAGAAGAATGAACCAACAGACCATGCATTCCCACCAATGTTAGCCTCTTAGTACAATTTTGAAATGTTTAATATACTTATAGTGGTTCGTAAAATATAGTATACGAGCTGCATATATGAAACTATTGCACATACTAGAGCCACAACACATATTCAGGCAAATGGAAATAATTTAATCGAAAAAAAATCACCTTTCAAGGCGACCAAGAAAAGGCAGTGCTTTAAGATACACTTCCATATTGAATGGCCAATCGAAGTCCCGTGGAATATATAAAGGATGCCAATCATTTTACGTTTCAAATATTTTAAGTTGTATATGTTGTGTACAAGTTATCATTTTGTACAAATTATGATTTGTATAAACAAAATTGTACAAATTATCATTTTGTACAAATTATGATTTGTACAAAAAAAATGTACAAATTATAATTTGTATTTCGACTTTGTACAAATTGTAATTTGTACAAAAAGTGCTTGTTCAAATTAAAATTTGTACAAAATTTGACTAAACATCACTTATTACTTGTACAACAATTTATAATATATATCTTATTATAAAAAAGGCATGAATACACACTATTGAGTTTTTATTCAATGACCACATAGTAAACCTTATTTTGCAAAATACAAAAAATAGTTCTGTTTCTTTTGTTTGAGTACGTCAGTGAATTGTGCTTTCGGTAATTACAAAGCATATTTGGATTTTTACATTTAGAAGTGCTGCACCCCTAAGGCTTTTGCATACATGGGGGGAAAATGACCACACTGTTTGGAAAGCTTTTCATCTGCTCATGTATTGAAAATTGAAGCTCATGAACTATTGCTGCGAAAACAGATCACAATGTCTTTAAAACTAGCTTCAATTTGATTTCTCGACACATATCCTTTTAATATTGCTACATCTGTTCCAATGCAGTACCAAAATTCTCCAGCTTCAATAAATAAACCCTAGATATTTTAAGGATCAGTTGGGGCACAATCATACTACCAGAATTTTCAATGAGGCGAATTTCTATCATACTATCTGAATTGTCACTGGGGCCAATTTCTATTATCAAAGAAGCCATATGATTTAATTTCACTTTCAGACATATTGATGATGTTATTTACATGACACAGTGATGAATGCTGTACCCATATTTTGGCAATTTATCTATTATGTCTGTTTTGATCACTCATCGTTGTAAATATAATGGAATTTGATGCGACTGTCATACAAGTGAGAGGTTAAGCGCTATAAAACCAGGTTCAATGCACGATTTTCTACATTTGAAAATGCCTGTACCAAGACAGGAATATAAAAGTTGTTGTCCATTCGTTTGATGTGTTTTATCATTTGATTTTGCCATTTGATTAGGAACTTTCCATTTTGAATTTTCCTCGGAGTTCAGTATTTTTGTGATTTTACTTTTTATGCTATCAAAATCGTTACTAGGGCCAATTTCTGTTATAGTAGTCAGAATTGTCACTAGGGCTAATTTCTATCATACTGTCAGAATTGTCACTTGGGAAAATAGCTAGTATTGCACCATCAAAATTGTCACTGCATGGGGCAAAATTTCTATTATTATATCAGATTTGTTACGGAGGAACTATCAGAATAAACTGACAATCATGGACATGTATCTTTATCATCTCCTGTCTCCATCTGGGTATTTCTGTATTTAGTAAAGTCCATACTATAAACTACTGTACAAATTATAAGTGAATTTAGTCAAATTTTGTACAAATTGTTATTTGTACAAGCACTTTTTGTACAAAGTCAAAATACAAATTACAATTTGTACAAATTTTTATATTTTGTACAAAATGATAACTTGTACACAACATATATAACATTGCATCTAAAACACAAAAATTCAAACAAAAGACACTGTAGAAGTTCTATTTTTAGCTCACCTGGCCCGAAGGGCCAAGTGAGCTTTTCTCATCACTTGGCGTCCGTCGTCCGTCGTCTGTAAACTTTTACAAAAATCTTCTCCTCTGAAACTACTTAGCCAAATTTAACCAAACATGGCCAAAATCATTATTAGGGTATCTAGTTAAAAAATTGTGTCCGGTGACCCGGCCAACCAACCAAGATGCCGCCATGGCTAAAAATAGAAGATAGGGATAAAATGCATTTTTTGGCTTATAACTCAAAAACCAAAGCATTTAGAGCAAATCTGACTGGGTAAAATTGATTATCAGGTGAAGATCTATCTGCTTTGAAATTTTCAGATGAATCGGACAACCCGTTGTTAGGTTGCTGTCCCTGAATTGGTAATTTTAAGGAAATTTTGCTGTTTTTGGTTATTATCATGAATATTATTATAGGTAGAGATAAACTGTAAACAGCAAAAATGTTCAGCAAAGTAAGACCTAAAAATAAGTCAACATGACTGAAATGGTCAGTTTACCCCTTTAGGAGTTATTGCCCTTTATAGTCAATTTTTAACCTTTTTTCATAAATCTTAGTTATCTTTTACAAAAATCTTCTTCTCTGAAACTACTGGGCCAAATTGAACTAAACTTGGCCACAACCATCATTGGGGTATCTAGTTTGAAAATTGTGTGCGGTGACCTGGCCAACCAACCAAGATGGCCGGCATGGCTAAAAATAGAACATAGGGGTAAAATGCAGTTTTTGGCTTATAACTCAAAAACCAAAGCACTTACAGCAAATCTGACAGGGATTAAATTGTTTATCAGGTCAAGATCTATCTGCCCTGAAATTTTCAGATGAATTGGACAACCCATTGTTGGGTTGCTGCCCCTGAATTGGTAATTTTTTTCTTCTCCTCCTCAATTTTTAACCATTTTTAGCTCACCTGGCCCAGAGGACCAAGTGAGCTTTTCCCATCACTTGGCGTCCGGCGTCCGTTGTCGTCGTCCGTCGTCGTCGTCGTTAACTTTTACAAAAATCTTCTCCTCTAAAACTAATGGGTCAAATTTAACCAAACTTAGCCACAATCATCATTGGGGTATCTAGTTTAAAAAATGTGTGGCGTGACCTCGCCAACCAACCAAGATGGCTGCCATGGCTAAATATAGAATATAGGGGTAAAATGCAGTTTTTGGCTTATAACTCAAAAACCAAAGCATTTAGAGCAAATCTGACAGGAGTAAGATTGTTTATCAGGTCAAGATCTCTCTGCCCTGAAATTTTCAAATGAATCCGGACAACCGGTTGTTGGGTTGCTGCCCCTGAATTGGTAATTTTAAGGAAATTTTGCTGTTTTTTGTAATTATCTTGAATATTATTACAGATAGAGATAAACTGTAAACAGCAATAATGTTCAGCAAAGTAAGATTTACAAATAAGTCAACATGACCGAAATGGTCAGATGACCCCTTTAGGAGTTATTGTCCTTTATAGTCAATTTTTAACCATTTTTCGTAAATCTTGGTAATCTATTACAAAAATCTTCTCCTCTGAAACTACTGGGCCAAATTAATCCAAACTTGGCCACAATCATCTTTGGGGTATCTAGTTTTAAAAAAATTGTGACGTGATCCGGCCAACGAACCAAGATGGCCGCCATGGCTAAAAATAGAACATAGGGGTGAAATGTAGATTTTGGTTTATATCTCTGAAACCAAAGCATTTAGAGCAAATCTGACAGAGTAAAGTTGTTCATCAAGTAAAAATCTATCTGCCCTGAAACTTTCAAATGAATCGGACAACGGGTTGTTGGGTTGCTGCCCTGAAATAAGTAATTTGAAGGAAATTTTGCAGATTTTGGTTATTATCTTGAATATTATTATAGAAAGAGATAAAATGTAATCAGCAATAATGTTCAGCAAAGTAAGATCTACAAATAAGTTAATGACTAAAATGGTCAGATGACCCCTTAAGGAGTTATTGCCCTTTATAGTAAATTTTGACCAATTTTTCGTAAATTTTTGTAATCTTTTACAAAAATCTTCTCCTCTGAAACTACTAGGCCAAATTTAACCAAATTTAGCCACAATTATTATTAGGGTATCTTGTTTTAAAAATGTATGGCGTGACCCCGCCAACCAACCAAGATGGCTGCCATGGCTAAAAATAGAACATAGGGGTAAAATGTAGATTTTGGTTTATATCTCTGAAACCAAAGCATTTAGAGCAAATCTGACATGGATAAAATTAATTATCAGGTCAAGATCTATCTGCCCTTAAATTTTCAGACAAATCGGACAACCTGTTGTTGGGTTGCTGCCCCCGAATTAGTAATTTTAAGGAAATTTTGCAGATCTTGGTTATTATCTTGAATATTATTATAGATAAAGATAAACTGTAAACAGCAATAATGTTCAGCAAAATAAGATCTACAAATAAGTCAACATGACCAAACTTGTCAATTGACCCCTTAAAGAGTTATTGCTCTTTATAGTCAATTGTTAACAATTTTCATAAATTTTTGTTAATTTTTGTAAATTGTTAGGAAATATTTTCCACTGTAATTACTGGGCCAAGTTCATTATAGATAGAGATAATTGTAGCAACAAGAATGTTCAGTAAAGAAAGATCTACAAACACATCACCATCATCAAAACACAATTTTGTCATGAATTTATCTGTGTCCATTGTTAATATGCACATAGACCAAGCTAGGTGAGCGACACAGGCTCTTGAGAGCCTCTAGTTCGTAAATCTTAGTAATCCTTTACAAAAATCTTCTCCTCTGAAATTACTGGGCCAAATTAATCCAAACTTAGCCACAATCATCTTTTAGGTATCTAGTTTAAAAAATGTGTCCGGTGACCCAGCCATCCAAACAAGATGGCCGCCACGGCTAAAAGTAGAACATAGGGGTAAAATGTCAAAAACCAAAGCATTAAGATCAAATCTGACTGTGGTTGAATTGTTAATCAGGTCAAAATCTATCTGCCCTGAAATATTCAGATGGATCGGACGACACGACACGTTGCTAGTTTGCTGCCCCTGAATTGGTAATTTTAAGGAAATTTTGAAGTTTTTTGTTATTATCTTGAATATTATTATAGATAGAGATAAACTGTAAACAGCAATAATGTACAGCAAAGTAAGACCTTAAAATAGGTCAACATGACCAAAATGGTCAGTTGACCCCCTAAGGAGTCATTTTTTTCCCTTTATAGTCAATTTTTAACAATTTTCATAAAATTTGTAAATTTTTACTAACATTTTCCACTGAAACTACTGGGCCAAGTTCATTATTGAAAGAGATAGTTGTAAGCAGCAAGAATGTTCAGTAAAGTAAGATGTACAAACACATCACCATCACCAAAACACAATTTTGTCATGAATCTATCTGCGTCCTTTGTTCAATATTCACATAGACCAAGGTGAGCGATACAGGCTCTTTAGAGCCTCTAGTTTTTTATAGGTAACCAATTGACTGACGAGCTCGTGTGAAATCATGATTGAAAAATATGGTTGTGCATTAATTTGTTTTTTCAATGAATAAGTTGTTTAATCGAAACAGTATTTATGTTTCAGAGCTAACAAAGCTAGATGGAAAGATGCACCTCCACCACCCCATGGTATCACTCCTGTAAAAGGGTCCGTGCATGTGGCTGTAAGCAGAGGATTTGTAGAATACATCCTCTTTGACAAAATAGCTAAGTCTTATTTCAATTGGACTCGAAGTGTTGAAATTCCTGACGAAGTCTTTTTCTCTACACTTAACCACAATCCGCAGCTGAACATTCCAGGCTCATACAAAGGTAAATTAAAATAGATTCACGGGCTCGTATAAGAACATTTCCTGCTATCCAAAATAGTAATGATCAGCGGCCCGTTTTAACAACCTCACAGCGATAATATAGGGTTATTGCATGAATATTGGGGAATATTGTCCCGAGTAGAATTTTATATTGCACGAGCTTGCGAGTGCAATATATGTTCTACGAGGGACAATATTCCCCAATATTCATGCAATAACCCTTTTATTGTATAGCAATGTAATATTTGAAAGTAAAAATTGGTTTAAACTAAGATTTTGTCGTTAATGACGTCATGAATTTTAAAGATTTATTGCACTAGTGCAATATTAGAATTTATTGCACGCTAACTTTTGGTTACGTTCTGTGGAAAATATTATATTGGTATACAATAATAAAATATATTAGGACCGTACCTGCTATTCAGAAATAGTAATGATTTTAAGTTTTTAACAACCTCGCAAATAGCTCATACATGGTATGGACGAGAACTTGCATACAATTAATGTAGGATAGATGCGATAAACATAAACTTGTCGCTCCTTTAAATAAACTTATTCTAAAAGGTTACCTATTCAACACTGTAATAAGATCATTGAATATTGTTTTTATTGGTATAAATATTAATTTTGTTATCAGTAAATTAAAAGCTAACTAAATATTACTAGTATGTTATATGCATACACATATTCATGGAACTACAATCTGTCGATACCTGTAACTTGGCATTGCACAAGGTCGTGTTTTTCTCTGGCTGTTTATGACGTCTTTACACTAAATCCATTGGATGTTGGATGTGTACGGATTGATAGTTTAGTTTTAGTTGCATGATTTTTTTATTAGTTGTTAGTGGCTTTGAACTAGCTGTCAGATAACTGCGAGTACTCTCAGATCTGTTCATTGTGTCTTTTTGTGTCGGGATGTATAAGTACCGGGCCACGTCCACTTGTATTTTTGTCTATCTGATGAGTTAAGCCTTTTTCAACTGATTTTTATAGTTCGTTCTTATGTTGTACTGTTATACCACTGTCCCAGGATAGGGGGAGGGTTTGGATCCCGCTAACATGTTTAACCCCGCCACATTATTTATGTATGTGCCTGTCCCAAGTCAGGAGCCTGTAATTCAGTGGTTGTCGTTTGTGTATGTGTTACATATTTGTTTTTCGTTCATTTTTTTTTACATAAATAAGGCCGTTAGTTTTCTCGTTTTAATTGTTTTACATTGTCTTATCGGGGCCTTTTATAGCTGACTATGCGTTATGGGCTTTGCTCATTGTTGAAGGCCGTACGGTGACCTATATTTGTTAATGTCTGTGTCATTTTGGTCTTTTGTGGATAGTTGTCTCATTGGCAATCATACCACATCTTCTTTTTTGTATAGAACATACAATTGTTCAGTCCGAACATGTCTATAAGGCAGGATGCAAGTATTTATTTAGCTAGACAATTTTCACCTATTTTCATTCTTTTTGAGACCACATATAAATTGAGAATGGAAATGGGGAATGTGTCAAGGAGACAACAACCCAACCAAAGAGCAGACGACAGCCGAAGGCCACCAGTGTCAATGCAGCGAGAAACTCCTGCAACCGGAGGCGTGCTTTAGCTGGCACCTAAACAAAAATGTGTACTAGTTCACAGCCTAAATCGAATAAATAAACAAGTTTAGCAAAGTGAATATTCTCCCCATAAGAAATGGAAGCATATTTAGTTTCCTTAGGAATGGTGATTGTCTGTTGGAGAAAACGACAATTCATTTGGTTCTACTGGTTCAGATAAGTGTACATTTCAAAGAAGAAAAATGTTTAAAAAACGGAATACATTACTGTCGTGGTCATCATTATATAAAGACGATAATACTGGTAAACTTTTACATGTATTTATATCTTCCAGGTGTTCCGGAAACAGATTGTGACACCAAACCCTTTCTAACTCGATTTAAAAATTGGGGTAATCACATCTATAACTGGCCGTGCCATGGTTCCCGTGTGAGATTGGTTTGTGTATTTGGAATAGGAGATTTGCCATTGCTAGCTTCAAGACCAGAAATGTTTGCCAACAAGTTCTATCTCCATTATCAACCACATGCCTTACAATGTATGGACCAGCTAATTTACAATCGAACAAGGGACGAATATTTCAATGTTTTAAAATTTGACGTAACTAAATATCAGTCGTTAGAATTTATTAAACATAAAGTATGAAATTTCAAATATTAGTATACATACGGACGCAGCACTATATATCTCTTTTTATTTCTCCTTTTGAAATAAGCAATATTTAACCAATATACAAACACACATTTCATTCATTATTTCAGTAGCTGAATAAGATGAGCTTACCATACGGAACACAGTTTCATTAAAAAGAATCCATTATATCATTTCAAGACGTCTTTGGTCATATGTCTCTCAATATAAGTAAACATTCTACAAATTACCTAAAACTCAACACTCGTCATCCAATTTGTTGAATATTGTTTGAAATTTAGTCGATTTTCAAAAGTAGGTATATTTTTAGTCATTTTCTTTAATGCCTGTCGATGTTAGACATTTTAAAAATTGGCATAAATTGGCTGAAAATTGAGTTATTCTGAAATTTAGAAAAATCCTGTAACATATAATACGTCTCTATAAGAACAACACACGATGTAATTTTTAAGCTTCAAATTTTCTCTTGAATGTATGAACTCCGCGAGGAGATTGATTAAAAAATACACTTTATATGCAGTAAAGAAACTGTATTGTATGTATACGACAAATGTTTTCTGCTGACTGATAAATGCAATTGATATCCAGTTCCTTCAGTGGAAATAATACGCTGCTCACATGTATCAGAATCGATATCCATCAAATAACACGGAACAAATCGAAGTCTTCAATTTGTAGTGATCGCGCTCTGGTCTATTTCGTAATGTCGAAATCCTCTGCATTGCCATATGTCACTGCTTCTGTTTTGGTTACTTTACGTTGGTGTCTAGCTATGATTTCGAAAAATGAAATGTGTGGTCGTTGATGTGTTGTGGTGAATTAAAAAAAACAATAAACATATGCTGATTTAATATCACACACATTTTTCTTATAAAAAATATTTCTGTTCAGAAAAGCACCAGAAAAGAGAGGGGAAGGATACCAAAGGAAAATAAATACTAATAAGTCCAAAGTAAACTAACTAAGAAACAACAGTACATAAAACACAACATAAAAAAAAGACAGAGCAACACCTTAAAAACTGGGGGTGATCTCAAGTGCTCAGAAAGATGTCATTGCAAGTATCCTGGTAATCATCTGAATATAAGTTGATACATCTGCCAATTTGCAAATACATGTGTGTTTAAGCTTAAATGTGAACTGCATAACACAGCATTTTTTTTCAACAATCATTGAGATTTTCAGATGCACTGTTACAGTTGTAAATATCTAGGTACTATAACTTGGTAAACAAAAAAGAGATGGTTTGGATCCAGCAATTACGTTTAACCTCGCTGTAACTGTCAGGAGTCTGGAAGTTTATTGGTTGTCGCTTGTTTCTGTTTTTGTATGACATTTTTTTGTTCTTTATATAAATCTAGCTGTCCGTTGATTTGTTACAGCTTACTGTGCGGTCTGAGGCATTGCTCCACGTTGAAGGCCGTACTGTGGCTTATAATTGCTGAAATATTTACCACTTTATAGGTTTTGGATTAGGAGTTGAGACAATTGGCAATCATACGACATCTTCTGATGTTTATATTATTTGACAAATGCAAAATAAAGTATAAAAGCTCAACAAACATATCTCAATAAGAAAAAATGGTAAATGACATGATCAAGATGTGATGAAACCTTTTAGATGATCTTTACAATAATCATGACATGATCAAGATGTGATGAAACCTTTAAGATGATCTTTACAATAATCATGGCATCCTTTATATAGAGGACAACTATTTTATTCTGAGGTTGGAGCCTGGCAAAATTGGTTCACACCGAACAGCAAGCTATAAAGGGCCCCAAAAAATTACTGTGTAAAACCATTCAAACGGTAAAACAAATAGTACGGTGACCGAGTAAGGAAAAGTCGCTTATTTAAGGAGTTTAATTGTCATTAGGACTATACGGCTATAAATCACAGTATTGGTAGTTCAAAGGTTAAACTTAACATTTTGACTTGTCGTCAAAAAATCGTACGGTGCAATTTTCGTAAAATGGGCTTTGAAGTACGTTAATTAACTTGAACGAAAAATCGACTAAGAAAAGTTTTGAGGTCAACATTGTAAAATAACATCCGTGATATGATTTCTGTTATTATATACATTGTTGTTACACCTTATTCATATTATTTTAACGATTTCAAAGAAATTTTAGCAAAATTAATTCGTTATTAAAGAGTTTTTGTAAAAGTTTAACACTACGAATATTTTGCATTTAATAGAGTACGTTCCAATTTAATTTCATGATTTTTTTAACGCAAAATGTAAAATAAGTAACATTTATATGTTATTTCATACATTTGTACCTTTATTAATCAATAATATCAAATTCATTTGTCTCAGAAGCACTATTTCAGCAATTCAAGCTAGACAAAATTCATAACGCTCATATGACGGAGCTATTCGAAGCTCATATACAGCCTCTTATAGAAACATAAACGCTATTGGGATGTGATGTATTACTTACATTTACATACTGGGATATATTCCCTGAAGCAGTAGACATTTAACTGTCAAATGTTAGAGCAGAACGAGAGGGAAATTGGTCTCTTCCTTGAGATCTCATCTCAAATGTAAAATTATATTTTTGTAACCAACCGTACTCCACGAAGGTGGATGCCATTTTACATACTCGATATGCTTCAATTTTCTGTGAACATTTGATCACCTTTAATAGATGGCTACTTTGCTTTTTAGACAGATTCCTGGACATTTTAAAAGTACTATGACATGGCAACAGAAAAGACCGTTATAAAAGCCTCAAGGGGATTAGGTGGCACTGTAGGCATAACAATTCAAAACTCTGCGCTTGTTAGATGGGCCCTTACTAGACATTTCATAGAATCCATTAGTCGTGTAATACTGAAAAGGGATGGAAATGCTGAAAATTATGCAAATTCACATTAAGAAACAAAGCCAACAGCAATGAACAGAGATGAAGAACATGTTATTGCTATTGTGAACCATCTAAATTATCCATGACTGATCCCTTTGGTGTGGAATCCCACCCTTAATGTCTTATCAATATCTCTTCTTAAATGCATGCTTCAAGACATATTCGAGGTTCTTTGCTCACAATTGTCGAGGAAGGCTTGAAAATGTCTAAACATTTTATCATTAGTGCCCTTTCTTAAGATCACAAGGAGTTTTTATAGTCCAATATCAAAGTCAAACACAAACCTGAAAAATAAAGCCGGGGAAATACTTTCAGGTTGCATAAATCCATAACTTGTAATTAGACGTGCACTAATTTCGGCAAAATGTAGAGATGATGTTATCATAGAACATGTGTTGTCGCCCCCATTCCATTATCCCCTTTTCAAAATGACGGCACCATGAGAAAATCATGCAAGTCGGATTTTGTGAAGCAATTCGAATCTTAAGTCTCTTGTGCACTTTCCCTACCTTCCTTTATACCATCGCTCACAAATTACATAAGAGATGGTATGGTATTGGTTCAATTTATTAATGCTAAGAAAGGTAAAACATGCGGCGACCTTACAGCTTACTATTAAAAAAATATGTCCCAATGAATTTCTATGGCGCACATAGTAGCACATGTTTTTGACCGCTACGACACGAACAACTCTATAAAGTCTGCCGAAAGGGAACGCCGCACAGAGACTACAGCTTCCATCAAAGTGTATCAGATTATAGAGCGGAGAAGTATTCCTGACTGGAAAACCTTGACAAATCCGATAAGATTCCACCTGATGTGAGCTTTACATAGTCAGAACGTTTGAAACTTAGTTATTTATACCAACACTGTTCATGGCTGTCGTAACTTGTTCAGCACTCAAGAGAAGGCCTATACCCAATGCCTTAAACTTTGACACGGAGTTAAGGGAAATGTGAAAGAGTGGAAGAACAATCATACAGACCTCTTATACAATTGTAATTGTTTTGTGTGTTTGCTACTATAAAAATAGGACACATACAAGCGAGTTGTGGTTGCAGATGTGGAACATTAGCAGTGTAAATGATGGGCGGAGATTTTCACCCATTCAATAACTATGTGTCTGTCTTTCCCCAACAATTTGTAAACTATTGCCTGCTGCACATGTACTTACTGGATGCGACGCAACTTCGTCCCTGTTTGGAGTAGGTATACAAACTTTCTACAAGACTTCGAAGGACACGCACGACTATTTCAGTTGTGTTTAGAGTTTCGGTAATATTGACAATGATGAAGCCCTTGTTTTGGCATGAAAGATAATTTCAAAGGTTTATGATCAGAACTATCTCTTTAAAACCACTCCATCATAATAATTATTCAAGTTTACCACAAGTAAGATGTAAGTTTAGTCAGGTTACCTTCCTGCGAGACGGCACTGAAACAGTATGTTTTACGTACTTCGTTTCAAACTAAAAATTTGAAACGCATTACACATTGCTTAACCCCTATCCGGTCACCTTTAGAATACGGTTGGCGGGAGTAAAATGTTTCATTACACCCCGTGTATTTTAAAAGGCATATTTCAGCAGAATTCTTGCAGGATCTTGTGTCTTCATTGAAGGAAAATCTGCATGTGAAAGAGTCATGTGTTTGTTCACTACAAAACCTTACATGTCCGGGGCTTTGGTCCTGTAAAAAGTAAAATCACAAAAATACTGAACTTAGAGGAAGATCAATTGGGAAAGTCCATAATCACATGGCAAAATCAAATAACAAAACGCATCAAAAACGAATGGACAAAAACTGTCATATTCCTGACTTGGTACAGGCATTTTCAAATGTAGAAAATGGTGGATTAAACCTGGTTCTATAGCGCTAACCCTCTCACTTTAATGACAGTCTCATCAATTTTCGATATTTTTACCTTGATGCGTTAAATAAACAGACACAATAAATATAATAGTCAAAATATGGGTACATCAGTCATCATCGTTTAACAATTTTAAAAGGAACAATTTAACAGAACACAAAAACATCTACTATCTACGAACACATTTATCATGTTTATTGATTTGAGTGTCTAAAGGGTCAGAATTATGTAGAAATTTCAAATCATGTTCCTTGACAATTAACCAGAAGATATAATTCTGTTGTGTGAACCTCTTTGATTGGAATGTTGAATTGTAACTATTTTCGAATAATTGAGTGCTTTTTAGTTTTAATGAATTTCATAAATGGTCTTATGCAAAATATGCCTTCATGACAAAAGGATGCAGGCAAAAATAATATTCATCATTTATTGATGAGGTTGGATGTTAGCCGGCAAGGTAACTACAGTAATTTTAACAGAATATGTGTTGATCTTGTGTAATAAAACAAATATTTGAAAAACGACAATTTCCAGAATAAATCGATTTCTTTTTCATTTTTTTTTTAACATTTTCGAGATGATTCATTGAAAATCGATATAAGAAAATGTATGTATCTAGAATTTAACCTAAATTGTTGTATATTTCTTCAAATTTTAAAAGTATAGAAAAATAAAAAATAAAAACAGAATTTGATCTTTGACCTCATTTTATGCAAAACTGTTACCACATTTCTTTTTGACGACATCGATATTTCAATAGTACTCATTTTTCCGAATCCAATGATATATAATATAGCCATATAGTATGTTTGACGATTAAATCTAAAAAATATTGGGTCTGGTCACCGTACTAAAACGGTCTAATCTATTTAAAAAAAGAAAAAGAAATGAGAAACACTTATAAACCACATCAACAAACGACAACTACTAAACATCAGATTCCTGACTATATATTCCTTACTGATTCAAAGCATATAAAGTACTTTAAAACATATAACCAGTTAAAGCAAATTATAAGAAAAAGTACTATGAATGAATATAAAAAAGAAGATGTGGTATGATTGCCAATGAGACAACTATCCACAAAAGACCAAAATGACACAGACATTAGTTACTATAGGTCACCGTACGGCCTTCAACAATGAGCAAAGCCCATACCGCATAGTGAGCTATAAAAGGCCCCGATAAGAAGCATTATTTGTTTAGCAGAAAAACAAAGGATATATGGAATATCCATGATCTATGACATAAAATCAGTAAATGCACAAAAACAAACAAGTACACAAATAATTATCCATGATGCATGACAAAAATTCAGTCAATACACAACAACAACAAAAGGACACACACAAAAAGCTAAGGAACAGTGCTTGTATTGCTGTTCTTTGTCACAGACTCAGTGAGTCATTCAACACAGAGCTAAAACTCTCAACTCACTGTCAGTTTAAAACACCCCTGCCACCGCATTGGGCGGAATTAATTGCAGAAGAATTTTTATGGAATTTGTAAGATTTAACACAACCTAATCGTGCCCGGTCAAAGCAGGTATTACATTGGCATAAACTACTATTACAGGTAACCATCAGTTCAGAAAATTGGTTGAAATTGGTTTTTTTTTCACTAAAACTCTGGGATAGTTCATCCCAATAGTTTGCAACTGTGTAGCGAAAAAAAATGATATTATAGCTTGTTGTTCTTACCTGAGGCTGTTCAAATGTATTTCTACATCTGAAGGAATATGTGTGACTATTTTATATATTGAGCAAATTTACTCCTTAAAAATTTAATTTAGACTGAAACAAATGATAAAGAATGAATGTAACATAATTGTTTGTCTATTCGAAAAAACCTTAAAATGTGATGCACACTTTAGAATAACACGATACACGGGTTATTTGGTGTGCACTACATTTTTTTTTGTGTATTTCTTTATAGATGTCTTATAAGAGACATGCATACCAGCAAGTACACGATGTTTTATATTCAGTATTTATCGAGAGAATTGCATTATAGAAGCTTGTAAAACTGAAATAAAAAAAGGGCAAATTTATTTTTGCTGTATATTGATGGAAAAAAATGAAGAAAAAAAAACATGAACATAGAAAATTTCTGGTCACCAATTTCGGACTGTTCGACAAAGGCCTTAGCATTTTATACTTTCCCAAACTATACTTATTTTTTCACACTTTTTGAAGCACCAGTCTAATATTGTCACATGCACATTCAAAAGAGAAATAATGTCTTTTTGTGAATATAAAAAAAAAATAAAGTCTGTCTTTGCAACTGCAGGTTAACTTGAGCAATTAAAGATAGCTATTACTAAAATTTGTATCTTACTACTATTTTTATAAGAATAATAAGAATAAGAATAAGAATTTTATTAGTATAAAATCCAAACAGTAGGATTGTTACTAAAATACAAAACAAACAAAAAAAACAAAAACAAATAGACAGACAGGCATATTAATTACAAAACGATAGACATTAAGCACTACAAACACGATCAAAGGTGGATACAGCCCTCCCACTTTTTGTGGGAAATTTGCATTGGTTGATTATATAGGGAATCACCGAAGCATGATATGAGCACTCGGAGCTCCCCACTTTTAGGTCAGTCAGAGCCCCCTTCTTTTATGGATCCGCCATTGACAATTTAAAGACAAGGTCGTACGTCTCGATGTTTGTACATGAATTTGCGGCATTCGCGATCTGTTCACATTCCTTGTTAACATCGAGATAAGGTTCGTTTTAAAGTCATAAGAAACGAGTTACCGGTAAAAAATTATGTTCCTCCAATTCTTGAACCAATGCATACAAACATCATAAACTTAGTCTTCTGTTCAAGAATTTTTCATTTTTTTTTTTGCATAAATTTCGTATCGGTCAATCGGTCAGTGTTGTTATGAAAATATGGCAGGTAATTAAAGTTCATGTTTTGAAGCCGAAGTTTAACGATTGTCACCTGATTGTCAACAATCAACAAAAAAGCATGGAATTTGCGCACGTGTTTAACATAATAAATCAGATAATAGTTTATTTTAAGGACATCCATGCGTATTGCGATCACCGGACTTTTACGAGATGGGTCACACTGAGGTCACTTTGCATACGGAAAATATGTCGGGGGAATTGCTTCCTGGAAGGAAGCAATTAGAATAAAGTAAACTTCTGTATCGTTACGTCGAAGGTACCAATACTGGCTTTTACTCGACGGGAGAGAGAGCGCCTATTGTCGGCGTTGTAGAGCTGTTTTGAAGCTCTCAACTGATTTGGCGCACACTATTTCTTCTTCCAGTTGGTTCCAGTGAATCACAGTCTTGACAAAGAATGAGTTCTTAAATTGCTCAGTTTTACAGTTTGTAGTTTCAATTGCCTTTGAGTTGTTTTTAACTGAGTTGCATACCTGTCAACTGACCCGGATTCTGCGGGTGTGACCCGAGATTTTCACAATTCTGAGGGTTCACCCGGATCACCCGCCGGGTCATTGAAATAACCCGGAAATTCCGAAAATGACTCGATTTCACCCGTATTTCTTAGCCTTGAGATTGATTTTCATTTTTAAAGTAATATTCCTTTGAAATACCGGCAAATTCGTAATTCTTACATGAACATGCAGTTCATCTAGCTATGTAAACTGTCAAATTAAGTGACCCATTAAGTGCATGGCTTCACTTGACAGCTTAAGATATTTCAACTAAGAGTTACTTCCCCTTATTTGTCACCATTCAAAATTATTCCTTATATTTACGTTTTATGGGTGAAAAAGATTAAATCATAATAATATAAAATTCAAATACATATTGAAAAATAACTTTTCATTATTTTTATACCTTTATACAATTTTTAAAAAAAAGTTGAAAATTATTTTTTACATTTATACTTCCTTTAACTGTATTACTATATTTTATCATAGTCTAATTTCCTTGATTGAGAGATGATTGTTCATACATGTAAAACCTCTACATGGTATGTCTAAAGGCTACATTAGCCAGTAGTCTCATTTTAAAATTACATTTGAAAAATAAATTTTAGATGATGACAAAAAGTAAAGGACATAAAACTGTGATACACAAGTTTATAAAAATCTTTAAAAGTGTAATGAAATAATAATAAATAAGGTTTAAAATAACATAACCAAGTGAACATGCATTGAGGTTTTGGTATCTTTGATATACATTATAAGAAAATGTACCATAAATACTGAAATTCAGCTCGAAAAAGTTCGTACGCGTTATGACCTGAGATTTGATTCTTCAATGCAGGTCATGACCTGCATTTTCATCGTCACAGGTTGACAGGTATGGAGTTGTTCACTATGTTTGTGCTCTCAAAGTCTACAAAGCGTGTCGGTTTGATTGTCCTTTTGGTTTTGCTTTTTACCAAAAATTCGTCAGGTTTGATAGCTGGGACCAAACCCTCAACCACTTTGTACAGAAATACCAGTCTTTGGCTTGTTCTTCTGGATTGTAGGTTTTCAAGTTCCAGTACTGTCAGCATTTTGGTGACTGATCCTTCTTCTCCTGATTTATAGTCCCCTGTGATGAATCGAGCTGCTCTTTTTTGGATTCTTTCTAATTGGTTTATGTTGTTTGATGTATAAGTGTCCCATACAATTGCCCCGTATTCCATCGTAGATCTCACCAATGAAATGTATGCTGTTTTCTTGCAGTCTTTTGGGCAGAATCTTAGATTTCGTCTAAGAAAGCCTAGTGTAGAATTTGCTTTCTTAGTTACATTTGAAAAGTGGGTGGTCCATTCCAGATCGTCCGATATCTGTAGTCCTAGGTATGGATTGTGTTTGACCTGTTGGAGTATGTGTCCATCAAGGGTATAGAACTTCTGGCTTTTGTTCTTAATGCTCAGGATGTAACATTTCTTTGCATTGAAGCGCATACCCCAGTCTTTGGCCCATTTTTCTAGGCTAACCAGATCTTGTTGTAACAGTGTGTGGTCCCGTTGTGTTTTTATATTTCTGTACAGCAGACAATCATCAGCAAAAAGTCTAACAGTTGATTTTACTGAGTCCGGGAGATCATTGATATGACAGAGGAAGAGAAGGGGACCGAGTACGGTTCCTTGTGGCACTCCTGAGTCCACTGTAGCTTCTTCAGATTCCTCTCCATCAATGACAACCTTCATCCTTCTCTGAGTTAGAAACATTTCTAGCCATTTATTTAGTGGTCCTCTCACACCATATTCATCTAGTTTGTGCAGGAGTTTGTTGTGTGGCACTGTGTCAAATGCTTTTGAAAAATCCAGGATAGCAACATCAATTTGGTTACCAGCATCGTGTGATTTCATGAAGTCGTGCAATGTGACTAGTAGCTGTGTTTCACACGAATGTCCGGATCTGAATCCATGGTTGAGTGATGTTAGTACCCTGTGTTTGTCTAAATGGTTTAGTATGTGCTTACAGATGATATGTTCAAGTATTTTACACGGCACAGATGTTAGTGATACCGGTCTATAATTTTCTGGTGCATGTTTGTCTCCTTTTTTAAAGACGCTCGAGATGTTAGCGTTTAACCAGTCTCTTGGCAGTTCTCCAGTATTTATTGACTTTTCAGTGGCGGATGCAGGAATTTTCGAAAGGGGGGGTGCTAGCCCAGGGCAAAGGGGGGTGCAGGGGGGGTGCAAACATATGTCCCGATTCAAATGCATTGATCGGCCAAAATAAAGGGGGGGGGGTGCGGACCCCCGGAACCCCTCCTCTGGATCCGCCACTGCTTTTGGTATATTATTGAGAGTCCTGGTGCAAGTTGTTTTGAGCACTCTTTGAGGATTCTATTAGGTATACCGTCTGGTCCTGAAGCTTTTGATGGATTCAGTTGCCTGAGTAGTTTTTCGACTCCTTCATGTTTTATTTACTTCTTCTAAATATGAATAAATTAAAGAATTTTCTTCAGAAAAAAGTATATGTACATAAGTTTTATAATGTAAACTATCCATTAAGATATCAAAAAACATATGCATTATTTTTTTTTAATTTGAGGTTTCTTATGACTTTAATATGCTTAGTATCTTAATTTCAATTTGTCAATCTTTGCTGCATATATCAATCGACTCCTTTGGAAATCCCCCCCCTCCCCCCGAATTTCTCTAATCTAGCTGAATTTTTATATACGAATAACAAGCATGTTCCAGAAAGGTATAAATTAACATGATTAAACCAGCAGATAAATGATTAACCGGAATTTATACGCATAGGCTAGCAATGATTTTATATCTATTTTACACCTATATATATATATATATATATCTTCTGTACTCGACGTTTGCTACCTAGACTTAAGGAGGGAAATGATAAAATTTAAGATTTTTGAAAGGAAGTTTTGTTTTTATTTCAATTTATTTAAATATATTAGTTATTCACCAGAACGTAATAAATAAATAATAAATAAACATTATGTAGAGTCGGCAAAGCCAGTTATACGTTGCGTTGTAAAAGTCGGCTATACTATATGACAAAAAAATACATACAAAAATAGCCAAATTCATCAAAGGTCAGCTTTCCCTGGGGGAGATAAAAACCTTAGTTTCTGTATAAATTTAAAATGTCGATGGTGATGTTATCATAAGTAGCGCCTGATTTTAATCAAGTTTAGTTCACATCCCATCAAAGGCGTCGTTTATTAAAGGTACGTTGCTACCTCTGATTGGTTTTGAATTCTAATGGTTTATAGACAAAGTTTCATCCAGGCACTCGTCATAGGCTGGTCCTCTCCCTTGCAATATACAATCTATCTAAGACAAACAGATAAGGTAAAGGACAGAGAACCAGTCTAGCACTCGTCAATACTCGGCAAATTCCGTTCATTAATTTGTAGCGAAAACACCCGATGCTTGCGGACTCCGTCGAGGCGGAAGTAACTTTTCTAATGCATTTTGGGTAGACTAAACGACAACAACCGACGAACACGTGCTATTAGAATGGGATTTCCAGGTACGAATTAGTTAACAATACAGCTCAAATGTATGCTGGCACCATCATTCGAAACTGCATAATCATTATTTAAGCAATGGCAAATTTTTGAAATATGCAGATTTGACATAATTTTCACTGTTGCAATAAGATCTAGAAAAATTAAAAAAAGGGGGGGGCTCACCACCACGTGGTTTCAAATGTTAAATATTTTAAGCTGTTTATAACTTTATTACAATCTGTAGATTTTATATTTCTGTTATATATATCATTTAATGCATTTCGCAGAATGAGAATAAAGACGTCATATAGAAAAGATGAATTGTCGCTCACACGAGGTTTATTTTGTTTTTGTGAAAGAGACCAACAAAATCGGTCTTTTTAGATGAAAGGGGTAGAATAAATAATATATTAAACAATTTTCTTCAAGAGTGGTCTTCTTATTTTCAATAAAGGGGTCAAACTCAAAGCAAAAAATAACATAAACAAGATTACTATAATTTTTACTTAGAAGATTGAAGCCTTGAGGCCACAATTAAAAATATTTTGGTTTGCCCAAACCCTACCCAAAGGTTGAGACAGTGGGTAGGTAGGTAGGCATTTAAATTTTATTTATTTTTTCGAAAAAAGAAATTGAAGTATCGGGTGTTTATTAGTCTTCATGCCTATCTGATTAAAAAAAACTTCTTCAAATCAGGACATTAAAAGAATTTGAGTAGGCAGCCTTTTTTCTGGGTAGGTAGGGTTTGGGCAAACAAACCTATTCTTTTTTATGGCCTGACTTCAAAGTTTTTGTCAATATTTTACCACATGTTGTGTTTTTTGGAAACGTGTCTGCAAATAATGTAAATATGTAGCCTTTTTTACTTGAAAATTGTTTTTTGATGAAAACCTAAACAACTTCAAGCACATTATACATCTAATCCAAATAATTATGACGTCTTGGAAGGCTATTTTAAACTTGCTTTGACCCCTTCCTTCAAAATTTGTAAGGCGTTATAGAAAAAATATAATAGCCTTTCAAGACGTCATAATTATTTGGACTAGTTATATATCGAAACACAATTAAAGATAGGAATCTGATACATCAGTTATCATAATTGTTAGGGAGTACTATGTTACAATAAATAATTGTGATGTCTTTTGTATTTTTTCTGTAGACTTAGCATTAAACCGGTATTCACTACGTGAAATTGTTTCAATTTAAGATATGATTTTACTCCAGTACATGGATTGAAAGTAAAGAGTAAAATCAGAAAAAAAAGTTTAAAGCATTTTGCAATTTTTGCAGACATGTTCATGTATTTAAAGATTGAACAGTCCATCATTATTTAACTACAATGTATTGACTTAAAAGACTGAAAATTAAATGATCTGATATCTTTGTAGCATTTTCACCAAGAGGAGGGCGTGGTAGAGGAGGCGGTGATAGAGGAGGTGGACGTGGTGGCTTCAGAGGAGGCAGAGGTGGTGGTGACAGGGGAGGACGTGGTGGCTTCAGAGGAGGCAGAGGTGGTGGTGACCGAGGAGGACGTGGAGGTGGATTCAGAGGTGGTAGAGGAGGTAATACATACTTGTAGTCAAAAAATTTGCTCAATGTCATAAACAAATTTGCTTTTTAATTTGAACTTTGAAGATATAAGTTTTTATCATCTGATTTACAGTATGCAATTACTTGCTTGCCTTGAGGAATCTGGTAAAACACATACATTTGTCACCTTATCAAATTAACGTCAAACATATAATTTTGGGGCTGGGTAAAATCTTGACCTTCTTATACTTTAAGGGTCCCTATACTATAGAGTTCAGATTGATGAATGGTTATGGTTAGATTTGAGGATGTTTCAGGTTTTTGGGTTAAGGCTAGTGTTAGGTTTAGGAATTGGTTAGTGTAAGGTTCAGGTTTTAGTATAGTTTAGTATAGCTCTTCATGGGTTGGGACCCAGTATAAGAAATCTAAAATCTGTGATTCACAGTTTAACTGTGAGGCTTTTATACATGGAAAACAATATGGAATCTTCTTTACTGTTCTTGGTAAAAAAAAAATCTATATAAAGAAAAAAATACCTTTCAAATACATTGATTATTTTCCTGCAATGTCATGAATTTTGATATGTTTGTTAATTAACGTTCCATATTCAGATTAGCAAATATGTGAGTTAAATTGTTTCCTTAGCATTCAATGGATAATAACGAGAAACCTTTTTCTTTTGTAGGTAGAGGTGGAGGAGGAAGAGGTAAATATGTTATAAGTAAAGGCAACAGTAGTATAATGCTGATCAATAGTCCTAAATCGTTTAAGCAACAACAAATCTATTACAAACTAAAAACCAAAGGAAAAACCATTGCTGTATGTAGAGTTTGTAATGTGTTTGCTGATATTCAATGTGATCTCTAGATTTAATAGCAAACCTACATATATATGGGAATCTTTCCATGGCATGATTTGGCCAAGAATTGTAATATTTTATTACACTAAAATTTGTGAATAAAGACACCAAATTAAAACCTCAAAGAATGGTACCCCACGAATTACAGTACTTTCATAGTAATAGGTTTTTCAGTTTCTTGAAGTTAAAAAGGTAAAACTTTTGGTTACAGTGTAAACAATTGATAATTAAACAACAAGATAATTTGTTAGTCCTATGCTGATTTTAGTTAACCATTGTAGGTGGAAGAGGAGGGTTTGCAGGAGGAAAGAAAGTTGTTGTAGAACCTCACAGACACGAAGGTAAGATCATTTAGAGATAATTGATGATCTAAAATGTTGAAATCAGTCATTGAATCAAGTAAATCTGTTTCTCTGTGTCAAATCTTGGTTGAACCTTTCCTGTGAAATAATTAAATGTCGATAAGTTTTACACTGTTAGGACCAACATTAATTGATTGGTAAATGCTTTACGCAGGATCATTTTGGACCTACAACATGTGCTAATGGGTAATATCACCTCACCAATCTTTTCAGTAGGTTAAAAGGAAAGAAATAGAAAAGTAGTTTTAAGATTTACAGTCGATTTCGTTAAGTGTGTAGGAGGCATTAGGCAAAGGTAATATCTTTGGTAAGCTTGCTTGCTAACTGAACAGTGAAGTTGTTGTTGGGTAACCCATCTTTTGAAAAGAAATAGCCTAGTTCTACAGACTAATAGATTGGTTATATGTCGGCCTAGTCTACACTTAAAGGAGGGTAGTTTACCTAACATAACAATGGCTTCACGGTTCAGCTAGCAAGCAAGCTGACAAAAGATATTACCTTTGCCTAATGCCTACACACTTAATACTACATACTCATTGAAATCACCTGTAAAGTAAAAGTCTGTTGAAATATTTCAAATTTGATTTGTGGGAAAGGCCAGGCAAATACCATTGCTACCTTACTAAATGACTGATCATGTGATTTTGTCAAGGTATATATGTATGTTAAATACTTGACCATAAAAAAGAATCAAATGTTTCATATTCGAGCAAGTTAAGACACTTGGAAATGTGATTATCATATAATCTAACTATGACAGTACACTGCTCTCATCTTATAACAGTAACTAACCCACAGTTACATTGTATGAGAATAAATTTGATATTTCATGATTTCAAATCTGTATGTGCCTTAAAAGTTAAAAAATGTAACTAATTAATAGGTACATGCACATGTAGAAGAAATTGATGAAACTTTACCAAGTTGTAGAACACTGTCTGAGGGAGTGCATAATATAATCTACTCCAATGGATATGTTGTAAAAAAATTCCCGCAGTAATAATTTGTTTGTTTTTATTTGTAGGTGTATTTATTGCTAGAGGAAAAGAAGATTCATTGGTAACCTTGAATTTGGTTCCAGGTGAAACTGTATATGGAGAGAAGAAAATATCTGTAGAGGTATAAAATCTGTTTTACTGGGGCCACACTTGAAAATATTTTGGTTTGCTTAAAACCCTACCCAAAGGTTGAGACTGTGGGTAGGTAGGTAGGTAGGCATTTTCCTTTCTTTTTTTCAAAAAAAGAAATTGAAGTATAGCATGTTTATTAGTCTTCATGCCTATCTGATTAAAAAAACTTCTTAAATCAGGACAATAAAAGAATTTAAGTAGGCAGCTTTTTTCTGGGTAGGTAGGGTTAGAGCAAAGAAATCTATTCTTTTTCATGGCCTGGTCAAAGCTAGGTCATGTTTTTACATTGTGTATAATAGATATCATCATGCATGAATGAGCCAGGTTTTTGGCTGTTGGGCAATCAGCTACAAATCAATAATCAAAACTTTGTGTCTACTTCTGGTTAAGATTTAGGATTCAATTATTTTGGAGTGAAGGAGATGTGAAACCTGTGTCTGAAAAAAATCTATATCGTGTATATAGTAAACAATAAATTTAAAATTGACATTAAATTAATGGTATTAAGAGGCTAAAATTAGGTGTAGTTTAATGATTAAGGTAATAGGCAGCAGTCTGCACCAAAAACTTTTTTAACTACTAGTCCAAAGACCAATTTCTTATTGGTCCAAACAAAGTTTTGCAAAAACTTACTAGTCCAAATGAAATTTTACTAGTCTGGGGCATCGGACTAGTGGCTTACCGTACAGACTGAGGCAGTACCTCATGTCATATCTAGCAAGATGTGCAATTTTTTAAACTTGTTTTGTCAAATGATGTAATTTCATACCAGGTATATGAATGAATGTTGGTGTTGAACATACTGGATAAATGTCAATGAGACAGCTACCAAAAAACACTGAAAACAATGCACAGCTAAAAAGAGATAAGTGGTGTATACACCAGAAAAGACCGTTACACATAGACTCAATAAAATAAGGTCATCTAGACATCTGCAAGGTCAATTTTTGAAGTTTTTGCATAGCAATAACAACTGTCAGGTCACTGGTCTTCAGAATTATTTCAGGATAAAATCTACAGGATATTCAATTAAAACTTTTGTAAAGCAATGGTATAGTTCAGTCACTCATTCTCAGTTATATCAATAAATACTTGAATTCAAAAGCTATCTAATGTAAATCTGTTTATAATGTATCTTTTAGGAAGGAGAGAAGAAGATTGAGTATAGAGCATGGAATCCATTTAGATCTAAACTGGCAGCAGCCATATTAGGTGGAGTAGACAACATACACATGAAACCTGGGTCCAAAGTTTTATACCTGGGTGCAGCCTCTGGAACCACTGTCAGTCATGTCTCAGATATTGTAGGCCCAGTAAGTATAACCATCCAGGACAAACCAGTATGATACAGGAATACATTTTAGTACACTACAGCATGGGGGTTTCTCTGTATTAGCTTGTCCATAGGGTGCAGGTAACCTTTAAATGGTCCATTGTTGGAACCTTTTTGGGTACACAACCATTTCTTTCTTTTAACATGGTTAACATATGCCAATTGAACATACAAATCCACAATTTTTATTTTACAGACATAAATACATGAAATATGACATTGCATACTCATGATACTTGATCATTGTTTATATTTGATGGAAATTATTTCTTGACATTTATTCAAGTACATATGATTCTGCAGTTGTAAAATGGTGTTAAAGTAATAAGAAACCTCAAATCAAAAAAAATAATGCATATGTTTTTTATAACTCAATGGATAGTTTTCATTATAAAACTTATGTACACATACTTTTTTCTGAAGAAAAGTCTTTAATTTATTCATATTTAGAAGAAGTTTACTTTATTTTAATTGCTTCCTTCCAGGAAGCAATTCCCCCGACATATTTTCCTTATGCAAAGTGACCTCAGTGTGACCCATCTCGTAAAAATCCGGTGATCCACAACGCATGAATGTCCTTAAAATAAACTGTTATCTGAATTTACATGTTAAACACGTGCTCAATTTCCATGCTTTTTTGTTGATTTTTTGTCGATTGTTGACAAACAGGTGACAATCGTTAGACTTCGGCTTCAAAACACGAACTTATATTACCTGCCATATTTACACAACAATGGACGATTGAAAAAAAAATTGACGATTATACGAAATTTACATGAAAAAAATGATAAATTCGTGCACAGAAGACTAAGTTTATGATGTTTGTATGCATTGGTTCAAGAATTGGAAGAACTTTATTTTTCACCGGTCACTCGTTTCTTATGACTTTAAGAAATTTCCAATGATGATATCATACTTTGCCTGATAACCATGAGGGCAAAATACTGATTTAATGAGACTGAGGAAATCCTAGGGCTATACCACCATTATTAATATGATTGATTGGATAACATCAACAATTTTCCTGGAATCAATTTGCAAACGTGTCTTCAGTAAACTTAATTTGCAACCATCAAATCATCAATTGATGGTGTCAGATCTTGAAATACAATACAGTTATCTCCTGATTTAAAGTACTGTAGAAAGTGTTGATGCATTATTCCAATCAAAGACCAACTAGTATGTACAGGAATTGTTTACCACATCATGTTGAATTCTTTGTTTTACATTTAATAAGTCCTCAGGGTTTAGGAAAGCTTTATTTGGTCTATTGTTGCAATAACTTTATTGTTTTCTCCTTTTCATCGTACCAGGTCATGCAAGAAAATCAATCTCGTTGAGATGACCAAGGATATAGATCTGTAAATATTTAAAAAGAAGTCTCCTCTTTTGTTAAGACACTTAATTCATCTTCATCAGAATTTTTTGTTCCTACAGTAAATTAAATGGCTATAAAATTAGTTTCTAATGATGATATCATACTTTGCCTGATACACGTGAGGGCAAAATACTAATTTAATGAGACTGAGGAAACTTGCTGGTCTTTTTTCAGAAATAATTGTTTATAAAGTTTGAAGCCATGAATAAAATTTGAATTATTTAATAAGTTGTAACTTACTACAGATTGACTGAAAGAAAAGAAAAAAATGATGAAAAGTTGTAATAATATTTTATTTTTCAACATATATGTGAAAAAAATTAGGCCTGGTGTCTGATTGCAATTTTCAATGATTTTTCTGTAGTAATGAAAAATAAATTGGAATTCTTACACATAGTTGCAATTTAGTCAAGTTAGCAGTTATAAAAAAAAAATTGAAGTCCACAAGTGAAATAGATCTGCTTTTTTCTAAGAATTTTTATAATCTCTCTGACCTCATATAACAGGTCGTCTATGAAGTTATATTAAAACAAAATGCCATGTATATATAGTTCCTTGAATTTGACTTTAGTTGTAAAGATTAACCAAAGGCCTAATTAAACACTTGAATTTATACAAAGGTTTTCAATGATGATATCACACTTTGCCTGAACAAAATGAGGGCAAAATACTGATTTAATGAGACTGAGAAAACCTTCATGTATAATAAATATTTGTTTGCACACTTGTCTTAAAATTTTAGAGAGCTTGGTGTCGTGTAGTTCATGGTTGGTTTCTGGACTTTAAGCTGTCCAAATTGTTGTTATCCAGTCCCTTGTCCAAGGTGCAATTTATTTATTTTTATTCGTTTAATGTTGTTTACTGTAAATTCAGAAATTATTGCGATGTTTTATTATTGCGTAAAATGCGACAGGGTTATAATCGCAATAAGTTAAACTTGCCTTTGAAATTTCATGAATTAAACAGGATTTTTCTCAATATCGCAATAATTAAATCTCATTTCAGTCTAAAATGACAAAATCACAATAATAAATGCATGCAATAATTTATGAATTTACAGTACATATTTAATGTGGACACATCAACTTCAGCCACATGTTCGTTATGATGTAAACTATTAGTAATTATATGCCATCTTAAGTTGTTATTCAAGATTTCAAGAGTTATCAGTAGTTAACAAGTCGTGCATGGTGTCTTTATATGAACTAACTTTTTTTTTGTATTTGTTAACAGGAAGGTTTGGTTTATGCAGTAGAGTTTTCACACAGAAGTGGTAGAGATCTGATTAATGTAGCAAAAAAGAGAACCAATATAATACCTATCATAGAAGATGCTAGACATCCACATAAATATAGGATGTTGGTTGGTAAGTAGAACAATAACAGTAGAACCAATGATTAGTATGCAAATTTTCAACATGTTCTGTGGTTTCATCAATCAATGTTGAAAAAAATTCATGAAATGCAATCAAAACCCTTATGGTACTGGCTTGCTTTATCTTCCAAGTTTTAACACTACCTTTGATGGACACAAAATGATGCAGTTAAATAATGCTTCTGTATATCCTCTCCAGGCAATGTCAGTCAATTTATTAACAATTTGTTTTACTTAGATGTATTTAAGTTACAATTTGATGTCACTTTTATTAAAAATTACATAAATAATGTTTGGTGTATCGATCTCTTACAAAATTAGGTTCAGCTACAAATGTAAGATCATGAACAAAGGAAGATACCTCTCAACTAAAATATATATAATTTGTCTAGCTAAATAAGATTTAGGAGATAACTGTATTGTATTTTAAGCTGGGACGGCATCAATTTGGGATTTGATGATTGCAAATTAAGTTTACTGGCGACGTGTTAGCGGAGACAGTAAACGGGTATTTGCGACCATCAAATATCCAATTGATGCCGTCGGAGCTTAAACATGTTAAAATACAATATTGTTATCTCCATTCTAATGAAACTGACAGAAAACAACATTAAAACATGTAATTAAAATCTGCAATATGTCGTCTGCACTTGCGTGTACGTCCCATAGCATCAATTGTCAATTGATGCCATGTAAAAAAAAGACGTTATCCAATCAAAATGAACGTTACAAACGTTGTTGCATTAGAATCAATGTTATATTTTAAATTTGCAAAATTGTGAAATGAAAGCAATCTTAATCCTTTTATTTTCTTTTATACTGCACTCGTTCTAATTGAACAGTCAAAATGGGTTGACAGTATAATTCTATGTCATATACAGTCACTGACCCGATATTACTTTTCCTCATGAATATTTAAATAAAAGTTGCCGAAATAATATTTAATTATTTATACGACCTCTTTAACCTGTTCTCGTTTCCAATGCATACAATGATGCGTGAAATGACTCAACCTTGTTTCTTTTGCAATTATTGGAAAAACATATATATTATTTGTTAATATTTTTTGTTTACAACCTATTAATCATTATGTTTTATGCTTATGGTTGATATTTTAGTCCATACTCAAACGATTTCGTTCACCATTGAGTGTGGATTTCAACAGGCAAAAATGTACATTTCATTGTGTTGTATATTTCTCCGCGAGCATGATATGAGGTCTTTTTAAAGGGGATTTTCCCCAATATTTAAATCAAATAAATAACCTAAACGCATTAAACAGCAATTGAAATGTTGTTTTTTAAGATTGCAGTATAAAGACAATAATAGTGCATTGACTTGACATATCAACGATATAAGGATTTGGCCCGAAACTGGGAAATAGCTTGGCACAGCCTCGCATTTCCCCTTTTCTGAGCCTCACCCTTTTATCGTTGATATGTCAAGTCAATGCACTCTTATTGTCTATATATCAACTAAATCTGAAAAAATGGGAAGCATCATTTTCCTTGTCATGTGACATTTACACCACACATAAGATAGTTGATGCTTGTGAAACTCCTAAAATAACAAATGTTACACGTACGACACATTTTTAATTGATTTAGGTCAATTATATAACAAACTTGTCTATGTGAACAGTATTTATAGTCTACTCATTTAAAATCATCCTGAAAATATTTAAATTTCATGCATCTTTTTGGATCTTTAATTTCACAGAAAAGCATTATATATTCTATTTTGCTGTGAACATAATTTTATCGTGTATGTAATAATTTATAATAACACTTTTAACATTAAATTTAAGTATCAAAAGTGTTAATTGCGTGATTTTGTATCAAAAATGTATTATTGACTGAAGCACGTCATTATTTTCCCTCTGTGAGCCTCCGACAGTCTGATAGCTTTTGACTACGTCACATAGCAACCGGTGTTATGATGACGTTTTTGAGGTTCCAATTGGGGACAACAACGTCGTATATACCCCGGCAGTTTCCTGAATATATACTGACATCTCTGTGTTTTTATCCAATCACAAACCTCGACACATTTGTACTCCGTAATATGTTTTTCATAGACATATTTTAAAGGAATGATTTATTAAAATACTCCTGGATGTTAAAACAAACAATAATCAATCAATCCATACGTTTATAATGTAGTAAGTAGATTAACATTATAGATATTGAGGATTTATCGTTGTATATAATTGTACTTGTAGGTATGGTAGATACAATATTTGCTGATGTAGCACAGCCTGACCAAGCCAGAATTGTTGCCATCAATGCCCATAATTTCCTCAAAAATACTGGTCACATTGTTATTTCAATCAAGGTATATTTTATTTACAAGAAAGTTTTCTTTATGACAACACCTTTCAGAAGAAAGTCAATGATTGTACAAATCTCTACAAACAGAAACTTATTTTCTAGACCTTGAATATTAAAAAGTTTGTAAAAGTTTAGAATAAGTCTTTAGATAGTAAGTCACTAAGCTATACATTACAAATTTTTAAAATTTGTTAGAAAAGTCAGTTGATTTACAGTTTATAAACTTTCCTGACATCGGAGCTGTGCATTTTTTGAAAGGGAAATTTTTACACATGAAGAGAAAATATCTCAATGATAATCTTAACTTCAAATAAAAAATTTAGTGTGTATATTTTCTTATATTGCATTAGTGATTTATTGAAACTCATCGTTCATTTGTATATAAATTTGACCAAGTTTTTTTCATGTAATTTCAGCATCCAACTTATCAATATCGAAATGATGCAAAAAAATCAATGCCCCAAAACTATTATGTTAGGGCAGAAGTTGATTGAATAAAGCTGACGATTATTGATAAGCAACAAATGCAATGATATTTAATTATAAATACATAATGTATTCCTATACATTGATAAACATGCATAAGTACAATAAGATTTGGGGAAAATGTGATAGTTTATTTTGCTGGAATCTGTGAGTGCCAAGTTAAGGTATGTTGTTTAAATATAGCACTTACTGTATTAATTAAATAAGTATTTTAAGACTAGAACTAAAATAAATGGCTGGGTTCCTAAACTGAAAAAAATCCTTTCCTGTTGAAACCTGAATTTTTGAATTCTTTTGAGTTCTTATTTTTAAGTTTTGCACCATACATGTATATGGTTATTATACATTTAATGTCCAGTTTCCAAAACATGGCTTACACCCTTAGTATCTTACATGTATGAGGAAGCAGTAGTAAATTACACATTTGTTTTTATTAAATCCCAAGTTAAGAGTGTGAAAAAGGATAGGAACGAATAAAAAAAGAAAAACAGATTCAGTTAGATAGAGACATAGTAAAGCTGCATTGCTGTAAAACGTTATATTTAGTAGATAATGGGAACACCATCAAAGTGGGCAGTATATTTGAGAGTTATATGAACTGTTTCATTTAGCTGGATAATTTAACTGGAATGAAAATCAGTACGAATAAGCTATACTTAGGTTTAAAATCATATTTTAAAAAAGGAAATAGAAGGCTACATTTAAGAAATATACAAGAAATTATGAACAAGCAACAATTGATTTTATTTTAAAGGCTAATTGTATCGACTCGACAGCTGAACCTGAAGCAGTATTTGCAGGAGAATTAAACAAGTTGAAGACAGAGAAGATCAAACCACAGGAACAGTTAACACTGGAGCCTTATGAGAGAGACCATGCGGTAGTAGTTGGAATATACAGGTAGGTTTTTATAAATTTTCTGAAGTGGTTGGAATTTAATGGGTTAGTAGTCCCCTTTCATCAAAGCAAAGGGAATTTATGAATTTGGTTTGTCTGTCTGTCTGGTAATCTGTCTTGTCATTTTGGCAAACCTATTTTCCACACTTTTTAGCTCACCTGGCCGAAAGGCCAAGTGAGCTTTTCTCATCACTTGGCGTCCGTCGTCGTCCGTCGTCGTCGTCCTGCGTTAACTTTTACAAAAATCTTCTCCTCTGAAACTACTGGGCCAAATTTAACCAAACTTGGCCACAATCATCATTGCGGTATCTAGTTTAAAAAATGTGTCCGGTGACTCAGCCAACCAACTAAGATGGCCGCCATGGCTAAAAATAGAACATAGGGGTAAAATGCAGTTTTTGGCTTATAACTCAAAAACCAAAGCATTTAGAGCAAATCTGACATGGGGTATTAATGTTCATCAGGTCAAGATCTATCTGCCCTTAAATTTTCAGATGAATCTGATATTTCGTTGTTGGGTTGCTGCCCCTGAAATGGTAATTTTAAGGAAATTTTGCTGTTTTTGGTTATTATCTTGAATATTATTATAGATAGAGATAAACTGTAAACAGCAATAATGTTCAGCAAAGTTAGATTTACAAATAAGTCAACATGACCAAAATGGTCAGTTGACCCCTTTAGGAGTTATTGCCCTTTATAGTCAATTTTTAACCATTTTTCGTAAAGCTTAGTAATCTTTTAGAAAAATCTTCTCCTCTGAAACTACTGGGCCAAATTTAACCAAACTTGGCCATAATCATCATTGGGGTATCTAGTTTAAAAAATATGTCCGGTGACCCTGCCAACCAACAAAGATGGCCGCCATGGCTAAAAATAGAACATAGGGGTAAAATGCAGTTTTTGGCTTATAACTCAAAAACCAAAGCATTTAGAGCAAATCTGACATGGGGTAATATTGTTCATCAGGTCAAGATCTATCTGCCCTTAAATTTTCAGATGAATCTGATATTTCGTTGTTGGGTTGCTGCCCCTGAAATGGTAATTTTAAGGAAATTTTGCTGTTTTTGGTTATTATCTTGAATATTATTATAGATAGAGATAAACTGTAAACAGCAATAATGTTCAGCAAAGTTAGATTTACAAATAAGTCAACATGACCAAAATGGTCAGTTGACCCCTTTAGGAGTTATTGCCCTTTATAGTCAATTTTTAACCATTTTTCGTAAAGCTTAGTAATCTTTTAGAAAAATCTTCTCCTCTGAAACTACTGGGCCAAATTTAACCAAACTTGGCCATAATCATCATTGGGGTATCTAGTTTAAAAAATATGTCCGGTGACCCGGCCAACCAACCAAGATGGCGGCCATGGCAGTTTTTGGCTTATAACTCAAAAACCAAAGCATTTAGAGCAATATTATTATAGATAGCGATAAACTGTAAACAGCGATAATGTTCATCAAAATAAGATCTACAAATAAGTCAACATGACCTAAATGGTCAATTGACCCCTTAAGGAGTTATTGCCCTTTATAGTCAATTTTTAACAATTTTCATTAATTTGGTAAATTTATGTAAATTTTTACCAAATATTTTTCTCTGTTACTAATGGGCGATATAATTGTAAGAAGCAAGAACGTTCAGTAAAGTAAGAACTTCAAACACATCACCATCACCAAAATACAATTTTGTCATGAATCCATTTGTGTCCTTTGTTTAATATGCACATAGACCAAGGTGAGCGAAGAAATTGGTTTGATATTTTGTATATAGTAATAACATGCACAGTTACAGATTAAGTTTTTATTTTGTTCTGGTCTGATGATTTTGTGCAGAATTATGGTCATCACTAAGAATTTTACGTAAATAATCAGTTTTCAATTTTTTTTTGGAAAATATTTTTCATATAGTTTTAACTATGACAATTATTGTAATTATTAAGTTCTAGAACATGAATTGTTAACTGCTTGGGTCTATGGATTGCAATGCAATACTCTCAGAATGCTTCTTTAACAATGTTCTGTAGTGGTTAGAACTAATATATTGGCAGGTAAATTTATATCAATGTTTTCTAGTGGTTGGAATTGACAGGTATCTTTAAAATGATGTTTTGTAGTAGTTGGAATTTTCTTGTTTATTTACAAGACACTGCAAAATATGCAATGTAATTGAATAAAAGTGATACTAGAAATTTATTTTTGAAGATTTATAATATTTTATGGATGATAAATTTCTATTAGAAGAATGTTCAAAAATCTTATTTTATAAAGGAAAAATCACATTTGTCAGTTTAATATAATGTCATTGTATAATCAACCATAGCTTTAATGAATTAATAATGGAATTTTATTTATCTTTTTAGACCTCCAAAGAAATGATACTGATGACAACTGAAGATATACATAGATATATGATGACAATACAAGTCCTATTCTGGAGACCTTTATCAAGATCAATTGTGTTTTAGAAAGGAACTTTTAAAGACAGTACTATTGAAAGATCTTACTGTACAGACTAATACGTTTATGTGTATTGTATGAGAACATACATCAAAACGCATAATAAAATTTAATTACATCATTTTATTTCCTATTATAGACTTGCATAGATTACTGCTTCATTAATTCATGATTAACATGACGGACTTTTCTGATATATATTGTGTTTATAGTGATTTAACCATTACTTTAATTTGAGTGTTCAAAGATAGTTTTGATAAAATGAATCGACTAAATTAATCACAAAAAAAGGTGATCTACAAGACTGAGCGAGTGAGAGTCTTGATTTTCTTCTCAATTTTTTTATCATCAGAAACGACACATTTTTTGTGTCATTTTAGAAACTTTACTCTGTTCAATCACATACCACTCCATTGTTGAATATCATTCATTATTTTCTTCTCATTTCATTCAGTTTTTAAATGCATCAATCTTTTTTTTCTAGTAAACATAATTCGTATCATAACTATATATCATGATATATTGGAACAGCAATATGATAAAGAGTTTTGCGGGATTGAACATTTATCTTGTAAGATGGTGTAGGATTGTAATATTAAAGTAAGTTGACTTTGCTTCAGTGGTAGAAGTGATGGACTTACATTTGTACTTTAAAATAGAAATTGAGAGTTTTTTTTTAAAGACTTGATATTTCCATGCAAAGTTAACACTGACATTATGTTATGCTTGTATTTACATATACCATATAGGAAAGTAAAAAAAAAAAACCTAAGGATCAGGATGAGTTCAAGAATTGGAAATTGTTTAAAAGTCATAATTGTAAAATTTGCAATGTGTAGTATGTGTTTTAATACAGCAAACAAATTTGAATTAATCTTTAATGTTTTTATTGAGTGATTAAATATTGTTAAGTTTATTATGAATCATGAAAAACCAGAATGTTTGATCATGTATCACGATAAAATTTGTGAATAAAACTCTACCAATTTGACCTCTTTTGTATGTAAGCAAGAACTATCTTTTATGGTCAGCAGAGTTAGTAAGTACTAATACTAATACAAGTCAGCTAGTCTAACATAGAATCTACCTAGCTGCTACAGTATCGCTATATCTAATCATGATTTCATTAGCACCTATAAGTCACTGTATGGCCTACACCAATGAGCAAAACTCTTACATATAGTAGAGTAAGGCCAGACATAACGAAATGTAAATTGATTGAAATAAAAAACCTACAGCCAAATGTATGGTCAAAACAATTAACGAAAAATACCATAGCATCAACAGACTGATTTATGGTCAAAACAATAAATGACAAATATGATGGCACCAACAGACTGATTTATGGTCAAATCAATTAATGAAAAATATGATGGCACCAACAGACTGATTTATGGTCAAAACAATTAATGAAAAATATGATAGCATCAACAGACTGATTTATGGTCAAAACAATTAATGAAAAATATGATAGCATCAACAGACTGATTTATGGTCAAAACAATAAATGACAAATATGATAGCGACAACAGACTGATTTATGGTCAAAACAATTAATGAAAAATATGATAGCACCAACAGACTGATTTATGGTCAAATCAATTAATGAAAAATATGATAGCGACAACAGACTGATTTATGGTCAAAACAATTAATGAAAAATATGATAGCACCAACAGACTGATTTATGGTCAAATCAATTAATGAAAAATATGATAGCGACAACAGACTGATTTATGGTCAAAACAATTAATGAAAAATATGATAGCACCAACAGACTGATTTATGGTCAAAACAATTAATGAAAAATATGATAGCACCAACAGACTGATTTATGGTCAAATCAATTAATGAAAAATATGATGGCGACAACAGACTGATTTATGGTCAAATCAATTAATGAAAAATATGATAGCGACAACAGACTGATTTATGGTCAAAACAATTAATGAAAAATATGATAGCACCAACAGACTGATTTATGGTCAAATCAATTAATGAAAAATATGATAGCGACAACGGACTGATTTATGGTCAAATCAATTAATGAAAAATATGATAGCACCAACAGACTGATTTATGGTCAAATCAATTAATGAAAAATATGATAGGGACAACAGACTGATTTATGGTCAAATCAATTAATGAAAGATATGATAGCGACAACAGACTGATTTATGGTCAAATCAATTAATGAAAAATATGATAGCGACAACAGACTGATTTATGGTCAAATCAATTAATGAAAGATATGATAGCGACAACAGACTGATTTATGGTCAAATCAATTAATGAAAAATATGATAGCGACAACAGACTGATTTATGGTCAAAACAATTAATGAAAAATATGATAGCACCAACAGACTGATTTATGGTCAAATCAATTAATGAAAAATATGATAGCGACAACAGACTGATTTATGGTCAAATCAATTAATGAAAAATATGATAGCGACAACAGACTGATTTATGGTCAAAACAATTTATGAAAAATATGATAGCACCAACAGACTGATTTATGGTCAAAACAATTACAGTGACTTGACTGTAAGTGTTGCTATCCACCAATTGCAATTCATTCAAAATTTTGACCAAATTGCAATTTGTTTTATTAAACCAAATTGTTCAACTGGTCAGAAATTTGAACCAACTGCTGTAGAAAACCACAGTCAAGTCGTGAAAGTGCAAGGTGATAAAATAAAACATACTTACAATCCTATAAGACTTTAACTCCACTTTATTGATGGTATTACTAAATTAGTATATCAATCTGTATAGTTATATTATAGCCATTACCATACTAAAGGTGAACTGTTTTATTTTTAATTGCTATAAAAATTCCAAAATGAGCTTTTATATAGTTTTTCTTTCGAAAAGTATTCTATATTTATAAGAATCGCACATTATGTGAATAAAAACATTTCATATTCAGTAAAATATTTGTGAAATTGCAATATGTTTGTAGGAAGGGGAGATAATCTTTTTTGGTTTCAAAAAATCTTTATTCAAAAGAATAGTATTTTAGGTTATCTCCCCAAGGAAACTTATCAATAGCATATTGTTATTTCACACATATTTTACTGAATATATGATGTATTATTTTAAATGATATATGATTCTTATAAATATAAAATCCTTTTCGAAAGAAAAACTATATAAAAGCTTAGTTTGGACATTTTTATAGCAATTCAAAATAAAACATTTTACCTTTAGTATGGTAATGGCTATAATATAACTATACAGATTGATAGACAAATTTAGTAATAACATCATTAAAGTGGAGTTAAAGTCTTATAGGATTGTAAGTATATTTTATTTTATCACCTTGCACTTTCACATTTTGACTGAACAATTTGTTCAATATTCTGACCAGTTGACCAATTTGATTTTATAAAACAAATTGCAATTTGGTCAAAATTTTGAATGAGTTGCAATTGGTGGATAGCAACACTAACAGTCAAGTCACTGTAATGAAAAATATGATAGCACCAACAGACTGATTTATGGTCAATCAATTAATGAAAAATATGATAGCGACAACAGACTGATTTATGGTCAAATCAATTAATGAAAAATATGATAGCGACAACAGACTGATTTATGGTCGAAACAATTAATGAAAAATATGATAGCACCAACAGACTGATTTATGGTCAAAACAATTAATGAAAAATATGATAGCGACAACAGACTGATTTATGGTCAAAACAAATAATGAAAAATATGATAGTGACAACAGACTGATTTATGGTCAAAACTATTAATGAAAAATATGATAGCGACAACAGACTGATTTATGGTCAAATCAATTAATGAAAAATATGATAGCGACAACAGACTGATTTATGGTCAAAACAATTAATGAAAAATATGATAGCGACAACAGACTGATTTATGGTCAAATCAATTAATCAAAAATATGATAGCGACAACAGACTGATTTATGGTCAAAACAATTAATGAAAAATATGATAGCACCAACAGACTGATTTATGGTCAAAACAATTAATGAAAAATATGATAGCGACAACAGACTGATTTATGGTCAAAACAATTAATGAAAAATATGACTGATTTATGGTCAAAACAATTAATGAAAAATATGATGGCGACAACAGACTGATTTATGGTCAAATCAATTAATGAAAAATATGATAGCATCAACAGACTGATTAATGGTCAAAACAATTAATGAAAAATATGATAGCACCAACAGATTGATTGATGGTCAAAACAATAAATGAAAAATATGATAGCATCAACAGACTGATTTATGGTCAAAACAATTAATGAAAAATATGATAGCAGCAACAGACTGATTTATGGTCAAAACAATTAATGAAAAATATGATAGCGACAACAGACTGATTTATGGTCAAAACAATTAATGAAAAATATGATAGTGACAACAGACTGATTTATGGTCAAAACTATTAATGAAAAATATGATAGCACCAACAGACTGATTTATGGTCAAAACAATAAATGACAAATATGATAGCGACAACAGACTGATTTATGGTCAAATCAATTAATGAAAAATATGATAGCGACAACAGACTGATTTATGGTCAAAACAATTAATGAAAAATATGATAGCACCAACAGATTGATTTATGGTCAAAACAATTAATGAAAAATATGATAGCATCAACAGACTGATTTATGGTCAAAACAATTAAAGAAAAATATGATAGCGACAACAGACTGATTTATGGTCAAAACAATTAATGAAAAATATGACTGATTTATGGTCAAAACAATTAATGAAAAATATGATAGCACCAACAGACTGATTTATGGTCAAAACAATTAATGAAAAATATGATAGCGACAACAGACTGATTTATGGTCAAAACAATTAATGAAAAATATGATAGCGACAACAGACTGATTTATGGTCAAATCAATTAATGAAAAATATGATAGCGACAACAGACTGATTTATGGTCAAAACAATTAATGAAAAATATGATAGCACCAACAGATTGATTTATGGTCAAAATAATTAATGAAAAATATGAACAGACTGATTAATGGTCAAAACAATAAATGAAAAATATGATAGCACAAACAGACTGATTTATGGTCAAAACAATAAATGAAAAATATGATAGCATCAACAGACTGATTAATGGTCAAAACAATTTATGAAAAATATGATAGCACAAACAGATTGATTAATGGTCAAAACAATTAATGAAAAATATGATAGCACCAACAGACTGATTTATGGTCAAATCAATTAATGAAAAATATGATAGCAACAACAGACTGATTTATGGTCAAAACAATTAATGAAAAATATGATAGCACCAACAGACTGATTTATGGTCAAATCAATTAATGAAAAATATGATAGCGACAACAGACTGATTTATGGTCAAAACAATTAATGAAAAATATGATAGCACCAACAGACTGATTTATGGTCAAATCAATTAATGAAAAATATGATAGCGACAACAGACTGATTTATGGTCAAAACAATTAATGAAAAATATGATAGCACCAACAGACTGATTGATGGTCAAATCAATTAATGAAAAATATGATAGCGACAACAGACTGATTTATGGTCAAAACAATTAATGAAAAATATGATAGCACCAACAGACTGATTTATGGTCAAATCAATTAATGAAAAATATGATAGCGACAACAGACTGATTTATGGTCAAAACAATTAATGAAAAATATGATAGCACCAACAGACTGATTTATGGTCAAATCAATTAATGAAAAATATGATGGCGACAACAGACTGATTTATGGTCAAATCAATTAATGAAAAATATGATAGCGACAACAGACTGATTTATGGTCAAAACAATTAATGAAAAATATGATAGCACCAACAGACTGATTTATGGTCAAATCAATTAATGAAAAATATGATAGCGACAACAGACTGATTTATGGTCAAATCAATTAATGAAAAATATGATAGCACCAACAGACTGATTTATGGTCAAATCAATTAATGAAAAATATGATAGCGACAACAGACTTATTTATGGTCAAATCAATTAATGAAAAATATGATAGCGACAACAGACTGATTTATGGTCAAAACAATTAATGAAAAATATGATAGCACCAACAGACTGATTTATGGTCAAATCAATTAATGAAAAATATGATAGCGACAACAGACTGATTTATGGTCAAAACAATTTTTGAAAAATATGATAGCACCAACAGACTGATTTATGGTCAAAACAATTAATGAAAAATATGATAGCACCAACAGACTGATTTATGGTCAAATCAATTAATGAAAAATATGATAGCGACAACAGACTGATTTATGGTCAAATCAATTAATGAAAAATATGATCGCGACAACAGACTGATTTATGGTCAAATCAATTAATGAAAAATATGATAGCGACAACAGACTGATTTATGGTCAAAACAATTAATGAAAAATATGATAGCACCAACAGACTGATTTATGGTCAAATCAATTAATGAAAAATATGATGGCGACAACAGACTGATTTATGGTCAAATCAATTAATGAAAAATATGATAGCGACAACAGACTGATTTATGGTCAAAACAATTAATGAAAAATATGATAGCACCAACAGACTGATTTATGGTCAAATCAATTAATGAAAAATTTGATGGCGACAACAGACTGATTTATGGTCAAATCAATGAATGAAAAATATGATAGCGACAACAGACTGATTTATGGTCAAAACAATTAATGAAAAATATGATAGCACCAACAGACTGATTTATGGTCAAATCAATTAATGAAAAATATGATAGCGACAACAGACTGATTTATGGTCAAATCAATTAATGAAAAATATGATAGCGACAACAGACTGATTTATGGTCAAATCAATTAATGAAAAATATGATAGCGACAACAGACTGATTTATGGTCAAATCAATTAATGAAAAATATGATAGCGACAACAGACTGATTTACGGTCAAATCAATTAATGAAAAATATGATAGCGACAACAGACTGATTTATGGTCAAAACAATTAATGAAAAATATGATAGCACCAACAGACTGATTTATGGTCAAATCAATTAATGAAAAATATGATAGCGACAACAGACTGATTTATGGTCAAATCAATTAATGAAAAATATGATAGCGACAACAGACTGATTTATGGTCAAATCAATTAATGAAAAATATGATAGCGACAACAGACTGATTTATGGTCAAAACAATTAATGAAAAATATGATAGCACCAACAGACTGATTTATGGTCAAATCAATTAATGAAAAATATGATAGCGACAACATACTGATTTATGGTCAAAACAATTTTTGAAAAATATGATAGCACCAACAGACTGATTTATGGTCAAAATAATTAATGAAAAATATGATAGCACCAACAGACTGATTTATGGTCAAATCAATTAATGAAAAATATGATAGCGACAACAGACTGATTTATGGTCAAAACAATTAATGAAAAATATGATAGCACCAACAGACTGATTTATGGTCAAAACAATTAATGAAAGATATGATAGCGACAACAGACTGATTTATGGTCAAAACAATTAATGAAAAATATGATAGCACCAGCAGACTGATTTATGGTCAAATCAATTAATGAAAAATATGATAGCGACAACAGACTGATTTATGGTCAAATCAATTAATGAAAAATATGATAGCGACAACAGACTGATTTATGGTCAAATCAATTAATGAAAAATATGATAGCGACAACAGACTGATTTATGGTCAAATCAATTAATGAAAAATATGATAGCGACAACAGACTGATTTATGGTCAAATCAATTAATGAAAAATATGATAGCGACAACAGACTGATTTATGGTCAAAACAATTAATGAAAAATATGATAGCACCAACAGACTGATTTATGGTCAAATCAATTAATGAAAAATATGATAGCGACAACAGACTGATTGATGGTCAAATCAATTAATGAAAAATATGATAGCGACAACAGACTGATTGATGGTCAAATGAATTAATGAAAAATATGATAGCGACAACAGACTGATTTATGGTCAAAACAATTAATGAAAAATATGATAGCACCAACAGACTGATTTATGGTCAAATCAATTAATGAAAAATATGATAGCGACAACAGACTGATTTATGGTCAAAACAATTTTTGAAAAATATGATAGCACCAACAGACTGATTTATGGTCAAAATAATTAATGAAAAATATGATAGCACCAACAGACTGATTTATGGTCAAATCAATTAATGAAAAATATGATAGCGACAACAGACTGATTTATGGTCAAAACAATTAATGAAAAATATGATAGCATCAACAGACTGATTAATGGTCAAAACAATTTATGAAAAATATGATAGCACCAACAGACTGATTTATGGTCAAATCAATTAATGAAAAATATGATAGCATCAACGGACTGATTAATGGTCAAAACAATTAATGAAAAATATGATAGCACCAACAGATTGATTTATGGTCAAAATAATTAATGAAAAATATGATAGCGACAACAGACTGATTTATGGTCAAAACAATTAATGAAAAATATGATAGCACCAACAGATTGATTTATGATCAAAACAATAAATGAAAAATATGATAGCATCAACAGACTGATTTATGGTCAAAACAATTAATGAAAAATATGATGGCGACAACAGACTGATTTATGGTCAAATCAATTAATGAAAAATATGATAGCATCAACAGACTGATTAATGGTCAAAACAATTAATGAAAAATATGATAGCACCAACAGATTGATTGATGGTCAAAACAATAAATGAAAAATATGATAGCATCAACAGACTGATTTATGGTCAAAACAATTAATGAAAAATATGATAGCATCAACAGACTGATTTATGGTCAAAACAATTAATGAAAAATATGATAGCGACAACAGACTGATTTATGGTCAAAACAATTAATGAAAAATATTATAGCACCAACAGCCATGTAACTACAGGTTCCTGATTGGGACATGCATATATATAGATTGTTGAAGTGTTAAACATGTTTTCAATCCTTGCAGAAACCTGTGACAGTAGTAAAACAACAACTATAACAATACAACATAAGAACCCATTCAAATTCACTATAACAACGTGAAATAATGACTCCAAGTACCATTCAAATAGTTTCCTACAGTTACAGAAAACTCAATAATTGATGGCACAACTTTTAAATAAACCATTTCTCCCTTACTAGGCTTTTAATAGGTACACATGTATTTATTTAATTTATTGTAGAGAAAACATTCTTCCATGCCCCCAATTACTGTACATAGCCTTTGTAATTGTATAATTCCTTTGGGTGATCAACATTGATTTCATGCTAGATTTTATGATTAAAGCTAGTTCAACGACATTTTAGCTTACCTGGCCCGAATGGCCAAGTGAGCTTTTCTCATCACTTGGCGTCTGCCTTCGTCAATATTGTTTTTACATTTTGAACTTCTTCTATAGAACCACTGAATGGAATGTTCCTTGTATAAGGTGCTGACCAAGTGTTGTTACTTTGTAGCTGATCCCATCATTCAAGATGGCCACCAGTGGGGTGTTACTTTGTAGCCATTCCATTATCCAAGATGGCTGCCAGTGGTGGACTTTGTTTAGCATTGGACCGTATGGGAAATACATACAAATGTCTTCTTCATATGAACCGCAGAATGGAATGCAACCAAACATAACATGAATGTTCCATATGAAGTGCTGACCAAGTGTTGTTACTTTGTAGCCGATTCATCACCATGCAAAGATGGCTGCCAGCGGGGGACTTAGTTTTAACATAGGACCTTATGGGAAATGCATACAAAAGTCTTCTTCTCGAGAACCACTAAAAAGATTGAACCAAACATAGCATGAATGTTCCTTATGAGGTGCTATCTAAGTGCTGTAACTTTGTAGCCGATCTTATCATCCATGATGGCTGCCGGCCGTGGACTTAGTTTAACATAGGACCTTATGAGACATACACACAAATGTCTTCTTTTAGAGAACCACAGAATGGAATGCAATATTAAACCAAATTTGGCCTCAATCATTATTTAAGTATCTGTTAAGATTTTAATCTTTTTAGCTCACCTGGCCGTGGCCATGTGAGATTTTCTTATCACTTGGCGTCCGTCGTCCGTAAACTTTTACAAAAATCATCTCTGAAACTACCGGGCCAAATTTAACCAAACTTGGCCTAAATAATCATTGGGATTTCTTGTTTAAAAAAAGTGTTCGATGACCCGGACAACCAACCAAGATGGCTGTCATGGCTAAAAATATAACATAGAGGGGAAAAATATGTTTTGGCTTATATCTCAGAAACCAAAGCATTTAGAGCACATCTGACTGGGTAAAATTGTTTATCATGTTTATCAGGTCAAGATCGATCTGCCCTGAAATTTTCAATTGAGTCTGACCACCGTTGTTGGGTTGCTGCCCCTGAATTGGTTATTTTAAGGAAATTTTGCCGTTTTTTGTTATTATCTTGAATATTATTATAGATAGAGATAAACTGTAAACATTAATAATGTTTAGCAAAGTAAGATCTACAAATAAGTCAACATGACCAAACTGGTCAGTTCACCCATTAAGGAATTATTGCCCTTGATTATCAATTTTCCATAAATGTTTGTAATCTTTTACTAAAACCTTCTTCTCTGAAACTACTACAACAAATCTAAACGAACTTGTCCATAATCATCATTAGGGTATCTAGTTTAAAAAAATGTTTCCGATGACCCTGTCCGTGCACCAAGATGACCGACATTGCTAGAAATAGTACATAGGGTAAAATACAGTTTTTGGCTCATATCTCTGAAACTAACGCATTTAGAGCAAATCTTACATGATTAAACTGTTCATTAGTCCAAAATCTATCTGCCCTGAAATTTTCAGACCAATTAGGCAGCCTATTGTTGAGTTGCTTCTCCTGAATTGGTGATTTTAAGAAAATTTTGCAGCTTTTGGTTATTATCTTGAATATATAGATAAAGATAAACTGTGAACAGCAATAATGTTCAGCAAAGTAAGACCTACAAATAAGTCAACATGATCAAAATGGTCAATTGACTCCTTAAGGAGCTCTAGCCCTTTATAGTAATTCTTTAACAATTTTCATAAATTTTATAAATTTTTGTAAAATATTTTCCACCGTTACTACTTCATTAAAGATAGAGATAATTGTAGGCAGCAAGAATGTTAAGTAAAATAAGATCTTCATACACATCACCATCACCAAAACATAATTTTGTCATGAATCTGTCCTTTGTTTATATATGAACATAGACCAAGGTGAGTGACACAGGCTCTTTATAGCCTCTAGTTTTATATAATTTCAAATACCAAAGTAGAGTCTGGTGAGCGACACAGGCTCTTTAGAGCCTCTAGTTTATACGACCACAAAAAAATTTCCGGTCGTATATTGGTATCACGTCGTCCAGACATTTGGTTTCCAGACAATAACTTTAGTATAAGTAAATATATAAATCTATGAAATTTATACACAAGGTTAATGACCACAAAAAAAGGTTGGGATTGGTTTTGGGGGTTATTGTCCCAACAGTATAGAAATCAGAGGCCTAAATAAGTAGTTTTTTTCTAGTTTCCAGACAATAACCTGGGGAATGGTGTATGGATCACTCTGAAATTAAACCACAAAGAAATGGTAAGAATTGGCTTTGAAAAAAAAGGGGGGGTATGGGTGAAACTGTTTAGGAATAAGGGAAGATGGGGGCGGGAAGAGTAAAAAAATTGGGTGGGGACAATTTGTTCTCAAGATTTCAGAAATTAGAAAAAAGGGAGGTGGTCAATTCGCAAAAAAATAGTGTATTGCCAAAAAAAATAAAATCACATAACCAATTCAATTCTTTGACTACAGCCATTCTGTGTCAGAAACCTATTATGTGTCAAATATTTAATTATAATCCAAATTCAGACCTGTATAAAGTGCGAATAGTGTGTCCATTTGTGCCCCAACTGTTCAGGGTTGTACCTATGTGGTCATACATGTATCCAGCTGCGCTCGGCGAAGCAATTTATTATACGTTTGTATCGGCAACATGTTAGACTTGTTGGAAAATCAGGATACTTGAATTAATATAGGAAATATATACATACAAGTGGTAATGGATATATTTAATATGAAAAGAAACAAAAAGTGTAAACTAAAGAACATAATCTGGATACTCTCGAGAACTAATAGCTTGAAAGTCAAAATGTATTCAACATCAGCAACAAAACCAGATAAATCTAATTGAGCACAATCTTGCCCATGTTGCCAGACCATTATCAATTCCAAGTTTTGAGGACAAATATATACCATGTAATTTAAAATACAGTGCAACTTATGTTACCCGACACACTAGGGACCAGAATAAAATGTTGGAATACTTGGAATTGAGTTTAAAAACTTTATTGTTAATAGTATGAAAGCCTTGGTCACTATGCAGACGGTACCTTAAAAGATGTACTATTGGCTGATCTGAATTCAACATGCTTTCAATAACAGAGTATATACGTTACCAGTTCTAAATTAAAGCCACGGTCACAACAGATTGTGAGGATTTTTTGTCGTGGAAGATCTATAAAACAGTTGTAGTTGCACTGTCGTGCAAAATGTCGAAAAAAAATATTTCGAGTGGTCACATTAGCTTCGACATGTCCACGATCGGTACACGACAGAGAAAACAAAATTGTAATTGTACTGTCATAGGTTAGTCGTTTAACTACAAGTCAGTCGATCGTGAGTTGTTTGAGGTATTTTTAGTTTTTATGTCATGGGTTGCGTGTGTTACTGTCGTGTCACTGTCGTGTCAGTATCGTGTCACTGTCGTGTCACTGTCGTACGACTGTCGTGCCAATGTCGTACGACTATCGTGCCACTGTCTTGAACCATGCCAGGCTCCATTCGCATAAATCCAACGAAATCACCGGCAGATATCCGCGTCAACTCTTGCACTCTTCAGTGTATACTATACTGCTAAAACATCAAACGCCATGGCCTAACCCACCAACGTCGGGCGTTTCGCTGTTTCCTATACTGTTCACTGACTTAAATCAATGCTAACAGGACCATATTTTACTCTATTTAGTTTAGTTTAAACATATTTAATTATAGTGTATTGGGAAACAAGTTTTGTAACTTATATTAATCCTTTTCCACTTTGCGGTTGCGAGTACTGCCTTGTAGCGGCATTAGCTTACTCTTTTTCGAAATCTACAAGGGTTTCTTTAACTACAAGATATATGGCTCTCTCGTAACACGGGTCAGCCATTTATCGTCCCCTTTCGACGGAATATCATCGTTTTCTCAAGACCATACTCGCAAATGGTGTCAAGGGAGAGCCGAAAATTCAGTCCCTGAAATTTTCATCCCGGAACGGAAATCGAACCAAGAACCTTTGTGTTAGTAGTCTGTAGGTTGGTCCCCTCCGTAAAACATTCAGTATGCCTTCGGAATATACAAATATATGTATAAATATGTCAAGAATTTCAATAACGGCCGGGAAACAGACTAAGTAGTCTGATGCCCTAAACACTACACCAAGGCTCTTGTTGGAGTCCGACAAGGCGCCTATTCAGCAGTGCCAAGCGTAATCGTTCTTGTGGAATAGCCATCCCCTAAAAAACGGAAGACGGTATGTTTTTCCAAAAATTTATTCCCGCCGAATTGTATTCTTCTAAATAAAACAAAAATAAAATGTTGCACGACGAACGTACCACTGTTGTACGACAGACAATCAATGTTGTGCGAGCATCGTACGAAATTTGATATTATCGTATTAAAATGGTTTATGTTGGTACCCACGACAATGTTTTTATCGCACAACAGTCGCACGACTGTGGTAATTAGTTATCAAAGGTACCCTGGATTATAATTTAGTACGCCAGACGCGCGTTTCGTCTACACAAGACTCATCAGTGACGCTCATATCAAAATATTTATAAACCCAAACAAGTACAAAGGTGAAGAGCATAAAGGATCCAAAATTCCAAAAAGTTGTACCAAATACGGCTAAGGTAATCTATGCCTAGGATAAGAAAATCCTTAGTTTATCGAAAAAAATCCACGTTTGGAAACAGGAAATTTATAAAAATGTCCTCATTATTGATATTCATGTCAACACCGAAGTAATGACTACTGGGCTGGTGATACCCTCGGGGACGAAACGTCCACCAGCAGTGGCATCGACCCAGTGGTGTAAATAGTTATCAAAGGTACCAGGATTATAATTTAGTACGCCAGACGCGCGTTACGTCTACACAAGACTCATCAGTGACGCTAATATCAAAATATTTATAAACTCAAACCAGTACAAAGATCTAAAATTCCAAAAAGTTGTGCCAAATACGGCTAAGGTAAGACAGTATCACGACAGCCACCATTTAGTGACACGACAAAAAATCGTAGAGCAACAAAGGGGCATGTCCAATTTTCGTCCCACGACACACGACAGCGCCACGATGCTCAAAATATCGTGCGACTGTCGTACGATGATCACAAATTACCCGAGATTTGACCATTTCGTGGCGCTGCATAGATGTGTCGTGGGCTCGTAGTGATTAAGGCTTTAGCACGCGCGTGTCTTAAATCATAATACACTCATTTTCGCTAGCCAAGTGTTACGTTCCACTCCCTACCGGAGAGGATGGGAATGGATTGTAACCCTTGGCTAGCGACTATAGACTAAACATTTAACATGACTAATACAGAAAACATTGAACGACTTTAAAAACCATTGGAGCATGATCTGAACGGTCTATTTAGGTTAAAACCCAGTTTGACCAAGATTATAAACAAACAAAGGTGTTTGAATAACTTTGAATTGATGTTCAGTGGAACACGTTGTCGTGGCTCTGCCCATTTTTTCTTATCCTACGTTGATCTGTCGAGGGGTCCGAAAAAGAATATTTCCAGATAAAATCTTGAGTTGCTTGCTAAATTTAAATACATACATGTAAAAGCTAAATACAGATATTGTGGTCGGTTCTACTTGGGTGGGGTGTACCTTTTTAGGTGAACCTGTTTTGGTCTTTTTTTAAGGTGTTATTAACCGTTATCTGAGATAAATTTAACTGTAAACTGTTTTCAACCCACTGTGTTAACTGTTATCAGCATTTTTGCATTGTTAACTGTTTTTGTAGGTGTTATGAACATGTTATTGCCCCCTTTCTGATCAGCTTTTTACTATAAATATTTGTTTTCCCCATCACTTCCAAGAAAATTAAAAACAACAAATATGCTATTTATTACCCCTATTGTAGGTTAAATATTCGAAACAAATTATTCAAATATAGAAACTAAGGGTGTTTGAAAGATCAATAAAAGGGTGACACATTTTATTGAACAATTTATTTTATGATTGTAAAACATAACAGCTTATTATCATGGTGCAAGTTGAGCTGAAAAAGCAAAGTAAAAATATCATATAAACACGTCAAATTAATATACACGCTGAGCTCTTAAAGTTTAAAAAGGCACATTTTATATACTGTCAACCAACTTATATTCGCAAAAATAAATCGCCGCGGAAACGTAAAACATAGATATTTCATATCTAACAACATCCAATTTTTTTGAAAATCACGAAATCAAATCGACGTAAATAGAACGAGCAATATGCGTTATAAAGTATTCGCGAAAAAAATTGGTTTACAGTATTTCTAGCAATAATTAAATGATGTGTAAAGATATGCATTGTTTTCGACTATTAATTTTGAATTAAAACAACGATGTTGAAGCTGTAGCAATTAACAGTGAAATATTATTCTTGTCGGCCTGTCACGTTGGCCGTCTTTTGCGTCATTATTTGAAAATCCTTGAACTTAGCTCGACAAGGTTCAAACAAAACATGCACACATTTTTTTCTCTCTACAGAACATCAAGTTGTGCATTTGATTTTACAATATGTGATCTAAGTTATTTAGAGTGTTTCTCATTACATACTATTTACTTCAACATCGATGTTGGCAGGCGAATCGCGTCTTTCTTTCTCCCCAAACAGACGTTTTGTCAGTAAGTTGATTGGCAACAGAGGCGGATTTAAAGGAAGGGCCCCCTTTTCTGGGAACAAATTGGTTGATTATATAGGGAATCACTGAAGCAGGCCCCCTCTCATAGGCATTCAGTGGGCCTCCACTAACAAAAATTTCTGTATCCGACACTGGGCAATGCCACATGTATACACAGGCAAGTTTGTTCATTTTATCAATTGGAAGCGCTGCACGTCGCGCAAGGATTCACATTTAAAGTTATAATGATGTTGAAGTCGATGAATTTCTAAAGACAAAATTAAAAAAAAAGGTTTGCAGTATACCTAATAATAATGTAAATATCAATTGTCAGCCCTGTCAAAGAGTTTCGTTTATATTTCATTTTTTTATGTAGGTTGTTTTATTATTCTTCAAGAATTTTGCTTGAAGTGAGTGATTGATACTAAACCTAGTTTAGATTGAACTGATCTGAATTAACCAAAGTGTCCTAACATACTGTGCTGGTACCTCTACAAATTGTTCACGATTATCTTGTATCATGTATATTTATAAGTTAGACTATTAGATTAATTTTTCCAACCCGATGCAAGCATATATAGGAATTTGAAACATCTCTTACCACAAAACCTGCAAGTTTTAGCACAATTGTGTTTTGCCCAGTCAGCATATGGGTCAAGGCAAGCATAACGACCATATTGTTTACAACTACTAATCCGATCTTCACAGGTTACAGCTTAAATAAATAATAATAAGTACTTTGACTCGTTTTAAATAACTTTGTAGTGAAATAGATGTTCCTTCTTTATGTTCGTTAGTTATGTTTAATAATTAGTTCAACATTTGACCTCCCATTCGATCGCATTGTAGTTTTGGCTCCTTAAAGTTTGCCAGAATATCTCTGAGGTAGTCATGATAAAAACAAATGAAGATCCTTGTTGGGACTGCCTCAACCAAATAGCTTGTAGTTTGAGCTTGTAGTTCAGTGGTTGTCGTTGATTCATGTTTATCATATTTTCGACAATTATTTCTTAAGTTAGGGTGTTAGTTTTCAATTGGATTGATTCATATCGGCATGAAGACCACTATAATTGTTTTTTCTGCGATTGTTTATAATTGCTTCTATCCATTCCATTGAATGTTAATGGATAAATATCAATCATTGTCAGTTATATACCACGTCTTCTCCTTTTTGTAAAGCTTGACGCTTGGAATTTGTTATTTGTAATCAACAGTTAAACGGGTGATAAGTTTTGTCTTCTTTTCGATATTGTTACTTTTAAACATAAGTAAACTACTGTCACACTAATCTTAAATAAAGATCAAAAGAAAACTTCATTATTACGTACTGGCGACTGTTCCAACGTTTGTATTTGTATAACTGCCTGTACTGCCTACACTTCCTACACTGCCTATTAAAAAGTAAATTAATCACAAAAAGTAAACCTTCGATGCACCGAATCTAACATAAACTCATCATAGATACCAGCATTCAATTTTGTGTTAACACCAGACGTGCGTTTCTTCTACCAAAGACTCATCATTGACGCTCGAATCCAAAAAAGTTAAAAAGGCAAAAAAAAAAAAAAAACAACCAAAATTCCTAAACGTTTTGCCAAATACAGATAAGGTGATCTATTCCACGGGAAGACAGCTTAATCCGAGTATTTCAATTTGAATTATTGCTACACTTGAGCCCAGTCGATGAGTGAAGAGTCCGTTATTTATTTACGTTGCATACTTGTGTTGATTGATTCTTTGACATTGACACAACATGTATGATTCATATATAGAAGGAGTTACTTATAATATCAATAACTGAAATACTCCACGTTTGAAGTCTGCAAATTATAAATGAAATTATAGCGTGTTATTTTCAGATGAAACGTTTTGGTCCAAAGATTACTGGCTTTGTGACTATACATACATCTTTTGTTCTTCATATCTATTCGCTCCTCAAATGGTTATCATTTTTTTTGTCAAAAAATATTGAATTGTATCTTTTTTTAATGATAATAGCTTAGAGCAATGATTGGCTTTCAGAAAAATAATATCAAATATTTCTTTTAAAAAATCTTAAATATTTGAGATAAGCCACTTTGTTGCATACGAACATATCTCGGGCGAAATTTATTTTAAAAATTGACAAGGTTTGACAATATGAAATTTTCTTACCGCAAAGGTCACAATACTTAGGGCAATGGTTTTTAGCCCAATCAAGATAGGGTTCACGACAAACACTCAGATCGAAGGCATTGCAGTTAGATACCAAATCCGTGCAATTACCATCTAAAATAAGTTTGCAAATAATACGAAGTTATGAACTAGCAGTTGAAAGAAACACTTAATATGTGAAAACATCAATCTCTGAAAAGAAAATCGATAATGTATATAGATGCCTAAATTAATACCAGTGTAGGTATAACTAATACCGCCACAATCTGTATACGCCTTATTTAATAACCTGCAATTCAGTGTTGATTTTGGTTACTTTTTGTCTTTTTTCATTTTCGTTTTGTTAATTAAAAAATTAGACTGTTTTGTATTTTTGTTTGCATTGTTGAAGGCTGTTCTTGAACCAATGTGCAACTGTATCTATGCCATGCTTTTCTATTGTAAATAATGTCCCATTTACACTCATCTAGTTTAATATTATTGTATTACAGTGCTAAACGATTTCCATATTTATTCATTTCAAATACGGTTTGAACGCGATAGCCGTTACAGTCCAAAACTCAGAAAATGTTACAGGTTTTGTTTACTTATAAACAAGATTCTATGGATAATTAATTATAAATTTAACATCTCCTGAATTGAAATTATCCCAATTAAATGCATTTAGTTACTAGTATTTCTTATGTACATGTCTTATCAATCGATTTTTCCATGGCTGAATTTTTTATTTTTGTTTTTTGTATTTATTCGAAGAGTGTTGTGTCTTGCTTGTAGGTATTTTATAAGATACGTTTAACGGTAAATTTGTTTTTTGACTTTAGATAAGAATGGTTGAAAATGATATTATTATCAATATGTACTAAAACAAAATTACTTCAATTACACTCACTGTTGGGAATTCCAGTGCCGCCTGGTCCTGGACCGCCATACCCTAAAAATAAATTATTCTCTGTTCAACTAATATGGTATTTTTGTTGTTTCTTTGCTTTTATATTCCTAGGAAACAAAATTTATCCAAGGATTTGTACAGAAAGGAGAAAAGAAACTAGCCCAGTCTTTTAATTTTACCTTTCGGTATATTGTTGATGTACTGTCTCTTAATAATAATAGATTCAGTGATCACTTACATTCGTTTTTGATGCGTTTTGTTATTTGATTTTGCCATGTGATTATGGACTTTCCGAATTGATTTTCCTCTAAGTTCAGTATTTTTGTGATTTTACTTTTTAATATATCCAAGTGAACTTGAAATTAAAGATTCTACCGAAACAGATAAATCTGCTTCCTATTTAAACCCTTTTCTCGAAATGACTACTGATGGTAGGTTGAATACCAAAATTAATGACAAACGCGATGATTTTAATTTTCCTATAGTCAATTTTCCATTTATGTTTAGCAACATCCCAGCGGCACCAGCATATGGAGTAAAGTTTCTAAGACAGGGCTATGAACCAATCAAATTAAGGTCATCACTCAAGAAATTTTACTGTCGCCATCACTAGCTTATTGGCCATTATATTGGAAATCATATCTGATATTCTTCCTCAGTCATAATAACCTTCCATCATTACCGAACTGAAAAAAGAAATAACACGACGGGTGCCGTATACGGTACAGGAAATGCTTACCTATTCCGGAGCACCTGATTTCACTCCCGGTTTTTAGCGGAGTTCGTGTTGTTTCTTACTTATTATTCATAACTGTTGATGTAAATGTCCTTTGGTTTTGTGAGTCTTTGTTTACTCCTTGGTTTTGATTGTTATTGTCCTACTCTAATTTACAATTGATGTAGTGGAGTAGTTTTGTGTTTTTTTTAATATGATAATTTTATGTTTTATATCTGATGTAAAACTTTCTATTAGTTTATTTTCAATGTTGGTTTATCATGTGATGAAATCTTTTTCTAATAGATAAGAACAACATTTTATTGGCTTTTGTTATTATTGACAAACTACATACTAGTAATTATAACATGAACACATGAAGAGAAATTTGAATATTAATAAAAACAAATGTATCTTCTGTTTCTATGTATTGTCATTAATAAACTATAACTGAATCCTTGCACAGTCCTTCGCTTTCAATTTTTTTTTTTATCAAACCTTTAATCAATAACGTCCTTAATCAAATAAAAAAGACATTCATGTCTTTGTATAAATGCACGGTTTCTCTTTAATATACCTTTTCACTCACTAAAATTCTTGATTTGATTTTTAAAAAACGAATTAAATTTCTACTTAGATTATTTTCAAAACCAAATATTGAATTCCATACTTTTGACGGATATGACATACAGCCCTTTTTATATCATTTATTTACGAAATTTGAACACTAGTATTCAGTATAACATACCTGTTACTATTACGGAAGAATTGGTTTTGCTGCCTGTGTTGCTCACTGAAAAGTAAATATTATAAGTTATATGGTTCGCTACTGACCCCCTACGGATCCATAGAGGGTTATTAAAATCAATAGGGGGTGAGGCCGGTGAGGTTGAAAAATAAGCAATGAAACACAACAACATCAATAGATGACGTCACCATTAACGCGTCATGAACCCCTATGAAATCTACAAACCCCCTACGGTCTCATAGGGGGTTACCACGTGATAAGTTACCCGCGGTGCGATAAAACATTATAGGTAACATTAGCAAACCTTTTATTTGGATATGGGTTGAACATGTACTCAGCGTTGAAGAAAATTAAATGTCAAAAAATGTAAAATGAAACAAAGCGATAACCATAAAAGACCCTTTCGTTGGATGCTACGAGCCACTATAAAAACATCCACATAAAGGTAAAATAATCATTTACATATTTTCCAAATCTATGACACGGAATCAAATAGACCCAAAAAATCTTCATCACACTACAACATGTGCATGTTAGTCTCTATATATATATACATATATATCTTCATCTATATAACATCTCATTAATATTGGCAATCTCTGTTTGATATCTAGATGATGTATTACTAGCCACATTTATAGGCCTAAAAGGGGGACAAAAGATACCAGAGTCTGAGGGACAGTAAAACTCAAAAATCGAAAATAAACTGACAATGCCATGGCTCTAAAAAAGAAAAAGACAAACAGACAAACAATAGTACATATGACACAACATAGACAACTAAAGAATAAGCAAAACGAACCCCACCAAAAACTGGTGGTGATCGCAGGTGCTCCGGAGTGTTTAGCAGATCCTGCACCACATGTGGCACCCGTCGTGTTGCTTATGTTATAACAAATCCGGTAAATAGTCTAACTAGGTAAGTCACATATCGGTCAACCAACGTTCAATAAATTCATTTTATTGCATAAGGACATATCTCGGCGAGATATATTTTTCAAAATTGTTAAAGTTGGACAATTCAAAGTTTTCTTACCGCAAAAGTTACAATATTTAGGGCAATGATGTTCAGCCCAACCGACATAGGGTTCGTGACAAAATGTTCGAGGGTATTCCTTGCAGTTAGATCCCAAATCCATGCAATTGCTATCTAAAATGAGTTGGCAAATAATACGGTTATGAACTATCCATTTAAAAAAATACTTATTATGTGAGTACAACCATCTTTGTTTTTTTTTATAATGTATTTATATGGAAAACACAACCTGTTTAAACTTATACCATGTGTAGGTATAATTAATAATGCCACAATCTGTGTACGCTATACAAGTTGGTTGCTTTTGGTTACTGTTTTTTCTATTTTATTTTCGTTTTGTTAATGTAAAAATCATTAGTTTTTGTTTGCATTATATACTGTTTGCCTGGTGGGCATTTATATCTGTTCCCTCGTTGTTGAAGGCCGCTCTTGGACCAATTTGCAGTTAAATCCATGCCATTCTTGTCTATTGTAAAAAAAGGTCTTACTTGCAATCATCTAGTTTAGTACTACTTTATTACAGTGGTTAACGATTCCATGTTTATTCATTTCATATAATCATTTTACGCAATAGCCATAATAGTCCAAAACTCAGAACATGTTAAAAATCCTGTTAATTCACACACTTTATATTCTATATATGGATATATACTTTAACAGATATTACTCGATTTATTTCACTTGACTGGGCGGAGTTTAACCAGTTCGCTCATAATAAACCAGTCCATTTATAGATAGGTGTTTTAGGACAAACTCATCGATGACGTGTCCAGTCATTGTTTTGTAAATTTCTTTGATGACACTGATAGGTGATTAGAAATCAGTAATAATTATAACGGCAATAATCCGTATCACACACATCTTCAAATAGACTGTCCTATGCAAAATAAAATGTAAGCTCCGCCCGATCAGTTGAAATAACATTGGTAATAACAGCATCTTAATTCAAATGAACCCAATTACATGCATTTAGTTTGTAAATTGCTTATCATACGATTTGTCTATTCCAGTATGTTTTTTTGTTATATTTAATTGAAGAGTGTCGTGTCTTGGTTGAAAGTATTTTATTAAATACTTAGAAGGTAAATTTGGTTTTGAATCTTAGATAAGTATGATTAAAAATGATATTATAATCAACATGTACTAAACAACACTTCATTTAAAATACACTCACTGTTGACCATCCCAGTGCCACCTGGCCCAGAACCTGCGCCATACCCTAAAAGTGAATTATTTTCTTTTGATCTAGTATGACATTTTTCATTGTTTATTTTCATATACATGCATTATTGAGGTAGTGTGATGTCTAAACAGTTTTTTTCTGTATAATTTTATTTTTATTTTCTAATTCCAAATGTTTATTATTCTATTATGAATGTATTTGTATGTGTTATGAAATCACATATTTAATGGGAAAGGTAAACAATTAGGACAATTTTCAATTGAACAACATTTTATTTGGATTTTCTAATCATTGACAAACCGCATTCTTAAATATGAACACCTTGAAAGAAATTTGTTTATGTATTAATTTGCATTCTGTTTTTCTTTATTGCCACTCATGGAATATAAATGAAGCGAGGTGCAGCACTTCGTTTTCAAAAGTCCTAATTCTAATATCAAAAACCATCCATGTCATAACATAAATGCACGATTTCCCTTGGATGTACCGTTTCATTAAACAAAATAATTTTGAAGACTAAATGTTGAATTCCATATTTTTTATGAATATTGTATACTTACCACATGTTCCACACGTAACTGGACAGAATTTTTTAAGCGAAGGAAATCCACAAACATTTTTGTTGCAGTTAAAGACATGATCATCATGACAAGAGTCTGGAATTAAACCACAAAGACAATACTTAATCGTTATCTAATTTGACACATTAACAGCTTCAAAAAAGGGAATTGAGACAAATATATTACTAAAATAACTCATCATAGATACCTGAACTAAATTTGTATATATATAGGTCAATAGTAGCAAACTTTAGTGATAGACTTTTCTAGGGAATATGTAACTAGATTATTCTTTTTGAAAACCAATTCTCTACTAGCAAATCATCTCCTAAACAATCAGTTAACCAGAAAAGTTGCTCACTAAAAGGTATTGTTACCCCGAGTTTGTTACCCCGATCTTGAATTTTTTTTGTCCATAGATTTACGAGTACCATTGATAACTGTTTACAGGGTTGACATAATTCATAGTTCCAGTTGTCCACATATCTGACAAACGATTTATGAATAAATATGCGTGATTGGTCGGCATACCTTTTTCTTTTTGACACCAGTGGTTAACTGTTATATTATATAAAACCATGGTTGTTGTTATTCTAAAGATTGATCTTACCCCTTATTAGATGACAAATATACACCATTAGAAACATGTTGATAACAGCGTTAACGTTGTCTTGTGTTTACTTTCAAATAACCAAAGTATCACTAGATTTTCAGATACGTATTCAATCGAAAATTATCTCATACGAAAAAAAAAACCAAAGCACTGTTTAAAATATATTGCAGGAATGTCGTGTCGCCCATTAATCTCTTTTTCTATATATATATATTTTTCTATATATATATATAGAGAGAGAGAGAGAGAGAGAGAGAGAGAGAGAGAGAGAGAGAGAGAAAACAATAAATTGAGTATTTATTAAACGAGTCAAAAGATGTTCACGAATGTGACCGACCGAATTAGACTTTTTACTTTTATTTGTGACATTTTACCTTTTGTGTTTGTTTGGTTTTTTTTCACGCTTCATTATCAATATTATTAAATTTGATTCTAATGTTGTACAAGTGAGAGGTTAAGCGCTATAAAACCAGGTTCAATCCACCATTTTCTACATTTGAAAATGCCTGTACCAAGTTAGGAATATGACCGTTGTCCATTCGTTTGATGTGTTTTATCCTTTGATTTTGCCATTTGATTAGGGACTTTCCGTTTTAAATTTTCCTCGAAGCTCAGTATTTTTGTGATTTTACATTTTTTGTTCTGGTATTGAAATTCATAATGAATTTAATGAAATGTCAATGTAACATGTGTCTTTTGGCCGTATTTTTGTTGAAAGTCATATGCTTACTTTTGACTCAAGGTTCCATAAGGAGGAGTAACCTTTATCAATGAACAGTTTTATTTGATAACATTTGACGTCGGGCGTCCGTAAACTCTAAAATTTTAACTTTTTAAACTTTTTACTGGAGGTCCACGTAAAAGGGGCACTAGCTACGTGATATAGAAAAACAGAGAAGATATAAGAATATATGTTTGTTTTTGTTCTAATCATGTATGAAAGTAAAATCATTTTTTAGTGAAATAAAAATTCGGTTTAACAGCCAGTTTGGTTCAGTTTGATCAAAACAATAGAAGACACATTGTTAATGAGTTGTTCACTTGCAAGTGAATTACTCGACTTCATTTAATCCGTGATTATGGATACGTCAATTGAGCCTCTTGGCTAGAGATGGGTTACACATGAACTATGCATCAGTAAAATGTAAAGAATGTCAACATTATATAAATAAAACAAGGATAAACCACGTTATTGACTGATTTAATCTGTAACTCATCTTTATATAGGTAAAATAGATTATTAAGATATTGTGTTAACCTTTAATATGAAATCAAGCAAACCTATCAAAACCCAATTGAACGAGTGCGCTTTCTATTTACAACTATGTTAATGTTTCTAACCAGATAAATAACCATCGGCAGTCTACGGAAGGTCACCGTGATGTTTAATAAGATTGCGTCTAAACTCAATTAAACACGAAATAATGATACAAAACCTCGAGATTATGCATGGTATATTGTTTCCTTTAGATTTTTTAAAATTTGGATATACGTTTTAGTATGTCATTAGTTGAATATGCGAATTTGAGTTAAAGCGATGAACACTAATTGTACAGCTTTTGCCTCCTTAAAGGATCAATATAGTAAACTGTTATTTTTTCTATTGTTGCATACGATAAAAAGATCATGAAATTTCATTTTTCATTTCAGATATATCATAAACCTCGGTCGCTCCTGGTCTAATAAAACATCGAATATGATAAATGTCATGTAATAATTTGATAATAACAAAACCTTGTTCACCTGAATAAGTAAAGTAGGAGAGGCAAGTTCGTGTTCATTTTGGAAACATCAATGACATTCTATATCAAACTCACACATTGTTGTTAATGACATATTCAATCAAAAACAAAATGTTGTTGTTGATAATATGTATGTTTAAATGGCTAACTTAATATTTTACATGTTTTATATCTGCAAACCCCACAGGTCACAGGACAGTATTTCCTCAAGTTGGTATCACTACACACATGACTATCTTTACAGTTGACAAAAGTAGCGTCCACGCAATTTGATGATGTAGTTGTTGTTAATGGAGCTAGCGACATGGCTTCCGATCCTACTAAACAATTACAAGTGATCAATTATATTTAATAAGGTGTCACAGACTTCAATATTATATGTTTTGTCGTAAAATTGCAATAGGCCGAATTTCAGAAACAAGCATAAATAAATCGACGAAAGTGCGTTGAACGCTTTGTTATTTTATGTTCCTTTGGTATCTTTTAAACTTGCCTCTTTTTTTCCATGTGATGCATTGAAAAAGATACTTCAGAAATAAAAAAAGATTCATTGTTAATCAAATTATTCAGCAGGTTAAGAGAGTCAATGTGACTAGAAAGTAATGTGTTGATGTTAATCGGAACAAAATTAAAAGCACATACCATCAGCTGTTAAAAAATAAAGTGCAGCAAATAATAAAATGGACGCCATCGCTGTACACGTAAGTTTGATATGATGTCGTGGTATGTAGATTGATAGAATTTCTTATCTTTGATGACACAAATTGAAATATACAGATGTATGAAATCATAACATAGATAGGAAGTTACGTAGATACAAGATTGTTTTGGTGTTGAACAAATGAATAAAAGGATTATTATAAATCAGCTTTTTTACCACACTTATGGTCGTAAGAGACATAAAAGTTCGTAAAAATAACTTTGAAGAGTGGACTCTTCTTTCCTTTAAGGCGTACTTTTCTTGAAGGAAGACTTTTCTTGTTGTTAACATTGAACGGATATGCATTTTTTGTCTTTATTACCTGAGTGGAAGTTAACTTTACACCAAGACCAAATAGTAATTTGAAACCCCAGAATAGTAATTTGAAACCCCCAACATATGCCTAATTGAAACCTTAAAATGTTTTGTTAGTTTTGTCTTTGAAATTCATTAATGAATGCTGTATGACCTTTGACCAATATCATGATTTATTTTACTGTGACAGATAATCATTATAATCCTACCACACCACCCGATATCATAATTCGTCATCGTCAACGGCTCTCTATTAGAATTATTTTAAGAATAATAACTCATTTATTTGATTTTTTTTAAAGACAATGATAAAAGAGTGATGAAATATACCAAAGGGACAGTCAAACTCATAAATCTAAAACAAACTGACAACGCCATGGCTAAAAATGAAAAAGACAAACAGAAAAACAATAGTACACATGACACAACATAGAAAACTAAAGAATAAACAACACGAACCCCACCAAAAACTAGGGGTGATCTCAGGTGCTCCGGAATGGTAAGCAGATCCTGCTCCACATGTGGCACCCGTCGTGTTGCTTATGTGATTACAAATCCGGTAAATAGTCTAATTCGGTAGATCACATTCATTGATAATTGATTTATTGGTCTAAATCAGTTACAATTACCTTATTGCTTCAGCTCTCACAAACAATTTATTTTGAATTATAATGTTCAGTATGAATAAATATTTAAAACAAAGATGAAACATAAAGAAATGCCTGTACCAAATTCATTACAAAAGCCCAAACACATTAAACGATTGGGAAACTACATTCTGACTGTGAACAGACATTCCCTTCTGTAGATATGGTGAATCGAACCCGATTGTATAGTCAACTAAAGTGAACATCTAATATAACGCAATATAATCGATATTTTGATGCACAATTTCAAATTATCGAATTAAGGTGCACATATATAAAACTGATAAAATATGCAAGGATGTTATTCTTTTCTATGACAGAGGCTTTATGTGTATGGATATCAACATTCAAAAAATTAAAGTAATTGTTTCTAATCTAGATTTTTTATTTATCTATTACGTGTATAGGGAAATACTGAAATTCGTTTCACATACCCGGTTAACAATCTTGCGCGTGTGGAATTTAAGATAGAGTTGCTGAAAGTGTTTAAATGATAATGATTTCAACCAAAGAAGCCAATTTGATAATGCCAATCAAATGTCCAATATTTCGAATTTGACAACAATTAACAGTTTTTATCGCAATACTAGAATTTATCAATAATGAGACGATTTCAATTTTACCATAGCAGTAGAACAGTAATATCATGACTTTACCGAATTTACTCGCGAATGAAGAATGCAATTCTCAGCTTATGGAATAAAACCACTAATTAATGGTCCCGTCGCTTTCTGTGTTAAAATTCTTGATTTCAAGATTTCATAGTCCTTTCGTTTTAAGTTGAAAACAAGTGACACTCATTCCATGGTAAAATAATACCTTTTGGTTGCCCATGCTGGAAAAATCATCATACTTTTAAATGCATATACGACCGCACTGGTTCCCGAATGTTCGGAAGTACTAAAACAGGTATATCAGCTCTCAAAATCAGGCAATAAATACACTACTGTTTCAATTTCATACTACTTTTTTTTATTATGTAATATATGCATTCAACAAAGGTTCTACAATGATTCACAGTCATTTATCTACGATTTGATACCAAAATTGCCAATATATTTTTCAAATTAAAAAAGTTGCAGCTGTGTGTAGGAACTGTTTTGTTTTAAATATGTCCTACTTTCTTGTTTGTTCTTTCAGAACGGGCCTGAATTAGTGGTTATACGATATTCAAGAACTTTCACCTGATACTAAGATAGGAATGTGTGGAATGGTATCGGTGTCTTAGCAAAATAATAGTGAGGCGGGACCTTGCAAAAGAACGTCTGGACCTTTTACTCATCTAAGATTATTGTAAAGTAACAAGACCTAAAATAGAAATAGTCAGTGTGTAGCAAACAAATAATACAAGATGTTCCTGAAATATAGATATATATTCTATGTAACATATTTACCTGATGATATCGGGATACTGCTATTTAGTCAAAATTTTAACCGGAAATTGTTATATTAATATAATTCCAATGTGGATAAAATGTAAACTATATATCAAAATGTTTAGGCTTTAAATACATATCTATTTAACGCAAGGACATGAAGTATAGTCTGTCTTATACTGTGAGAGGTTAAGCTTGCTATAAACACAGGTTCAATCCACCATTTTCTTGATAAGAAAATGTCTGTACCAAGTCTGGAATATAACAGTTGATTGTCTATGCGTTTGATGTGTTTGAGCTTTTGATTTTGCCATTTGATTAGGGATTTTCCGTTTTAATTTTCATCGGAGTTCAGTATTTTTGTGATTTTACTTTTATATCAATGTGTAAAAACGTTTAATATGAGCTATGAAAATCAAGTAGACCAAAAGGTTTAGCAAAATATTAAACAGATATATTTCACTTTTGGTTAGCATTAATTTGCTGTCAATATCCTATAGATTTAAAACTGTTGGTTATGTTGATAGTTAAGAATCGTATTGAAGTTGAGCACGAATTCTGTGTTAATTAATAATTTTAATGTGTCATTTGTATACAAACGTTACATTTTGTTGAACTATGGTCAATTCCTAATAGTCAATGTTTTGATTGTCTACCTTGAACAGATTTATAATTTCATCTTTACATATGGTTAGTTTATAACATTTAAAATCGTTACAAAATCTATAAATGTACCAGATCTTAGTATTTTGTATTGGTTTATTAAAAATATCTGTGTATATCTATAATTTCATTTATTTTGTTTTGAAATGTTTAAAATTAATATATACCAACATAAAAAAAATTTTTTTATTATCTTATATCAAAAGACAAATACATGAAAGAAGTGTAGTACCACCTAAATTAAACACACATAAGCAACAACACAAAAACAAAAATCATAGCACCCACCTTATTCAAGAAACTTCAAACTTATGCTAAATGTTTTAGTGAAAAGTTCTTATTGGAACCTACTCGAAACATATTTTTACTTTTTTGAAAAAGAGTATAAAAGAAAACAGAATTAATATATACCAACATAATTTTTTTTGTTATTATCTTATATCTAAAGACAAATCCATGAAAGAAGTGTAGTACCACCTAAATTAAACACACATAAGCAACAACACAAAAACAAAAATCATAGCACCCACCTTATTCAAGAAACTTCAAACTTATGCTAAATGTTTTAGTGAAAAGTTCTTATTCGAACCTACTCGAAACATATTTTTACTTTTTTGAAAAAGAGTATAAAAGAAAACAGAATTATATTATCTCCCCATAATGATAGAATGTTGGGGAAATTGGCCAGAGTTATCTTACTTTAGTCACAGAGATGGGCTAGCACATAATTTTTTATATAAGATTAATTAACCATGTGCACGTTAAAACAATTTTCCACTAAAATGAATGGTTCTTTATTCAAATATAACGACTTTGTTTCTAAAAAAATTATGACAATAGGAACGTGCTATTTTATTTACTAAAACTATGTATCGTTTTATCTAATTTATAGTTAAACCTTTTATTTGTCTTCGTGCTATAATGTTTCGTGTGAACGTATGACTATTTAAGTAATAGATTTTTTTTACATCTCGACATTGTGGTATTGACTTTGGGTTTTTGGTGCAAGTGGTTCTGATACGCTATCAGAAGCACGATGATTTTGGAGCAAGTGGTCCTGATAAGCTATCAGACGCATGATGATTTTGTTAGTGTTGCTTCCATTTTGTTTTTCCTTGAATTTATAATTACTAAATGTTTACTTTAATCAATACGCCGTGTACGTTTGTGCTTTTCGACAATTTTTGCAAATTACGCAAATAATTGTATAAATAACGTGAGTATTCATAAATATGCTGCACAAAAATGAATAAACCAACTGTGTAGACGTAATAAAGACCAGCTGTACATATTTATCTTATTTTAGGACAACACTAAAAATGAATCAATGACCTTTCAAAGTACTTTATTTCTATCATATTTTATAGTATTCTTGGAGCTGATAATCGAAAAAAAGTACATTGACATTTTGCCTCATAGTGATAAATACCACATTGGCCACCTCCTTTTAATATTTAAATTGTTATTTGCAGGATAAATTCAAAATGCTTCGAAATTAGAAGTTATTATTTCTGTAAGGAGTTTGTGTCCTAAACATAAAAAGTAAAACAACAAAAACCGAGCTATATTGGAAATTCGAAACGGAAGGATTTTACAAAATGAAAAGCTCAAACAGATCTAACGAATGGAAAACAACTGTAACATTCCTGCCTGGGTACAGGCATATCCTTATATAGAAAAATGTGGATTGAACCAAGTTTTATAGTTAGTTAAACCTTTCACTTGTATGCCAGTCGCATTGAATTCCAAAGTGTTGATAACAAAGGTTGATCAAAATAATCAGGCACAATAGGTTAAATGTTAAACATTGGGATATACTCGTCAACATGGTAAAACAACCTTAATTACTATAAATCAAATAACTGTTTCATCAATGAAACACAAAATGCATATCGACAAAATACGTAATCAGAAAAGACTCACTTAGCACAATTCCTGGATGTACAAGTTTCAATCAACGTAACGAAAACAAAATACAAGTATTTGCTCTTCAATCCTCATCACCCTAGACGTAGTCCTTCGGTCCAAACAAGTCAACAGATCTTTTGAACTATAAAAAGTCATTCTATGTCGTATTGCCTTGTTCAAGCAATACGAAGTAGTATATGAAACTTTAAATACAATTTGATAGATGATCAAAAATTCAAATTTAAAAATATTTATAAAATTCTCTTTATTTTCTTATAGTTTTTGAAAGAAAAAAAGGTATGAATGTTAAAAGTATGTAAAATCTAGAGAGGACTTATTCCCGCTTAATTTGCAATGGCTTATAACATGTATAATTTGAACACAAGGACACGAACCTTTTTTTTTTATCTTATAATTCTGCTATTATTTTACCATTAATTTATAATATACTTTTAAAAAAAATGTTATTTTGAAAAAGAAGAGCGAACATCATTTAATCAATGTTTTTAAAGGAATCATTGATGATTTTATTTATTTTTGTGGGTACACCTGTTCGTGAATAAAGGAACATTAATATTTTTAAATTAACTATTAACTGGTACGAGAAGTCTGAACTGACGAAATGATATTATCTATTATAAAAAGAGTTAAACAAAAATGAATAGAGACAAATGAGGGGGGACTAAGTACACACATGCATATTCAAACAAATATATAACCTACAAATGTAACACGCCCTTCACAGATTAATTAGCCGTATGATAATCGTCAACCTACATTATGTTTATTATGAATGTTGAAAATAAAACATTTTTAATATCCGCATGACACTCGCTTATTATTTTGTACAACGTATCATTCGAATTCTTTACTAGCACATCTACTATTAAGTTAATGGGCATCAATATATGCAGTATCCTATTAGTTACTTCAAAATTCATGTTTAAGACGATGAGATAGTATGCAGAATGTATCACACAAATTAGAAATGCTAACTGACAAAGAGTAAGATCGAGAAGACAAAAAGCATTCGTTAACATCCAAATAGATAGCCAAGTCATATTAAATCTTTACTTCATATACATGTACGTACTGTTTTCAAGCAGTGTTTTTTTTTATAAATTACACGTGTCATTGAATTAATGTATATTGTTGGTATTTGTTTTCTCATTAAATTTGAAGCTTACTGATGTTTTGTTTTATTCCAGGCCTGTGCAAGAACATAAAATTATATGCCGAATCAATTACATAAATACTCTATCGAAACAGAAACGTTTTAAGAACGTTGAAGAGTCTTACGTTCAAACGATTATGCATGTACAACAGTTTGAAATTTTCTATTCATATCAAAATGAAAAGTCACTGAAATCAATACTAGTAAATATGAAAAACCAACATTCGTCTGACATCAATAATGATGCCTATTTAAAATTGAAGATAACAATGTTGAAAACGGTTTCTAGGAAAGATAGTGAAACCCTAATACGATCTACTCGGTCTTGGTAGATATCGTATTGCTGGAGTTTGAATTACAATCAACACAAACAAAAAAGGATATATGATAACGCCAATGAGTATTCAGCCCCGCATCTATTTATATATATTCAAATACCAACACTAATAAAAGATAAAAAACGACTCATTGCATTACCACAACATATACATTATTCAAATACACCACTAGATGCATTTTACTTTTTCACTAATGTTTTTACAAACCACGCAAATTTATAATCAACATTATTATTGACAAATATGTTGCACAATGATAATAATGAATATGCAGACATCATCAAGGCCAGCTGTCCTTTTTTAGTATAATCTTATTACAAAATTCACAAATAATTCAATGACATTTCATAGAATTTTATTTGTACTTTTTTGACACACTATATTGTTCTTTGAGTGCTGATTTTTAAAGGAAATACGGTGATATTTGGTTCTCTTCTGGGATACTTGTCTCATGGGTTATTAGATCACATTTCCTAATTTTTAAAAGTATTTTTAATGGCAGGATACATTCTAAACCCTTATAATGTATCAACTGTGATTGATGTAAGGTGTGTTTGTACAAAATCAGAACGGATACAAATAAAATTAATTATCTTTCGTACCTGTGACGTTATCCTTTGAATAAACCTAGTCGCCAGATATTTTAACCTTCAAAAATTATTTTTTGACTTGCATCTTTCAAAAAATAAGTAGTCGCATACAGAAACGCTGCTGAAACTTTTAATAGTAAATACAATCTTAGGGTTTGTCGTGAATTATTAATGATTCATTTATTTTAGCAAATACAACTTTTTATGGATAAAGGAGCACCAAGACAAGACCTGTATTTTTGGATATATTTGTTTTCAGATTTTGAAAATGTCTAAACTAAAGCCTGTATAAGGTTTTTTTCTTTTTTGAACATTTGAATTGATATTTACACGAAAAAGCAAAGACGTTGGGAGCTTGGGAGTGGAGGGGGTAACTTCTATCTGTTTTAGTAGGAGTATGCCATTTCTGGTTTAAAAATGTACCCATATTAACATAGCATTCACTAATATTTGGTATCTTATATTATATTTAAATATATACAACGAATGACGTTTGCTTTTATACATCATTTTAAGTTTTGAATGCATATATTTAGGACGAACGTTATATCTATGAAAATATAAAGTCCCCGATTGATTCAGATATCACAATCGGCCATTGATATAAGATTTCGAATAACATGCTTATATAACATATTTATATAAAATAAGAAGAAAATACCAAAAATCAATATAAATTTATGAAGAAAAAAATACCCCAATGCATATCAATATAAAATGTAAGCAACAACTAAACAGTAGTATTATATATAAGTCCAAATAATTATGACCTCTTGGAAGGCTACAATATTGTTTTGCTATGATTCCACACAGCAACGCGTCAAAGCCAAAAAAAATCTGAGCTTTTCAATACGTTATTTGGAATATGTCATATATAAAATCGCGCATTTTTAGACCCATATTGTTGGAATATCTACTTATACCCATTACTACGAAGATACATCCCTCATCAATTCCTATATTTCATTAACATTTTACCAAAAGTTTAGCCGCGAATTATAAGTAGATTAAGTATATATTAAGGAATATGCTAAAAATGCGCGTGAAGTATAATATCAGTCAATTCGAAGATAAGAGTAGATAATTCCAAGGTAAAAGTAGATAACTCCAAATTTAAGTTTACAATTCCAACATTAAAGTTGGAAAACTCCAAAAATTTAAACGCTTCAGATTGAATTTGATAATTCCAAGATTAAAGTTGATAAGTCCAATATTAAATTTGGAAATTTCAAGATTAAAGTTGATAATTCAAAGATGACATTTGATAAATATGCAGTCCAATTCAAGGCCAACATGGTCTTTTTTGTCTTATTTTATTACAAAATTCACAAATAATACAATGAGATTTCAAAGGACTTTATTTGTAATTTTATGGTGTTCTATACGATGCCGTTAGTGCTGATTGTTGAAGGAAGTACGGTGCTATTTAGATCTCGTATGGGATAATTGTCTCATTGTTTGATTATTCCAAGATTATAGTTGATAATTCCAATATTAAAATTGAACATTCCAAGATAAAAGTTAGAAATTCTGAGATAATAATTGGAAATTCCAAGATTTGAGTTGATAATGCCAGTCACTCAATATGTTGTACTTAGCATCATTAGAATACTTTACTAGCAAATGCACTCTCATATTAATGGTTTTGCGAATGCATAGATATGTGAAGAATCTTAATAGTTTCTTGAAAACGAAATTCCTGTTTGAGGCGATAGGATAGTATGCAGAATGAATCACATAAATTGAAAAAGCACACCAACAATGAACAGGATTGATAAGAAAAAAATCATGTCATTTCAAATCTTTAATTTATGTAGTTTACGTAATTAATAAAGCTATGTATAATGTGTCGTTGAATTAATGTATACTGTTGGTATTTGTGTTCTCATTAAACATGAAGTTTACTGATTTTTTTTAAACCAAGCCTTTGCTAGACAATGAGAGTCAATTACATAAATACTCTATGAGACATTTAAGCTAGATCATAAGTATACACTTTTTGAGACAGAATTTTCTGATAATTTGCCAAAATGAAAATTTTATTATGCTTTTTTCAAATATATAATAACACGTAAGGGTCAATTCAACGTGCTATTTTACAAGCTAGTAGTCGTTGAAAATTGCCTAAATATGGTTAGATTGTTCATGAAAAAAACCCACAGATTTGTGTGCATAAAAAAATCTATAAGATAGAATTTTAAAATAAATTGTGAGAAGATAGGTTTTATTATATTTTTTCAAAAAATTAAAAGAAAAAATTGTGATTACGAACTTGTTTTATTGCTACAAGTAAAAATAAAAAAATTCCCTATTAGTCCAGTATAATTTTTTTAATAAAAGGCTCATTTGAAAAAATGATTCTAAAAACAAACAAAATGTAATTTGTTTAAATATTTTTAATAATGATATGAATCACCAAGTTTTCTTTATATAAAAAAACTCAGTCTATAACCATTAAATCGCAAATTTGTCGATATGGTCAAATAACTAGACCAATTTTGTTCTGTGATTGTACAATTGTAGATGACGTTGTATCATGAATCTACCTTAAGAGTCTTATTTTTAAACGAGTATGTATGTACAATAACATAAACGGTACTAATTTTCCTGCACCAGATGCGCATTTCGACAATACATGTCTCTTCAGTGATTCTCGTGGCCAAAATATTTGAAATCCAAAGCTTATATAAGAGATGGTGAGCTATAATCCAAATGTCCAAAAAGTATAGCCAAATCCGTGAAAGGAATCAGAGCTTTACATGAGGGAGATACATTCTTTAATTTATAAAAATTTCTAGCATTTTGTAACTGCAAATTTTAATAACACAAAAAAATCCGTATTTTCATGTCAGTACCGAAGTACTGGCTACTGGGCTGGTGATACCCTCGGGGACTAACAGTCCACCAGCAGAGGCATCGACCCAGTGGTAGTAATAACATTAACGGAACCAATTTTCCTGCACCAGATGCGCATTTCGACAATACATGCCTCTTCAGTTTTGAAAAACTAAATTCAGATTAAATTGAAGAGTCATTGAAATCAATAAATATGAAAAACCAAATTTCGTCTTCCATCAATAAAACTGCGCATTTGAATTAAAAATAATAATGTTGAAAGGGTATCCAGGAAAGATAGTGAAACAGTGATACGATCTACTCGGTCTTGATAAATATCTTATTGTCGGAAGTTGAATTACAATCAACACAAACAAAAAAAAGGAAATATGATAATGCCAATGAGTATTCAGCCCCTGCATCTATAATTAATAAAATACCAACACTTATAAAAGTTAAAAAAAAAGACCCATTGCATTATCACAATATAACATTATTCAAATACATCACTAGATACATTTTACTTTTTCACTAATGATTTTACAAACCACGCAAATTAATAATCAACATTATTATTGTATAAGATGTTGCACAATGAAATGATAAATATGCATAATCAATGCCAACTGTTCATTTTATCTTATCTTATTATAAAATTCAAAATAGTTTAATGACTTTTCAAAGGACTATTTTTGTACTTTTATGGCGTACTATACGGTACCCTTACTTCTGATTGTTGAAGGAAGTACGATGACATTTAATTATCGTATGAGATAATTGTCTCATTGGTTATTAAGGGGGTACAGAACACCTAAGAAAAGATAACTCTTACTCATAGTCTGATTCATTGCTAAGTTTTAAAATTATGTACAATATGCAAGCTTTTAAAAGTTCATGATCAGAATGTTTACATTATTGCTAAGACCAGCTGTACACCCTTTGTTATTCATTTAATCTTTTAATTCATTTAAAGTTACTCATTTTCCATAAATGAATCTTCAATGAGACAAAATAGGGAAATTTCAAAGTGAAATAAATTTACCAAAAGAAAACCAGGACGTTAGAAAAGGAGGGAAACAGAAAGAGAAAGGACCATAACTGTTTACGTTTTTTACTTGGCAATGCCTAGGTCTTAAATAAAATGAAATAAAGTACAAAAAATTCAAAAGTCTAAGGATGCTACCATTTGATTTTAGGGGGGGGGGGGCTAGGATTTTAAAATTTTGTCCTACATTTTTTATTTTTCATTCTTTACGGACCTGCAATTTTCATTAGTTTACTGAAATTGTTTTCGTAAATTGCTTGTTATGCCAAATTACTGATCCTGCCTTTGTTTGTTCAAAAGCCCTTCTTGCCTTTTTTCAAATATCATCCAAGCCCCCCTCCTCAGGCTCAAATGAGGGTGGATAGAACCTTTATCGGGACTCCGGGATCGAGTATTTTTAAGGTAGGGATTTAGGGATTGACACTTTCGAGATCCGAAAATTCTTTTTTCGAATCTCAGGATGTCAGGATTTAAATTTATTTAAATTCGGGACCTCGGGATTTCGTGTTTTTTTTAAACGAAACATGTAGTTTTTAAAGAAATACGCCATGGCTTTAGAAATACATGTAAGTTGGTAATGTAAAAAAGATTTCGAATAATTCATAATTTTATAATTGCTCTCATATTTTTTAAAGTGCAATTGAATATTTTATTGCATGATTTATATTTCATGTAAAAAGTTAGAAGATACCCATAGGGATAATCAACCACCAGTACATCATTTACATGTCACGGAACAAGGCAAAAATAAGAAAAAAACATCCGATTCAGTCCAAAAAACACTACACATATTTTTGCTTTCTTAATTCATCTGAATAAAAAAAAATATATCTTTCTAGTATGTTTTTTCCAACCTATCCTGACAGGTGTAGAAGATTAACGGGTGTCTTCTATTCCGTCCGCAATTTTAGGGAAAGTAAAGTCTATATTTAGAATCATAGTTGAAACTGAAACTACACATGTATGATATAAATAGAACATGCCATTTTCGCCTTATCAAATTTAAATTTCGAAGGGATAGCAAAATTTGTTATTGTCTTTTGTTGTGCTTTTGTTATGTTAACTTGTGTATCTTTCCGAATTTATCAAATGCAATTTTGAAATAAATATAAAAAAGGAAGTGTGGTGTCATTGCAAGTGACAAGGGAAAATGTTTCTTCTCAAGTCTCAATTCAAGATTATTACTGAATAGAGTAATCATTCTCTATAATAATAAGGGGCCCCAAAAATAATGTGAAACTTGTAACTGCCGTGCTTTTAACTAAAAACCAGTTGTATCTTATTTTCATAACCTCTGCAGAAATACTACAAAAATTCTATGTTTAACGAACTTGATTTAACAGTATAAGGATTTTGCACAGTCAGCTCTATTTCATCTCTCATGAGCCGTGGTTCTTTGAACCAATGGTTTTGTCGTTAAGTTTTGAATTGTATATTTTTGAATCTGGCCAAAAGACCAATAAATTGAAAATCTTGGTCATGTAAAGCATCTGCCAACTTTAAAGCTTTTCCCTATGTATCATGTGTATTTTTGGCGTGTCATGCTTTTAATTTCAATAGCTCATTTCTCAAATCAAAAATCAGTTACATCCTTTTCTTGCCCTTGCAACTGAAAGTCGGGCGGGTATTGTTTTACCCCTGTCCGTCTGTCCTTCCGTCCTTTCCATTATTGGTATATAGTTATTTGGCATAACTCCTCCTACCGTTTGATTCCTAGGAAGTTTTCACTTTGCTGTCTGTTGAGTAGTTAAGTACGTACACTGCGCTTCAATAGAAACGATTCCCTTTTCAAACAATTTTATGTGACTACATGTCCATTATGTATTCCGTGTGCATTGAATGGGTTGACATGTCATAAATGTGTCTATATTGTTGTATGGTCGATTAAAGCTTGTGTAATATGATTTTTTAAAATAAATATGAATTCATAACTACATAAAAGTCATGGCCCGTACAAGATTTTCTTACCAAAAACCACAATTATTGTCCTTGAGGTCAAAGTTCAAGGTCACATGAAGGTCAAAATTTAAGAAGGCACACCACCTCATGATGATACATCCACATGCCAAAGATGTACGGCCTAGGTCAAAAGGCAAAGAAGTTATGGCCTACATAGTTGTGTTTTTCACGGGAAAAAACCCATAAAGTTGACCTTGAGGTCACCTTTGAAGGTCATACAAAGGTCATCATGATGCAAGACACTTAACCCTGTGATGATACATCCATATGCCAAATAGCTAAGGCCTAGTTAAAAAGACAAACAAAAATATGGCCATTATGTACTTTTTGAATAGATTTTGCTCTTATTTAATGAACCAATTTGAGGGTGGGGCGTAATTCAAACTTAAATACCAAAAAATCTAACGGTTAAATTTTTTAAAAAATTTGCAAGAACAACCGACTAGTATAGCACTCCAAACGCTTAGTTTTATATAAAAATTAAACGACACATTTTTTTTCAAAATAAAAATTCTTCTTCAAATACTAGAAGCACAGCATTCACTTTTCGGGGCTGATTCTGATACCCCCTATTAAAGTTCTAGCAAAATTTTAAATCCAGAATATAAAAACTTACAAGAAAGGGGTATCAGTGAACTAATATTCACCTCAGCTATCATTATTAGCTATGCTATTGTCAATTTAGGATTAAATTAAATTTTTTTTAACAAATTCAACCCTATACCCATATTTCAGAAACTTCCAAATTTGGCCGATACTAGTGTGTAAAAGATGCCATATTTGAGTTGCCAAATCTTTTAAACCTATGGTTCAAATCTTTTAAAATTTTTACAAGATGTTTAAGTTGGCCTAGTTTATCAATGAAAAAAAATTAAGAAAAATTAAACGACAGGATTTTTTTGGGGTATAGTGTTAGGTACCCCCTTAAATAACGATACCTATTTCAAAAAACGTATCTGAAACGGCTGGATAAACTCATCATAGATACCAGGACGGAATTTTTGTATTTGCGCCAGACGCGCGTTTCGTATAAAAATAACTCATCAGTGATGCTTGAATAGAAAACAAGTTTAATAGACCAATAAAGTACAAATTTGAAGATTTTGGAGGACCAAAACAACCTAAAAGTTTTGCCAAATACAGCTAATATTATCTATTCCTGAGGTAAAACAGCCTTAGTTTTTCAAAACTTAAAAGTTTGTTTTAACGATCTTACAAACAAAATGTATGTCATTACTTGCACTATTTTTAAGATTGTCTTTGTTATAATATTATACATCTACAACTGTGTTCTGGTGAAATTGACATAAACCCGCTGCATTTGTTTGCATCTGTCCAAAGTCACTGTTGTTCACTGATTGTCGTTTGTTGATGTGGTTCATAAGTGTTTCTCGTTTCTTGATTTTTGATACAGATCAGATCAGATCGTTTGTTTTCCTGTTTGGATTGTTTTGCACTTGTCATTTTTGGGCCCTTTTGACTTCATGTTCGGTTTGAGCAAGGCTCCGCTTTAAAGGTCGTATTTTGATCTACAATAGTTACTTTTTAAACATGGTAATTTGGATGGCTTGTTGTCTCTTTGGTTCTCATTCAACATTTTCCTTAGTTCTAACGGCTCTCGTTTTGAAATTAGAAAATAAAATTATAAAAGTATAAACAAAATTTTTTTTCAATATCACATATGCAGCTTTGTATATAGTTTTCCTAAATAATATTATACATTGAGTTATGATTGTTTCTTTGGTTAGAAAACATGCTACCATATTATATATCTGGCTTTAATGGTTGATAAAAACAAACACTTACTAATACATCATTTATTAATGAATAATTGACTACATTCTGTCCATTCTATACATTGTTTATAAATGTAGATGATTTATAACTTAATCAAAATCAATGTATATCTTAAAGAAACATAATTAGTTTTTCCACAAGTCCATAGTTTATTACACCAACAATGGCCAAACAATCTAGGTTTTATGAACCCAAATAAATGGTCACCATTTGCTGTTGAACATAACATATGATGATGATTATTCAGAAATGTCACAAGTTGTCCTGTAGTCTCTTAGCTGACAGAAACATTGTATAGACAAGCGAACCAATCATCAAAATAAACCTCAATAAAACTAGTCGTGTCGACAATTAAGACCATTTTGGTACATAAATTAGGTAGTTAATTTTCGTGTTTGTATTGTTTTACATTTGTCATACGGTGCCTTTAATAGCTGACTATATGGTACTGGCTTTGCTCATTATTGAATAACATGCTTATATAACATATTTATATAAGATAAGAAGAAAATATCCAAAACCAATATAAATTTATGAAGAAAAAAATACCCCAATGCATATCAATAAAGAATGTCAGAAATAACTAAATAAAGGCAACAGTAGTATACCACTGTTCAAACTCATAAATCCATGGACAAAAAAAAAAATCGGGGTATCAAACTAAAACTAAGGGAAACGCATTAAATATAAGAGGAGAACAACGACACAACACTAGTAAAAATATAAGTCCAAATAATTATGACCCCTTGAAAGGCTACAATATTTTTTGCTATGATGCCACACAGCAACGCGTCAAAGCAAAACAAATCTGAGCTTTTCAATACGTTATTTGGACTATGTCATATAAAAAAAATCGCGCACTTTAAGACCCATATTGTTGGAATATCTACTTATACCCATTACTACGAAGATACATCCCTCATCAATTCCTATATTTCTTTAACATTTTACCAAAAGTTAAGCCGCGAATTATAAGTAGATTAAGTATATATTAAGAAAAACGTTAAACAATGCGCGAGAAGTATAATATCAGTCAATTTGAAGATAAGAGTAGATAATTCCAAGGTAAAAGTGGATAACTCCAAGATTTAAGTTCACAATTCCAAGATTAAAGTTGGAAAATTCCAAAAACTTAAATGCTCCAGATTGAATTTGATAATTCCAAGATTAAAGTTGATAATTCCAATATTAAATTTGGAAATTCCAAGATTAAAGTTGATAATTCCAATATTAAATTTGGAAATTTCAAGATTAAAGTTGATAATTCAAAGATGACATTTGATAAATATGCAGTCCAATTCAAGGCAAACATGGTCTTTTTTGTCTTATTTTATTACAAAATTCACAAATAATACAATGAGATTTCAAAGGACTTTATTTGTAATTTTATGGTGTTCTATACGATGCCGTTAGTGCTGATTGTTGAAGGAAGTACGGTGCTATTTAGATCTCGTATGGGATAATTGTCTCATTGTTTGATTATTCCAAGATTAAAGTTGATAATTCCAATATTAAAATTGAACATTCCAAGATAAAAGTTAGAAATTCTGAGATAATAATTGGAAATTCCAAGATTTGAGTTGATAATGCCAGTCACTCAATATGTTGTACTTAGCATCATTAGAATACTTTACTAGCAAATGCACTCTCATATTAATGGTTTTGCGAATGCATAGATATGTGAAGAATCTTAATAGTTTCTTTAAAACGAAATTCCTGTTTGAGGCGATTGGATAGTATGCAGAATGAATCACATAAATTGAAAAAGCACACCAACAATGAACAGGATTGATAAGAAAAAAATCATGTCATTTCAAATCTTTAATTTATGTAGTTTACGTAATTAATAAAGCTATGTATAATGTGTCGTTGAATTAATATATACTGTTGGTATTTGTGTTCTCATTAAACATGAAGTTTACTGATTTTTTTTTTAAACGAAGCCTTTGCTAGACAATGAGAGCCAATTACATAAATACTCTATCAAAACAAGAAAGTTTTGAGAACGTTTAAGCTAGATCATAAGTATACACTTTTTGAGACAGAATTTTCTTATAATTTGCCAAAATGAAAATTTTATTATGCTTTTTTCAAAAATATAATAACAAGTAAGGGTCAACGTGCTATTTTACAAGCTCTTAGTCGTTGAAAATTGCCTAAATATGGTTAGATTGTTCATGAAAAAAACCCACAGATTTGTTTGCATAAAAAAAATCTATAAGATAGAATTTTAAAATAAATTGTGAGAAGATAGGTTTTATTATATTTTTTCAAAAAATTAAAAGAAAAAATTGTGTCTACGAACTTGTTTTATTGCTACAAGTAAAAATAAAAAAATTCCCTATTAGTCCAGTATAATTTTTTTAATAAAAGGCTCATTTGAAAAAATGATTCTAAAAACAAACAAAATGTTATTTGTTAAAATATTTTTAATAATGATATGAATCACCAAGTTTTCTTTATATAAAAAAACCAGTCTATAACCATTAAATCGCAAATTTGTCGATATGGTCAAATAACTAGACCAATTTTGTTCTGTGATTGTACAATTGTAGATGGCGTTATTCAAATTTGAAGATTTTGGAGGACCAAAACAACCTAAAGGTTTTGCCAAATACAGCTAATATTATCTATTCCTGAGGTAAAACAGCCTTAGTTTTTCAAAACTTAAAAGTTTGTTTTAACGATCTTACAAACAAAATGTATGTCATTACTTGCACTATTTTTAAGATTGTCTTTGTTATAATATTATACATCTACAACTGTGTTCTGGTGAAATTGACATAAACCCGCTGCATTTGTTTGCATCTGTCCAAAGTCACTGTTGTTCACTGATTGTCGTTTGTTGATGTGGTTCATAAGTGTTTCTCGTTTCTTGATTTTTGATACAGATCAGATCAGATCGTTTGTTTTCCTGTTTGGATTGTTTTGCACTTGTCATTTTTGGGCCCTTTTGACTTCATGTTCGGTTTGAGCAAGGCTCCGCTTTGAAGGTCGTATTTTGATCTACAATAGTTACTTTTTAAACATGGTAATTTGGATGGCTTGTCTCTTTGGTTCTCATTCAACATTTTCCTTAGTTCTAACGGCTCTCGTTTTGAAATTAGAAAATAAAATTATAAAAGTATAAACAAAAAATTTTTTCAATATCACATATGCAGCTTTGTTTATAGTTTTCCTAAATAATATTATACATTGGGTTATGATTGTTTCTTTGGTTAGAAAACATGCTACCATATTATATATCTGGCTTTAATGGTTGATAAAAACAAACACTTACTAATACATCATTTATTAATGAATAATTGACTACATTCTGTCCATTCTATACATTGTTTATAAATGTAGATGATTTATAACTTAATCAAAATCAATGGATATCTTAAAGAAACATAATTAGTTTTTCCACCAGTCCATAGTTTATTACACCAACAATGGCCAACAACTTAGGTTTTATGAACCCAAATAAATGGTCACCATTTGCTGTTGAACATAACATATGATGATGATTATTTAGAAATGTCACATGTTGTCCTGTAGTCTCTTTGCTGACAGAAACATTGTATAGACAAGCGAAGCAATCATAAAAAAAAACCTCAATAAAACTAGTCGTGTCGACAATGAAGATCATTTTGGTACATAAATAAGGTAGTTAGTTTTCATGTTTGAATTGTTTTACATTTGTCATTACGGTGCCTTTTATAGTTGACTATGTGGCATTGGCTTTGCTCATTATTGAAGACCGTACGGTGACGTACAGTTGTCAATTTTTGTGTCATCTGGTCTTTTGTGGTGATTTGTCGTCTCATTGGCAATATACCACATTTTTTTTTATAAGAATGACCTTCTATGAATAAACGAACAGAGATGCACAACCGAAGAATGGACGACATAAAATTCTCTGATTAATACGATAATCATGTAAGAAACATAATTATCATTAGATATCATTCAAAACAGTTATTAACTCAAATATTATCAACTATCGTGATCGAGTGGTTATATCTGAGCGGATGATACTAGCTGTTATTAAAAAAAATGAAAAAATGAAAAAGATTAAGAAAGAGAGACCAAGTACATATATGTAGATTAAGTTAGATATATCATCTTCAAATGTAATACGCATTTGAAAGATTAATTAGCATGATAATAATCAACCGCCTACATTAATTTGATCACTAAATTATAAAATAAAGCATTCAAAATATGAACATCACAGTTGCGAAATATGTTCCAAATTTCTCATTAAATTGCCGTATTAGCATCTGCATATTGATTGCATTAGCATATGTATATGCATCAGAATATGAACAATCTTAATTCAGTCGAGGATTATGCAATCTTTGAAGACCCAAATGCTGCAAAATACCTATCCTTCATTTTCCTCCAGGACAAATAATTTATTGTCCCTGCAGATAAAGCCCTAAACAACATCGTGTTTGTATGTAAAACTCATTACATAAACTGCTTGATAAATGAATTAAGTATTTACAATTCACTTGGAAACTCAACATATACCCTCACGACGCTTACCACAGAGGAAATCCTGGATAATCATAGGTCTGTTATATGTTCCTTCGGAATTTAAGCCAAGGATGAAGAACTGGATCTTTCATCACTGTATTGGATACCTAAACTACATATTAAGTGTCTGTCCTTACAAACAACGGTATATTGCTGGGTCTTCGAAGTGCTCCAAGTGTTATATATTTAATTATATTATGTATTATATATGTGCCATTCAGTTATATGTGTTTTTACGGAACTCTTCAAGTGATGTCCGCAAACGCCTTTTTGTTTTACTCTCTCTTTTATTAAATGTCGTTAACGTAAGATGCATTTTTTTTCATGAGCTAGTCGCGACCCCAAAACTAAAGTACACAGACGAGGCCCATATCGTTACATGGTGGAGAGACAATAAAAGAATCAATATCTGGAGACTTTTTAGTATATTTTTCAGAACATTTATGCAGTTTTCAAGACAAATAATTTTAAGTCTGAAAATGTGACTCCCGTGCATTTTACATCACACGTGGTTGATTCGTCAATGTGGTCAGGACATATTTGCAAGTGAAGGTAACAGTGGATTCCTAGCTAGCACTGAACATTATGAATGTAAATATATCTGATATTACTCGACATATAGTTGGTGAACAATCCCAATACGCGATGTGGCTTCAGGAAAATCAATTTGGACCCCAGGCAAAGACCAAATTGACTTATCGACCTCCGCAACATTTTTTATATTGTCTAAACATCATCCGCATTTAATTAGCATTATCTCGTTAGGTTTATCTCATGAGTACGTGAGCTTTACAGCTGGAACCAAATTCTTCAAAATATTTTATGGACCCTGTACTTACGAAACTAGTCGATGCTGAAGTGCAAGATCATACATCTATGGAAGAGGACAATACGCATGTTAAGGACAATTCAAACACCAATTCTGATAGTTTATCTGATAATTTTCCCGACTCTGATAATACAAGCAAATCAGACAATATTTTATTTGTTGAACATAGTAAAGCAATGTCTCGCCCAAAGTGCTCTATGAAATTACCAGCTAGGTTCCAAGATCCGAACTTTATCAGTTTTATGAAGTTGACATGTCTAGCAAATCAACGTCTACAAGCTCATTAAAAGTCAAAAGATTTCTAGCGCAGACATTTTTAAACGGAAATACATCGTATCTTGCTCATATATCGGGTAAAACAGCCCAACACGCTATGTGGCTTCACGAAAATCAGCTTGGACCGAAAGCAAAGGCAAAATTGAAATCTCGACCTCCGCCACAAATTGTCATAATATTATCTTCATGTGATTAGTGTCCACAATTTTCACTCGTAATATTTATCTCATATTCAATAATGTAGCTATGTACAACATAAATTTCCTTTGATTTGGAATATCGACTCATAAATTAGGAATTCGTCAGGATCTGTGTTTGCCGTCTGTATATTATTCTTCCGCAGACTTATGTGTGAGATTTATCTCATAGTAACATATCCGTTATACAGAATGTCCGTAAATGAAGACCATAGAAGTAAAAGAAAAGGACATATATGAATATTTATCGTGTGTTGCTCTAATATCATTTGTATGATTATGAATTGATGATTTTGTATATCCATGATATCTTGCTGGCATCGTTACATTTTGATTATTTAAATATGATTATTGAAATATCGTATTTTGTATTAATTAACATAAACAATTTTGTTTGATTAACATGCTATTGTTTTGTAATGAAGCTTTTATTAGAGTTTAAAGGCAGTTAGCCTAAATTGTTTTTGAAAGGCAGATTTATTGATTATTTAGAAGATGTAGTTAAAATAACTTTTTTTTTATATCTTAATTTAGGATTTATGCGTATCGTATTTGTATGTAATTTTTCATTACAATGTTTGTTCGAAAGTTGCAAGGATTGAAGTTAAAGACTTATTCGTATTGTCAAAACTTTATAAAGAAAACTACACTTTATTTTAAGAAATGAACTTTGTTTTTTTCTGTAAAGCTGATTGTTAAGAGTAATACCCCCAAAACATATAAATTGGAATTGTAAGGCATAGATAACCCAATGATATTGTATGAATATCTATCAGTGACTTTTATATGTTAACACAAATAACCTGTCGTGAGTAGTATTGCTGTGAGTAGTATGGTTACTCAGAAATTCAGAGTGCATGAGAGTATTATGAGCTGGTCTTATATTGTATTTTTATGTGAGACTCTTTGAATGTTTGCATATTTTGTCACGTTTAGCATTTATCTACAAAATAAGAGTAAGGACTCTGGTGATTTCATAGTATTTTATATCATATGATATTAACTGTCACGTTTATGACGAAAAGATATTTTCTATACATGTACTCCGCAATGTGTTACAAGATGCTTATTCCACAAAGTTATCCATATCAGTTACTTCTTCGTTTATATATATTGAAAGTTGGAGAATTTTGAATATTATGAAAGTTAGAAAGATACATTGGTTACATTAATATTGATAATGTATTTTTATTTGATTGTGCACTGAATTCCACATATGCAAAAATTCATTGGGAATTTTCTTTTTGCCGGGGTATGTTATATATTTAATCATACTATGTATTATATATGTGTCATTCATTTATATAAAGGTTTTAACGAAACTGTTCAAGTGATGTCCGGAAACGTCTTTTTGTTTTACTCTCTCTTTTATTAAATGTCGTTAATGCAAGATGTGTTTTTTTTTTCATGAGCTAGTCGCAACCCCAAAACTAAAGCACAACGACGAGGCCCATATCGTTACACAAGAAATCTCTTTCTAAATGATGTGGAACAGAATCTGCTTACCCTTCCAACGCACCTCAGATCACCTCAAGTTTTGGGTGGGGTTCGTGTTGCTTAGTCTTTAGTTTTCTATGTTTTGTCTTGTGTTCTATCATTTGCCTGTTTGTCTTTTTATTTTTTAGTCATGGCGTTTTCAGTTTATTTTCAATGAATGAGTTTGACGGTACCTCTGGTATCTTTCGCTCCTCTTTTATTTATTTCTTTATATCGAAATTCATGTTTTAGACGAAAGCCAACTGATAAAAAACAAGAGGGTTATGCTTAAAATTCGAATAAACCACAAAATAGATTTTACTTTTCAAAAAATGTTTGCAAGCAACAATAAATATAAATTATCGTTATTACTCACAAATATGTTGCACAATATTCATACATCAACTGCCAAGATAAAATCGATGCCAGCTGTACATTTTATATTAAATTTCTTTTAAAATTAACAAATAATTCAATAACCACTCAAAGGACTTTTACTTTTATGGCGTACTGTACGGTACCGCTAATGCTGATTGTTCAATTGAAGTACGGGTATATTTTGTTTTCTTTGGGGTTATGCCTCATTGGCTATCAATTCATATTGTGTTTGTTAAAACACATAGTGTATTGTTATAAATTCTACATCCTTTAAAAGTAGCAGTTGTGTTAATCTTTTAATATTTAAGATTATAACACAATGTTGACTGCTGTTCCCCGGGCCCTTTTTTACATTTTTACCTATTATGTCTGTTTGTTTTATTCACACATCGTTGCCAATATGATGGAATTTAATGCAACTCTTATACAAGTGTGAGGTTTAGCTAGCTTCTAAAACAGGTTTAATCCACCATTTTCTACATAAGAAAATGCCTGTACCATGTTAGTTATATAAAAGTTGTTATCCGTTCATTTTATGTGTTTGAGTTTTTGATTTTGCCATTTGATTAGGGACTTTCCTATTTGAATGTCCCTCGGAGCTGAGTATTTTTGTGATTTTACTTTTTGTGAATGTTGTTAAGAGCGCATTAACGAAATGTATACACATAAACTTACTTGCTCTTCCATACTTATCTACTTGGACGTTGACCTTTGACCCAACAAAGTCAACAGATATTTGAACCTTTAAACGTCCATTCCTCTTGTTCATTGTTATTTGATTTGCTTCAACCAAACAAAATTAAGTATACAGACACACTAAACCAAGCATAATTTTATAGTAAAAAAACATTAGTTTGTAATTTAAAAAAAAAGATCTTTCCGAGAACTTCTTACGACTTAATTTATTTACGTATTATTTTGCGTAGTAAGCAAATTTTTTTTCTATATCAAAAATAATGATAACGTTCTACCAGGTATGATAATCATGAATACTAGTATCTAACTCAGCGAGTGTCCTTTGGTTTGAATGTGGTTTCAAAGTAAATTATTGTTGGTTTCTTCCTTCTTTCTTTTTGGTACACATGTTCGTTGATTCAGGGAAACATTTACTTTTCGTGTTGTAATCATGAATATCTTTTTCACATTCAATACAGTCTTTGTGAAAGACGTTACGAAGTTGCAAAACTTGTGTCTAATTCATTTGTCAGTTATTAACAATACAATATATTTAAACTTAAACTCTTTCACAAATATATAATATCTTAGTTTTGACAAAGTCTGCTGCAAGTCCAAATAAAATTTGTACTTCATTAATTATTAAACTTCATGGTTCAAATTTACTTATAAAACTCGTAACCAACGAATTGTTATGAATCCAGACGTACCATAGATGTTCCAATGATGTGGGTGTTTGTCTATATGCACAAAGAAACATTTGATTTAAAACAGTCCCAACCACAAATGCCCCCAAATAAAGCAAGATGGGTCGACACTTTAGAATGTTTTTAAACATGCACCAAAAGCCATTCATATCCGAAGTACAAAAAGCAATACATAATCATGATAAATATTATAATCATGTCAAACATTTTTCAAATACACTGTTCGTATAATTCGGTTGTAGTTATTCATAATACCTTTTAACATCTTTAATTCATTTTTTAAATAAAAAAAAGAATCATTAACTCTAAAACTATCAACCAGTTAAATAAAACTATCAATGTTTGAAAAAGGGATAGCAGTTGTAGTAAAAAAGTATACAAACAATTCAGCAAATACATAATAAGCAATTAAATATCAATTAGCTCGAAAATTATCAATCGCCTACGTAATTACAAAATTTGCAAACTAATCATTTAAGATATCCCACGTTGCAGATGCATAACAGGTTGCACAAGAATACATTAACTGAACTTTACTATAAAAAGACTGTTCATTCATGTCATATTTTATCTCCGTGACCAGATCCTTAAAGAGACGGTTTTATCAATAATTGAGAATTCTTAGATCAGGTAAGTTGTAAATAATATTCTTAAGTAATCAAATATTGAAATGAAAAAAATAACAACCAAAGAGACAATTTGGTTAGGAAAAGTTCTAAGGTGATATTGGATTTAGTTAATATACAATGTCCGCCTTAAACATGTAGCAAAAACTATTAATACATTTAAATTTAGCTCAACCTCTCACTTGTTTGACAGAAATATAAAATTATATAATGTTGACAACGATGTTAAAGCGAAATGCTCTACAACTTGCTTCTCAATATGTTTAGTCCAGAGCGTATACAGGATTAACACCGAGAGCAATTGTAAAATCGTCCGGGTTTTAAACAAATGATATGGTTTTTTTACACACAATTTGAATAAGAAAAAAAGGTATTCTAAACTAAAAAATAACTTTTCTAGTTTATAACTGTATTTAAGTGAAGGACAATATCATATATCCCCCCCCCAAAAAAAAAAATATATCAAAAACATACTGTCGATTCATTTATTTTCGAGGGTATTAATGTTCGTGGATTGATGAAAACCAGCATTTTCGTGGATATATGATTTCGTGATTTGCAAATTTCTGCATAGAAAATATGTACTTCGTTGAACATTTGAATTCTTTGTTTAAAAGACTATTATGAATTGATAGTATAAAAAAAATGAAACTAAAAAAGTAGAAAAAAAATGGTGGGTCCGTGTGCTCGTTTTCGAGATATAATCCATTGAAAATTTGGCGGGAAATAATTCTCTCTAGATTTTTCATATATTGAACATTGGCACCTTATTCGTTTCAATAACTATGAAAAAATAACAAGAACATTTCAATATAATCTATAATGTAATGAATAGTTCAATAGCCTAAATATGATCCTTTAAAAATTATCGAAAAGTATGAAATGTGTATTATTATATGTTATCACCACCTAGATTGTCTAGTGCTTCGAACGACATCAGGAACAACATAGTAATGTCTGATAGATATCCATAATTTCATTTTTTTAGGCATTTTTCTTTTATAAAAGGGAAGTTCTCATGGTGTTGGTGTTTAGTTGCTATATGACCAATTATTACATAATAATGCATAATCAGAATCCTCCTCACAGTAGAAGCATTGAAATATTTTCGGTTTCCATTTCTTAAACAATAAAATAAATCATACAAGAAAGAAGACAAATAGTTAATGAAATATTTCAGATGTATACACTTTTAAAAGCAAACATATATTTCACCTTACACATTATATGTATATACGTCTCAATCCGAATAGTCTATACTTACATCACGAATATATACTGTACATATGACAAGCCGTTTTACCATTTATTCGAATTTCAAGATATATCCTTAATATATAAGATTTCTTGTATAAATTCATTTTTATAAGATATCTTATATGTTATATGAGATATCTTATATATTATATAAGATATCACATACAGTTTATAGTATATCTGATAAACTTCATAAGATATATCCTAAAGTTTTAAAGATATCTTATATTTTATATAAAATATCTAATATTTTTTATTATAAGATATCTAATATTTTTATTATAAGATATCTTATATTCTTTATTATAAGATATCTTATATTCTTTATTATAAGATATCTAATATTCTCTATTATAAGATATATCATATAGTTTATTAGATTCCTTATATAGTCTATTAAATATATCGTAAAGTTTTAAAGATATTTATATGATTTTGAAGATATCTAATATGGAGAATTATATAAAATATCTTATTAACTCTTTAAGATATCTGATAAACTATATAAGATATCTGATAAACTATATAAGAGAACTTTTAAACTATATAGAATATCGTATAAACTACATGAGATATCTTGAAGTAAGAATAAATAGCAGAAAGGCTTGCTGTATTAAATGCAATTAATAAGATGTGAGAAAAAGAATAGATACCAATAAAAAGTAAAAACACAAAAATACTGAACTTCGAGGAAAATTCAAAAAGGAAAATCCAAAATCAAAAGGCAAAATCAAAAGTCCAAACACATCAAACGAATGGATAACAACTGTCATATTCCTGACGTGGTACAGGCATTCTCTAATGTAGAAAATTGTGGATTAACGGCACTTGTTTATACAAGTGTTAATACACCACGTGCCTTGGAGGTACTTAATTGTAACCTTTATTTTATAGTTTTTAAATATAAATACACCAAAACATAACATTTTTAGCTATACGAAATGTGTATAATCACTCGGTAAAACAAGGACGCACTCGAAAAAGCCCGGGAATGAAGAAATATCGTTTTCAATGCAATAACAATAATGTTTGTAAAGTGTCTTTATGTCTTAGACTATGTAGATTCCATGAATACATACATTGGTATGTGTACGGAAATGGCTTTATTCTGCATTTTGAAATAAAAGCATTGCAAGGCTGAATTTAACTTTTTTAATGATAAATAATGTCAGAATGATAATATCTTATTATCTCAAATACTTAACTACATTGTACTACCTTGTATATTAAACTCAAGCTTCTATATCACGTTTTGTCAGAAAGGAATTCTGTTTGTTTACCTTTCTGATATCATTTACTCGAAAACAAGTGGTCAAACTCGAAAAGCCCGATTTAATCGCTCGAAAAACCACGATCCTAGTCGGACGCTTTACCTACCATGATGAAAGTAAGAAAAATATACATAACGCAAAATACATATTTTATGTTTATATCTAACTCAAAAATTTTCATTAGAAATTAAAATTCATTGGAACACTGTTTATTAGATCTGATTAAATATCCTGTATAAGGTATAACTTCAAATCTGTAAAACAAAGTACAATTTCAAAACAGTCTATCAACTAGCATACATATAACATAATCACATACATTTGAAATGTGATTTGAGAACTGTCATCGAAGACCCATTGGCGGCCTACGGCTGTTGTCTGCTCTTTGGTCGGGTTGTTGTCTCTGTGACACATTCCCCATTTCCATTTCCATTTCCACCTTATTTTATTGATTGAAAAATAATTCTTGTTATAATTCATTTGAAAGTTATATAAACTATACTATAAATAGTACTACATTGAAGAAAACTTTTCATTTGCAGAAACTGTCTATTGCAAGGATAATGGCATTTTTTTCAACATTCGTCTTGTTCGTTTTGTTGTCTAATCAGCTATATGTAGACGCTGATCACGACTGTCCAGTAGAAGATTGTAACCCTGGTTTTCATTTGCAGGAGAGATTCTGTAATAAAGGCATTGGTTAGTATTTATCATAAGAGAACTTCAAATTATGAAGGACCAATATGTTATTTTATTTATCTATTAATATTTATTTGCATTAGACTATATGGTTAATTGTCTAGTAAATGAAGAAAATATTTTCAAAACTCATCTAAATGAACTCATCATAGATACCAGGGTTAAATTTTGAACCTTGCTGCAACAACCTACATTTTGGCAAACACACATATCAGTTCATGGAAGACCATAGTCCTTGCAAACCGGCACATTTGTGCCTGGTATGCCTTTTCCCCAATCATTTTTTTACCGATATGAAAAAAATATGAAGTGGCATGTAGATAAGTGGTAATACTGGTGACCGTAACTTGGTCAAGAAACAAACCAATGTCGTGAACTGGCATATAAATTGTCTGGTATTCTGCCAATTCTAATTCTGCATTGACGTTATTCGTGGCCTTTACGACTTCTACAATCAAAATACCGCTAGCAAATATAACGATAGAATAGCCTGGTCCTTTTTGGGCAAGACAAGACAAGACAAGACAAGAAAATACAATTTATTTCAATTTAGGCACACATATGGTGCTACAAGAGGATAACAATTATACATTAACAATTACATAATTTACTTATACATTTACAAGCAAGACACACAATAAATAAATAAGTGATATCATACAATAAAATTGATATTTACCATATATTTGGCAACCATGTAATGCTTAGCAAATTTAGCCGTGAGGTTTAATTATGTCCAATTATTTTTTTCTGGTAGAAGAAACTAGTTCATTGTCAAAATTGGTGACATTACAAAGAGATATTTGCCAAGAAGAAGGTCGGTGTCTATAGTTTGAACTTACTTTCGAGCGCAAAATCATACGCAGATTTATTAGTGGATTTTGTTCTATATGTCAAGTTTGTGGTCAAACATGCTGCATCATAAGCTGCATTATTGAGCAAATTATCGTAATAGAAAAATCATTTAGGCGTCGATTTCTCTAGCAGCAGCATCTTTTAGAGTTGCTTACCTTCCGCTAGATGCAATGATATGTAATGTAATCACCTTTTTATGAAATATTACACTTTCATGCATTAGTAAGATTAACACCTTTTTAGATAGCAATGAATTAAATAATTTAGGCTTCATAGCTAGTTATTTTTATTAAGCCAAAGAACATGCTACTTATCTAAAATTCTGCTTACTTTTGAAGCTTTCATAATACAATATATGATACATTAATATGTTTGATTCAGTTCGTAGATTTGTTCGATAGTTCATTAAAAACAACACCATTTCACCTCCGTTTGCTGTAGTAATTTTCAGTTTTTTTCATCCAAAATCTTGTGATAGGCTTAAAATTGAATCAATAGCAGTATTGCAGATAATTTGTAAAACCAACTTAAACACGCTTTTTGACGTCGCGCGGATCCTGTTTTAACGAGAGAGTGAATGTGTCCATTGACTTGAATACAACAAAAAACAAACACGCCTGAAAACCAAGCGCACCCTTCAGTGATACTCACTTTCACTATTAAATTCAACATAAACAAATAAACATCAATACCAAACAACATAAAGAAGTCATTAGACATCGGAAAATCTAAAATCAGCAAGAAATAAGCTTGATAATGACTACAAAGGATCTCCGTTAACTAGCCTAATACGGACATATAACTACAAACCCACCAGCTTCGGTTAAAATGTGACAAATATCTGGACTTGAATTCGGGATAAAAAGAAGATATTTAACCAATTCTTACGCATTAACTTCAAAAAGTAAATCGGTACAATTAAAGCATAGTACGGCGGCTTTCCTGTTGTACCTCACATCTATATTGCACGTGCAACTTATGCCAGGTCAAAAACGATGATTTACAGATGCATATTATTCCACATATAGAACTACTTTAAAATGCTTTTATAGTTTATGAAGATCAAGAGTAACTGTATTTGCCAATTTCGTCAACAATTATTTTCTAGAAGGGGAAAGTTATGAGATTTGTCTACCGAACCAACAGTTGGGTATTCGTTGAAAGTTGGGTAACGTCAGTCAATGTTGTTTACGCCATTTGTACCAGATTTGATATTTACGAGAAACATTTTTCTGAAGCTGAATAATCGATAGATAATTTAAGACATTAAAATTCCATGAGGTATTAAGGTACTTTAAACTCGTTAACTTAGCGACTTCTTCAACATTCGCCGCTCCACTATGTTATATGCCATATAATGGCACGATTCCGCATTATCATTACGAACTTTTATAATGTTAAAGTAGTCCATATTTAAGCATCGAATATTGATATAATTCCCCCTTGGTTTAGTACATAGATCAATTCAAAATTCACAATGAAGTTATTTGTGCAGTTCTTGGAAAGCCAACATCAATGGTTAAAGGACCAACACAGAAGCCTATACATATGTTTTAAAAAACAACGGTCACGCGATTCAATATATCTTAAAAATTATAAAACTAAAATTATTTAAAGTTTAACATTAGTAATTGTAATGATTTTCATGAAATTATCATTCATGTTAAGTTCTACAAATCTATAAATGTGATATAACCATTATTGCGTTAAAGCCCGATTGTCAGCACTTTTGTTTCGACATGAATTATCATTTATATGGTCAAAATCATAAATAAACTTTTTACAAAACTTTAAAATACTAACACTTTCCCACCTCAGGAATATATTACCGTAGCTGGTATTTAGCAAAACCTTTAGGAATATTTGGTCCTCAATGCTCTTCAATTTATTTATTTTTTAATCGAGCGTCACTGACGAGTCTTTTATAGACAAAACGCGTGTCTGGTCCTGATACAAATTCAATCCGGCGATCTATGATAAGTTTATTGACAAAATTTGAACATAGCGTCAAAATTGCACGTTTTTGAAGAAAATTTAGACTGGCGACCAATTATTTTTCTAATCAAAAATCTTTACTCATTTAATTGACATATGAATATGTATATATAAAATGCAAGTGATTTCAAACATTGATCATGTTGATAGTTCAAGAAGACAAGCAATGATCTTCACACTAATTAATACAAATCTGCTTTAATATGTTTCAGTTGTTGAAGTCTTTGTTGACACAGTAAAAACGGACGACGAAAACGAAAATACGTTTTATAAGGGAAAAGTTACGAAAGTTTACAAAGGCGATGGGGTAATGTATTACAGTCATTTGTAAGTTGTCAATAATTTTTTGTCTTCTATAGACAAAATTGATTTTAGAAATAGAATAAGAGTTTTGAATCAGTTATTTATGTTTGTAAACTAAGAGTACAGATTATTTTCCGCACTATTGGAGCAAGGTTTTTCATTTTCACTAAAGCTATGGACTGATTATTTATTTTCACAACTATATTTATAATATTCGGAAACATACAATTTTGATTTTTTTTGTTTATTATAAATAATACATGTATAGTCAAATCGTTATGTACCATTTAATCAGAATCAGTCATCATAATTGCAGAAATGAATCTTCCATACTACCAACTGCATTAACATATATTGCATAAATATACAGTATTAAAGTTTGTTTGTAACTAACATCTTTAAACATATTGGCAAACCTGTTTCGCCGAGCTGAGTGAGGTCAAAACATTTGAAGGGTTTTGGAGCCGCTAAAGGCCCACGAAGTTATAGAACAAATGTGCAAAATCATGCTTTCTAGGGGTTCCTCAGACCCTTTCTTAATCTGAAAATGAAAGTTATATTTTGTTTCAGTAATTTTGTGACAATATTTCGGTCTCAAAGCAAAGTGTATAGATTCAGTGTAAGCCTTAAGTTTCTCGGGCCAACACCAAAAGACCAATATGCATGAAAAAGCAAAAATGTAATTCACATAGTTAAGTCTGTGGCTGCTAAAAAAAATTACTAAATTACAAATGGAATGCAACACTAACATAATACAGAAGGGCAATGAATGAACAAAATACAACTAAATAATAAACATTGATCCCTAATAATCAGGGAGAACACAACTTGCTTCTTGCAAGGCACTCGTCGTGAACACAATTTGATATTGAGACAAGCATGCGGTTTTGAAATTTCCTATACAGGAGGCATTTACCTCAATTTAGTTACGGCCTTTTTAATAAAAGTGAGGTAAGTGTTCCTGGGACAAATTAGACCTGCTTAGTTTTTTATTTTTAATACATTGCAAGTCAGGTAATTTATTTTCAAACTACCACATACTAAACCACTTATTTTTGTGATTATCAAGGCTGAGTTATTTTTTTTAAATCCTCAAGTCCCAAGCCCCCAACCACCCCCACCCCAGAATATCAAATGGTAGTCCCCTTACTAATTGCTTTGTTCAAATTTGAATTAAAATGTATAAAATTAAATTAAAACGTGAAATTGAAAATTATGCTTACGAAAACTGAGAAACACTGGGGACATCCAATATTAATGTGTCGGAGTTCACCTGACAGCGTCATGGCAAAAAGAATGGGACCTTTACAGAACATACCAAACTTAGATATAACTTAGGATTGAGCACCAAAACCACACAAAAATATGTGGATGTCCTATAACCTAGGATTTTACAATCGTTTTAAGCACCGTTAAATTTATTTACAGAACAGCTATGGAAAGAACTCTAGAATTTGAGAATTGAAGACCTAATGTATCACATATGTGTGAAATAGATATGTTTGAATGTGTACGATTTGTAAAAACGAAGCGATAGATAACTTTATCGAATGTTGATTTCCAAACGACAGCTGCGTTTTGACAATTGATATTTTTTTTGTAACAGATCGATATCTGGTTTATATTTCATATACACTACTTGTGTATGAATGTTAAACTCATGATGGCAGTGGCAAGATGCCTTATTAAAAACGTTGAAAAATATTGTTCATCAGGTAATATTTACCTAATGCTGATTACATTTCGAGATAACTCAATGATTAATAATTTGTTTTGATGCTGAATTTCCTTTGATATCTAATTTGTGGTACTTTATTAGACATTCGATATAAAATTGAAGTGAGACACACGACACAAGAGAAACATGCTATTATATCTCAAAAGTTTAATCTCATTTAGATTTTGAATAATAAGTTCTTGTATAATACTACAGATTGCAGTTGATGATGCCATAGAATTTGTAGACCACGGTAAATGCGTAGAAGATATTCATGTAAACCCAAGAAAAAGATATATTTTTTCTGGTAAGTTGACATTTAAGTATATATATAGTTCACGTTTATACATTGATCTTATATTACGTCACAAAAATGATAAATCAATGATGGATGTCTATCATCATTAGTATAAATATGTTAATTAGGTTCATTTACCGGGGTAGGTATAAATGAAATGGAAGGAGTTGGTCCTTAAGGTAAGGGCCGTTTTTGGCCTCAAACGTCAGGTTCATCTGATGAAATATTTTGGACCGTGTTTAAACACTTATGTGTCTACTTTAATCGATTTAGTAAGTTTCTGTGAAAGATTTGAACATATTTAGTCATTTATGACGTTAAAATTTAAGCTTACATATAGAAAATCTATGAAATACGACATAATAAGTCATTTTAGAGGTTTTTTGTCAAAAATGAAAGAAGCTGCATCCTAAAAATGCTAAAAAGGTAAAGATTTTAGTAATTAAGCATGACTTAATGATGCTAGTACACGATACATAAAAAAAATATGATAAAAAAGAGCCAATATTTATGTAACAGAAGTATTCTCCTATCCAACAAATAACTAAAAGTTTTCTTGTTAACAATTTTATAAAACTGATATATTTATTAGCAAAAAAGGGTTCATACTTGACCTACTTCTTTTACGTTCGTAGTGACACGAAGACATATTTCCAATCAAATTAATCAAATAGCTATTGGACGACAATGCAAAACGATAGAATTGATGGCCTAGTCCTTTAATCAATATTTTCTTGCAAAATTTAGCTTAGGTCAACTTTATCTATAAGTGTTCTTGTGGTATTGAGGTCAGTTGTTTTTCAAACGAAAAAGCAAAAATAAAAAATAAGATATTGCTGGAACAGTTTGTTTGGCACATACCTCTTATTGAAGTATGTAAAGGGTGCTCATGCACGAGCGGTTTTTCAAACAGGTATAAGAATATATCCTATTATTAGACAGGGGTAAAAGTGAAAGTTAGGAATTTGAACTAATTACATTTGACTGTTTTGAAGTCTTCCATACATTTCAAGATGGAAAAAACAATCAAGATATGAAGTGTCTCTTCATGTTAGGGTTGTATCCTTAATTTTGATTTTACAAGAAGGTACAAAATACTGAATATGTCGGTAATTGAGTAACTGGAATTCCTTTTCATATGATTTCGGAATGAATATTGCTACGAATAAAAACACAATCTAATCATCCTGTGTCCACTGTATAACCCATTGTTTTGCCGTTATTTCAACTAGCAATATACCAAAGCATTATGGTGATATAACCTGCGGGTGACCCAAACAAGACATTTCAATTTATTCTTCTTATTTTTTGTGATATAAGAGAAAAAGACAAAACAATAAAATTAACAAGAATATAATTCAAGGCTGATGTTCTCCCCTGTTTTTTCGAACGTTCAAGACAATCTTACTCTGTTTTATCATTGACCTTTCCATATTGTCCCATAAAGTTTTATAGAAAATAAGTCATATCTGTTAGTAAGTATCACAGTGACAGTGATCGTTCTGCAACCAGGAAATTATGCTAAGATGATTCACGGCATCGTGTGGTATAATTTATTAACATGAAGCCAGATTTCAAGCTCTCATCGTCAGGTTCCTTTAATAATGTGACAAAAGTTCAAACATGACCTTAATATGTTAAACTGCGCAGGAATTCGGTGAAGGGGAAGTTGACAAACAGTAGGCTGAAAACGGGCTACACAATAAAAACGTGCACATGAAGCCACAAATAGAATTTCTGACGTTGAATTTGTTCGCTATTGAAATGCTACTGGCTATATATCATTTTGCAATTTGGACAAATGATGTTGATAAGACAATGTTACATGCAATGAACCATTTGATATTTCTAATTAATAGGATATTTGTGTTATTTGTTTTATATGATTATGTAGGAATACTGGATCACCATAATCACTTTCAACTCCACAAATGTACAAGCATCCTCTTTCGAATCGATCAATTGTCGCCCGAACAACTTGAATGGATTGAAAGTCTCTTAAAAAAATTAAAAGGAATCGGTTGTAAAGGAATTCATCACTGCAGGGTATGTATACTATAGCTAGAAGAATTTAGCCATTATTTTTTTTCCTTCAGATTCTGAACCAACGGTATTTTAATGACGGTTATTGTTCACACTGTTATCATTTCTATATTTGCGGGGGGAATGTGGTAAACAGATTCAACCTTTGTTCTAGTGGATAATCGACGTCGTTGTGGCGTAGTTACATAAACAAGTGTTTTTGTATGAATATGTTTTTGGGGGGATTTAATAATCAAGACTGTTTCCAAATATACTGCCGATTGTACCCACATGAACTCATTTTAAATAAATCAACATCAACAGTTCTATCTGCTTTTTGTTCGATTGAGATTAATTGCAGATTTTATTTTTGGGAACAGCGATGCGCATTTATCACCAGCGTGTACGCAGTGTCTGTGTATAAAGTGACGTTGAACTATAATGAACGTAATTTTTCTATTACTTATTACTAGTAAATTATTGAGTGAGGTATTTCGTGACAATGACTCTCATAGTTACAGATGTTTGGTTTGAAATTTTGGCTAGCTTTGTACCGGTACAGGACTTCATACAAACGGGAGAGCATATCCTAATTGTAAAAAAATGAAGTTGTTTACCCAACCCTTTAATTGATATAAAATGCAGGTAAACTTGTCGATGCCTTTGATACACTTTTACTAATTCGACACAGTGACTTTACTTGTAAAGAGCTTTAACTATTATTTTTTTTTTATCGATTCACCTAATTGAATTTGTTACTTGTTAATTGAAACGAAAACTACCATTATTGTTACACATGTATGTACATTCCCTGTTTTGCAATTTGTAGTAACATATATTTTTTTTGTCGTTGCTCATTAATTTTTATATGAGAACGGAGGCAAAACTTTTAGAATAGTCTATCTAAAATATACTACACACATTGATAATCGAAGTCCTTGAATAATGTGAATGCTTCTTCTTCACCTTGCGACTACTGAGACAGGATGTTTGATTGGATATCCATACATAGCTGATTTAGTTTTTTATTCTTCATTCACAGGCACTTCCAGACATACCTGCTAATAAAGACGTGAAAGGTGCCTGCCTCTTTCCCGCAACTCCAAGCACACCTCCTGAACTTGCTGAATGTTATTTAAAATTTGGTGCCTGTTTTAAAGAAACGAATAATTGCCATTCCCCATGTACATGGTTCTTTCAAAAAGGCGTAAACTGTACTGGAGGCGACTATGAACCTGACGTAACTCCACCTTAATGGGGCTAAGGTGGAACAACAATATCTATTATTATATATGTTATAATAAATAAACGATAACAAAATGTACACTTGATGGAAATTGATAGAATACTTTTTTTGGTACGATGAGATGGCATTGCAAATATATCAGATAAGACATACACAGCTTATTCAATCATTCCGATTGAAACTTATATAATATTAAGCTAAATAAAGGCAACAGTAGTATACCGCTGTTCAAAATTCATAAATCGATAAAGAAAAAAAAACAAATCCGGTTTACTAACTAAAACTGAAGGAAACGTATCAAATATAAGAGAACTACGAAACAACATAGACACAACACCGAAATATAACACACACACACAGAAACGAACTATAATGTAACAATGGCAATTTTCCTGACTTGGTGCAGGGCATTTTACGAAAAAATGGTGGGTTGAACCTGATTTTGTGGCATGCCAAACCTTTAACTAAAGACATATTTTATTTCAAGTTGAAGGAGATTGATAGATTGTTTCGTGATAAATGTCCAGTTTTGTAAATGTCTCATACAAATAAAAAACAAGAAAAAGAAAGCGGATACATGTCAAGCGTGCATTCATACAAACTTAATCAAAGATACACATGATACATGTAATAAAACAGAACTACGGAATAATGACAATTAAAGCTTAATAGAATTAAAATAAAAAGATTTAAAAACACAAATAATACTCAGGATCGGTGTGAACTGTATAGACCATGTAAAAGGGAAGGCAGTGGGAAGAAGAAGTAAAATAAAAAAATTACCAAACTCCGAGGAAAATTCAAAACGCAAGGTCCCTATAACATGTATAACCAAAGGGCACAATCAAAAGTTAAAACACATTAAACGAATATATAACAACTGTCGAAATTCTGACTTGGTACAGGCATTTTCATTTTCTTGTGTAGAAAGTGGTAGATTGGACCAGGTTGTATAGCTAACAATACCTCTCACTTGCTCGACAGTGGCATAACAAATTAGTTATAGCTGGTAGACTTTTATAAATAATTTATTGTCGATATATCAAGAGTCTATAATTTGAATGTATTGTCATTAAGAAACGTACAACGAAATAACTGTGATCCCAGGACAGTTTTAACTACAATTATTTGACTGTCAAGTCATTCCGTAATTATTGTTCTGATACTTGGTTGGACTGTTCGGTCTCTTTTTACCGCTCCTAATCGAAATGCACTTTCAAAATTCGGCACATTCGCAGTTGTGTTAAAAATAAACAATGCATCCCTTTGCAGACAAACATTCAACAAACACGAATGTCCCCTATCTACTAATAATCCTATTCACTGCCAGAAAATGACCAACATGCTTAAGATTATGTTCCGATAATACTATTCGATCATCAATGAACAGAAGAACCTTTTCGTCCGTTTTGAAATATCATTACTTAAAAGCCGGAGCCTCATATATCTTAAATAAAATTGAGAATGGAAATGGGGAATGTGTCAATTAAGAGACAACAACCCGACCATAGAGCAGACAACAGCATGAACAAAATTGAAATGTGGAATGGTATATGTAAGGCGAACTGGATGTAATTTTTCAAACGAGCACCATGGCACAAGAACAGCTACCATAGTGTGATAGAACGTTTGATGTCAAATACAAACTTTGCATGTACACAAATTATTACAGCTTTTTGTAACCATTGAATACCTTGAATAAACCTATAGGATATCATAATAAGTATTTTTTTTAAATTGAAATACTTTAATGTCTGGTACCTTTGATAACTTTTCCACCCCTGGGTCGATGCCACTACTGGTGGACAATTCGTCCTCGATGGTATCACCAGCGTAGTAGTCAGCAATTCGGTGTTGACATGAATATCAATCATATGGTCAATTTAATAAATTTACTGTTTGCAAAAGTGTAAATTATTTGATATACCAAGGATTTTATTATCACAGGTATAGAATACCTCAGCCGTATTTGGCACAACCTTTTTGTCATTTGGGTCTCAATGCTCTTCAACTTTATACTTGTTTGACTTTCTAACTTTTTATTTATCTGAACGTCACTTATGAAGACTACACGCCCGTTTGGTATCACTTATCATCAGCCTGGTACCTTTGCCTACAACTACTAATTAAAAGAGGTATAATTTTTGAAATGTGTCTATTATTTTAATAATCTACTGTTTAAATCTTCATAAACTCATATTTTGATCAAATAGAGCCATCTATGATTTATTATTCGTACAAAAAATAGAATAGGTTTACACTTTAATTATACGTCAGGTAAATCAGACGCCAGTACCGAAAATGATTTTTGTTCAAAATGAGACTGTAAGACATCAAAGTTTATATACTTAGTATCATTATGACCATGTAGTAACAGTAGACTACATTTTCGACCAAAACTGAGATGTTATTAACTCTCTGGAAAAATACCATTATATCGTCCACCCTCGAAAATAGATTGGAAAAAGTGTCGTCATGTCATCTCTCATCCTTTTGTTACGAATTTGTGTAAACGGAACAAATCTGACAAATAGTCATTTTATTTCTACTTCAATAAATGTCTGGATATTGTTGATATTCGCATATTCAATATCGAAAGTAAATAAGAAATCAATAAAAGAGATAGCAAAATACCAAATTCTAGGATTAAAAACTATATTCAAGTACTCACACCTTGGTTTGTGTTCATAACATTTGACAAAACTGCCAACAATGTAGTGGTGGTATGATGAGAATACTTCATGACTGTCCTTTCAGCAGGAAATTTAGTGAAAACGAACAAAAGAAAACTACCTCTTCTTATGATAGAGTCGAGAAAATCAATAAAACCAGTAAAACAAAGCCGGTGACGAGAGATTATTTGTACTGTAAAATATGCAAATACACGATGTTTAAATTTGGTGTTCAGTATTTATCGAGAAAATTGCATCTAAAGCTTTTAAAACTGAAATCTGAAAAAAGCCAATATTTGCTGCATATTGACAAAATAGATTGAAAAAAGAAATGTTTACATACAAAATCTAAAGATCTTTAGGGTCTCCAATATTTGGAGTGTTCCACAAAGTCCTTAGCATGTTACAATTTCACAAAATACAGTATACTTATTTTCACATTTTTAAGTTTTCGAATATACGGGTCTGCTGGTATCACATGACTATTTAATATAGAAATATTGTCTTTCCATAAATATATAATAATAAATAAGTCTGTATGTGTTGTACTGTTATACCACTGTCCCAGGTTAGGGGGAGGGTTGTATAAGTACCTGGCCACGTCCACTTATATTTTTGTCCATCTGATGAGTTAAGCCTTTTTCAACTGATTTTTATAGTTCGTTCTTATGTTGTACTGTTATACCACTGTCCCAGGTTAGGGGGAGGGTTGGGATCCCGCTAACATGTTTAACCCCGCCACATTATTTATGTATGTGCCTGTCCCAAGTCAGGAGCCTGTAATTCAGTGGTTGTCGTTTGTTTATGTGTTACATATTTGTTTTTCGTTCATTTCTTTTTTGTGTACATAAATAAGGCCGTTCGTTTTCTCGTTTGAATTGGTTTACATTGTCTTATCGGGGCCTATTATAGCTGACTATGCGGTATGGGCTTTGCTCATTGTTGAAGGCCGTGCGGTGACCTATAGTTGTTAATGTCTGTGTCATTTTGGTATTTTTGTGGATAGTTGTTTCATTGGCAATCATATACCACATCTTCTTTTTTATAGCAGCTTAAAAAAATGAAAATGAATCTTTTAAATAATTTAAGGAAAAGTCGTTCTGAGTTTTTTTAACATGTATTTGCGGTCTTCTCGATCTATTCACATTGAATGCTTATATCGGGATAAAGTCCGTTTGAATTTGCTGAGTACACTTTTTTGTAATAGTGTTTATCTTTGCTGCATATCAATCGATTCCTTTGGAATTGTGTCCCCGACTTTCTCTGATCTAGCTGTATTATATATGCAGATAATAAGCATTCTCCGTAGAGAAGTGAATAGCTAGAACAAAAGTAAATAGAACTTGGTACTCAATGAATTTATTTGCGAAGCAATATTTAAACCAGTATTACACCAAGCTCATTTAGTCTGCCATACGTGTCGTTTTCTTTTTAAGTATATAGAACCTGGAAATGATAAAATTAAACATGTTTATAAATGACATTTTTTTTGTTTTTATTGGAACATACAATATGACAGTTCTTGTCCATTACTTTTTATATGTTTTGTTATTTGATTTTGCCATGTGATTATGGACTTTCTGAATTGATTTTCCTCTAAGTTAAGTATTTTTGTGGTTTTACTTTCTACTAGTATAAGGTCTTTACACTTTGCCGTGGAGAGACAAACTGCTTTTGATCTGATTATTATCTTTTTTCCGCCTTATTTTTTTTTCTTTCTCAGCATTATTGTTTCTCAAGATATGGCTTTGATATTTGGTATATGCTATCGAACTGTTTAAACCCAAACAAAACCTATGTATCCGTTTAAGAAACTGTCAAGCTTGATCCCAAGGTGTTTGGTTTTGACCGCGACATTCCGAAAACTACACATGAGAGTGATTTCCCCTTATGTATTTAATTTTAATTGGTATTCGTTTGTAACTGGTAAACCATAATTGATAGAGAGCTAGGATCTTTTGAAAGATCGCGAAGTTAACATATTATTTACAAATCTGTTACACAAAATGAATACATCAATTGTGAACACGTAAGATAAACCATATGTACATATTTGTCTATCTTATTACAAAAATCAAGTAAATTTAAGGAATTTACTTGTATGTTTTACTATACTCGACAGTATGGTTTTTCGGGATTGACCCTCTCTGGATCCGGGATTTCTTTTGTCGTATATCTGGATGTCGGGATTTGATTTTTTTTTATTTTGGACCTCGGGATTTCATGTTTTTTAAGCTCGGGATTTGGGATCAACACCCCTCCGAATCCCACCTATGTAATAAATACGATAATCATGCCAGATTTATATTCTTGTTTGATGGGATTAACAACATGATAAACCTTGTAAACATCTTTAGTAAAGATTTAAAAAAAACTTCTTAAACTCTATTAGCATAAACCAGTTACAGAGAATGGTCAATTACTAAAGAGAAAATAGAAGCTGTTATAAACAGAAAATCAAAAATTAAACACAAATAAGCGAAAACCAAGTACATACATTCATATGCAATCAAGTTTGTAAATATTCAAAAACTTCGAGCACCATGATTAATTATTCCTACAATGATTCTGTTTACATTATGATAATAAGAAACTTTAAAACCAACGTTGCATTCGCTAGATATGTTGCACAATATTGTACATTGATGTGTCTTTCGATTATTGTAATTGTATATTGATTGCATTTACGTATGTAAAATGAAAATTACATTCATCATGTGTCTCATCATAACATTCGATTTTACTGTAGATAGGTTATGAAATTTAAAACAAACATTCACAACTGAATAGAATCCTCAATAAAAACAAATATTTTGGAAAATTCCTTGGCTTATACATAGAAGATCAGATACAAATGTAATTCCATATAAATCACTATACGAATTAACAAGATCTTTTTTAAACATAGCCATTAGTATAAAAAAAAATCATTTAGGTGAAGACATCAAGTATTCTGAATAAAAAAAAAATATGTGTACTAACACAACTAACCATAATATATGTTTTATAATTTCGGTTTTAGAAAATCAGGCTGAATGCAAAACATGTAGTGTATATGAGACGGTTAGGAGGTGCTTGAGTAAAACATATAGTGTTTATGAGACGGTTAAGAGGCGCTTGGGTGAAACATATAATGTATATGAGACGGTTAGGAGGCGCTTGAGTAAAATATATAGTGTATATAAACGGTTAGGAGGCGCTTGAGTAAAACATATAGTGTATATGAGACGGTTAGGAGGCGCTTGAGTAAAACATATAGTGTATATGAGACGGTTATGAGGCGATTGAGTAAACATATAGTGTATATGAGACGGTTAGGAGGCGCTTGAGTAAAACATATCATGTATATGAGACGGTTAGGAGGCGCTTGAGTAAAATATATAGTGTATATAAACGGTTAGGAGGCGCTTGAGTAAAACATATAATGTATATGAGACGGTTAGGAGGCGCTTGAGTAAAACATATAGTGTATATGAGACGGTTAGGAGGCGCTTGAGTAAAACATATAGTGTATATGAGACGGTTAGGAGGCGCTTGAGTAAATATTTAGTGTATATGAGACGGTTAGGAGGCGCTTGAGTAAAATATATGAAAAAACTAATCTAATAAAACTTTAAACGGTTTACGGTCTTGCGAAAAAAAATGTACAAACGTTTTTCAAAAAACTGAAGTCATATCAAAATCATGATGAAGGGAGTTTTTAACGACCTTGACTAACTATACAACTTTCGCATGGTCAGCTATCAAAAAGAAATATGAAATAATATGGCAGTGAATATGTAAATGTGTGATATATCATCAATTAGTTTCCCATCAACAGCCTTGTGCTTGTGGAATTAATTAATTTACAACAGTAATTATTGATATTGATAGTGTTTAAAGGAAGAAACTTGGACACACAAACAATTTACGAGGTCTTTATAGCGATCAAATAGCTGGAATGGATCATTCAACTAATAAACAAAGGAGTAAATTTTATAACACGAATGATTCGTTGTCTTATGGCCTTGCATCAATAAATATTCAAATATTCATTGTTATGATATTGTAATTATTATGTTTATTTATGTTGGCCTAATTTGTGTTGTATGGCCTGATAGTTGTTTACCAAATAATCTTATAACTGTGCAGTTTAGGAATCACTGGAACAATCACAGAATGATTGGAACTTTCTAGAATGATCCTTATAAAAGATGCGTAATTTAAACTTCTACGTTATTCCAGAAACTTCCGTTGTAACTTTCCAGGATTTTCCACAATGTTCCATTATAGAGTGTTCTAGAATTTTCCATGACAACACTATATATACAGACACTAAAGTTAAACTCTCATAATTAAACTTGGACATAGACATTGATAGACATTAGTATTCACAGCATTTGGATTGACACTTTTATTCTACAAACAACATCATACTGGATTGTGACATTAGTAGGGAACGTAATATTCAAATTGGATTCCGAAAGATTTCCGGATACAGATAAAGATAACAGATTGGACTCATATTTTGACAGTTAAGTTAACAGTAATATTTGTGTAATACCTTTTGTAAACTTTTGTATAATAAATATTGTTAAATTTTACTATTGATTTGTGTCTTTTGTTGGCTACAATTTAAAGGCGATTTCAGGCCGTAACAGAAATTGGGGGCTCGTCCGGGATACTGAACATATTTTATTCAAAATTTGTTTAATATTTTTATTATAACTAGCCAACAAAATTCTACAAAATGGCATTTGATGCTGGTAAATTTTTGAAAACGCCAGACCTGGAGGGGTTTGATAATTTAAAGAAAGAGGAATTAGTGTTGCTTGCTAAACATCTGAAATTAGATTTTAAAGTATCTATGAGAAAACAAATTATAAAAAATTTGGTTATAGACAAATTAGTTGACGCAGAAATTTTAGGTGAAGAGGCTCTTGAACTTAAGGTCGAAAATATTGACGCCTTTAAATTAAAACAGCTTGAATTAGAACATGAACTCAAATTAAAAGAACTGGAGATAAGAAAAGAAGATGAATTTAAATTAAAAGAACTGGAATTGAAGGAGATGGAGAAAAGAAAAGAAGATGAATTTAAATTAAAACAGGCAGAACTGGAAATGAAGGAAAGGTTAGAAATGGAGAAAAAAGAAAAAGAAGATGAATTTAAATTAAAAGAACTGGAAATGAAGGAGAGGGAGAAATTAAAAGAACTTGAAATGAGGGAAAGGCTAGAGATGGAGAAACTGAAAATTGAAATGGTCAAAGAAGAAAGCAACACTAATGTTCACTCGAAATCAGATTATTTTGATGCAGCAAAAAACATACGTTTGGTTCCAAAATTTTGTGAAAAAACAGTTGATAAATATTTTCCACAGTTTGAGAAAATTGCTAACAATTTGAAATGGCCTATGCCGTATTGGACTACGATGCTGCAAAGTGTTTTTGAGGGGAAGGCCGCTGAAATATACTCCGCACTTCCATCAGAAAAAAGTTCTGATTATGACACGGTAAAACAGGAAGTTTTGAAAGCTTATGAGCTAGTACCAGAAGCATATAGACAGAAATTTAGATCTTATAAAAAGTTTGATTCACAAACATATGTGGAATTTGCTCGGGAAAAAGAAGATCTATTTGACAAATGGCTTACGTCAAAGAAAACAGATAACAATTTTGATAACCTAAGACAATTGATATTATTAGAAGAGTTCAAACTATGTGTTCATTTAGACTTAAAAACACATTTAGACGACAAAACTGTTGAGTCGATACATGATGCAGCTGTCATTTCAGATAATTATACTCTTTCACATAAAAGAAGTTTCAAGGGTCAAAATGTCAATACTTCCAGTGGAAATTACAAAAATCAAAGCAATGAGCGTACTGATAGTAAGTCTGTTGCACAGAATAAGAGTCAGTCCAGTTATAATATGTCTAGTCCAAAATTTGATACTTTTGAGAAGAAGTCACTGACTTGTGCTTATTGTAAGAAGATTGGTCACCTGATGGCTGATTGTTTTAGACTCCAGAAGAAGAATGAACGAGATAATAAGCCGAAGACCAGTGCTTGTACGACACCTTATAATACCAGTACATTGGAATGCCCTGCGCGTCAGGCTTTTAAGTCCAGTTTTTGTGATTACATGGAGGAATACAAACCCTTTATGTCTGATGGGTTTGTTTCTATTGTTGATGATACCACTCTTCAGCCTATTAAGATTTTACGGGACACTGGAGCTTCTCAGACTTTATTGTTAGAAGGTGTGTTGCCTTTGTCCGAGAATACTTCTGTTGGTGCCTCCGTTTTGTTACAAGGTGTAGAGTTAGGTTGTATAGATGTTCCTCTCCATCGTATTTATCTGAAGTCAGATTTGATAACTGGACCAGTTATTGTGGGTGTTCGTCCTAATCTCCCTGTTGAGGGAGTTACATTATTGCTAGGAAATGATCTAGCTAGGAACAAAGTGGTTGCTGAACCAATTGTTACCAGTGAACCGGTGGTGGATTTTAAATCACCTGAAGATGATGCTGAATTGTATCCAGCTTGTGTTGTTACTAGGGCGATGGCTAGAAAACAACAAAATCAGAATTTGCAAGAAGACAAGTTTGATTACATGGACCTTTCTGACACTTTTATAGCTAACATTGAAGGTCCTGGTAGCTCAGAAAAGGCCATTACAAGACCACCTAGTGTTAACAAGAATGTTATTATGCCATGGCCAGACGTTAACAGCCATTCATTAGACCGAAAGAATTTATCTGAAGAACAACATAAAGACCCTGAGGTTCTTCAGCTCAGCCAGAGAGCTCAACCACAGGAGGAAGCAGACAAAGTGGCCGAATGCTATTACCATCAGGACGGCATTTTAATGAGGAAGTGGAGGCCTCCTGATGCCACCCCAGAGGAGGAATGGAGAGTGCTATACCAAGTGGTGGTGCCTAAGGTTTATAGGCAAGAAATTATTGGTCTTGCCCATGACACCCCCTTGGCTGGGCACTTAGGTATAAGGAAGACTTGCCTAAAAGTATTGCAACATTTCTACTGGCCCAGACTTAGAAATGATGTCGCAGAATACTGCAAATCATGCCATACATGCCAGGTTGTTGGTAAACCTAACCAGAAAATACCACCAGCACCACTTCTGCCTATTCCAGCCTTTGACGAACCTTTCAGCAGAGTTCTAATTGACTGTGTTGGACCTTTACCAAAGACCAAGACTGGAAATGCATATTTATTGACAATCATGTGTACATCTACCCGCTTTCCTGAAGCTATTCCGCTCAGAAATATCAAGACACCTACTATCGTCAAAGCTTTGATCAAATTTTTCACATTAGTAGGACTTCCTAAGTCTATACAGTCCGACCAGGGATCAAATTTCATGTCAGGTTTATTCCAGCAAGTCGTGTACCAGTTAGGGATTGCTCAGTATAGATCAAGTGCGTACCATCCAGAATCTCAAGGTGCCTTAGAACGTTTTCATCAAACATTGAAGAACATGATTAGAACTTTTTGTCTTCAATTTGACAGAGACTGGGATGATGGAGTTCACTTTCTACTTTTTGCGGTTCGAGAGGCTGTTCAAGAATCCCTTGGATTTAGTCCCTTTGAGTTGGTATTTGGTCATACTGTAAGGGGACCGTTAAAATTGATTAAGGAAAAGTGGCTTACTGAACATACTGACTTGAATCTTTTAGACTATGTATCTAGATTTAAAGAAAAATTGTATACTGCTTGTCAAATTGCTCAGAAAAACTTAAAAAATGTACAGAGCAAGATGAAAATTTGGTATGATAAAGATGCCAGGGATAGAGTATTTGAGCCTGGTGATAAGGTACTTGTATTTTTGCCAGTCCCTGGACATCCTTTACAGGCTAAATATTGTGGTCCTTATACAATAGAGAGTAAAATCAATGATTTGAATTATATTGTAAAATCTCCAGGTCGGCGTAAACAAAACAGAGTGTGTCATATTAATATGTTAAAACCATATTTTGAGCGTACTAATGAAGCGAGAGTAAACCAGTTGCCACTTTAGGCATGGTTAAATTTGAGAACAATCATGACAAACCAGATGTAATTGAACCACCTTTTAGTTCTAAAACTATCGAAGAGACAGTTAGATTGAAAAATTTCAGAAATTTTGTCAAATTTAGACTCAAAACTTGCACATCTGTCTTTTGATCGTAGAGAAGAAATAAAAACTTTGGTATTTTCTTTTAAAAATCTTTTTCCAGATGTGCCAAACAAAACTACTGCTGTTTGTCATGATGTTGATGTCGGAGATGCTTCTCCAATTAAGCAACATCCTTACAGGCTCAATCCACTCAAACTTGAAGTTATGAGAAAAGAAATTAAATATATGCTTGACAATGATATTATTGAGCCGAGTAACAGTGAATGGAGCTCTCCTTGTCTCCTTGTGCCAAAACCAGATAAAACTTTTCGTTTCGTGACTGATTTCAGAAAAGTAAATTCAGTCTCAAAATCTGATTCCTATCCGATTCCAAGGATAGACGATTGTATTGACAATATTGGTCAAGCAAAATTTGTGAGCAAATTTGATTTGTTGAAAGGTTATTGGCAAGTTCCATTGACACAGAGAGCTCGTGAAATATCAGCTTTTGTTACACCAGATGGCTTATTTCAATATACTGTAATGCCATTTGGCATGAAAAGTGCTCCAGCTACATTTCAAAGAATGATCAATAATGTTATAAAAGATTTAGACTGTTGTTATGCTTATATTGATGATCTTATTGTATGTAGTGATAGCTGGGAACAGCATTTAACACATTTATATGATACTTTTGATAGATTGTCAAAATCAAATTTGACTGTTAATCTTGGTAAAAGTGAATTTTGTCAGGCCACTGTTGATTATTTAGGGCATACAGTTGGCCAAGGTCAAGTAAAACCTATTATGGCTAAAGTGGAAGCTATTTCCAAATTCCCACCTCCTACAAATAGAAAACAACTTATGAGATATTTAGGCATGATTGGATTTTACAGAAAATTTTGTTCAAATTTTGCTACTGTTGTTCAACCATTGACTCATCTTTTACGGAAAGATTCTAAATTTATCTGGAGCGGAAATTGTCAAAAAGCTTTTGAAAATAGCAAATCACTTTTAATTAATAGTCCAGTTCTGATTACTCCAGACTTTGAAAAACAATTTAAACTTGCCGTTGATGCAAGCGATGTAGGAATAGGAGCTGTTTTATATCAAGAGACAGATGATAATGTTGAAAAACCTATATCATATTTTTCTAAGAAATTGGATAAACATCAGAAAAATTATTCAACTATTGAAAAAGAGTGTTTTGCAATGTTGTCAGCACTTCAACATTTTGATGTATATTTGAATCCCACTGTATATCCTATTCTTGTTTATACTGATCATAATCCTCTCACCTTCATGCATAAAATGAGAAACAAGAATCAGAGGTTGACTAGGTGGAGTTTATTGTTACAGGAATATGATGTAATTGTAAAACATATTAAGGGTAAAGATAATGTAATAGCTGATGCTTTATCTAGAGCTTATTAAATCACTTTGTATATATTATGTATTTTTGTTCATATTATTTATGATAAGTTTTTGTTACACTAAAACTTCTTTTAAGGGGGGAGGTGTTATGATATTGTAATTATTATGTTTATTTATGTTGGCCTAATTTGTGTTGTATGGCCTGATAGTTGTTTACCAAATAATCTTATAACTGTGCAGTTTAGGAATCACTGGAACAATCACAGAATGATTGGAACTTTCTAGAATGATCCTTATAAAAGATGCGTAATTTAAACTTCTACGTTATTCCAGAAACTTCCGTTGTAACTTTCCAGGATTTTCCACAATGTTCCATTATAGAGTGTTCTAGAATTTTCCATGACAACACTATATATACAGACACTAAAGTTAAACTCTCATAATTAAACTTGGACATAGACATTGATAGACATTAGTATTCACAGCATTTGGATTGACACTTTTATTCTACAAACAACATCATACTGGATTGTGACATTAGTAGTGAACGTAATATTCAAATTGGATTCCGAAAGATTTCCGGATACAGATAAAGATAACAGATTGGACTCATATTTTGACAGTTAAGTTAACAGTAATATTTGTGTAATACCTTTTGTAAACTTTTGTATAATAAATATTGTTAAATTTTACTATTGATTTGTGTCTTTTGTTGGCTACAATTTAAAGGCGATTTCTGGCCGTAACATCATGCATCTATCAAACTCAAAAAGCGCCCTTTTTATAACTTTTTTATTTAGCACAGAGTGTTATCAAGCTATTTCGTAAACAAAGCAATTAGTATAAAAAAATATTCATGTAAAAAATATACCCAAACTTGGGGATTTTTGTCAACTCAAAAGAAGACTATTCCAAAGTCTTATAGTGGAAGGAATGCAACTATTAAAATAAGAGCTGCTTCAAGCAAAAGGTTGGGGAAATTGATAATGCTAATGTTTAAGGGACAACAACTTGGACACACATACGATTTACTAGGTCATGATAGCATTCAAATAGCTGGAGTGGGGAATTCCATCAACAAACAAAGGTGTAAATTTGATTACACGTCTGAGTCGTCATCTTAAGCCCATGCATCTATAAATTTTCTCGATATAACTCAGAAGGCCCATGCACTTTTCATAATTTTTCATTAATAACCGAGTGTGTACTTACAGAGTAATGCCACTAGTGAAGCAGGATCTCCTACCCATCCGAAGCAATTGAAATCACCCTCTGTTTTGATGGGGTTCATGAAGCTCAGTCTTGGGTTTCCTTTGTTGTTGGTCTGTTTGACATTTTTCTTTTTTTAGCCATGGGGTCGTTATTTTATTTTTGTATTTTAAGTTACAATCCCCTTTTGTATCCTTCGTTTCTCTGTTAATATATACATAATTCAATATACCGATACATACATTGCACTTTTACAACAAATTTTGCAAGCAACGCAAATTACTCAATAACGTTATTATTCACGAATGTGTTACACAAAATGAATAATTCAACTGTGTAGGCAAGACAAGCTGTACACATTGTCTTATCTAATGACAGTTTTCAAGTATTTTCAGATATTTTACTAATACTTTTATTGCGTACTTTATGAAAGAGTTACACCGATTGACCGAGAGTAAATCGGCGTAAACAACTTCATCTAACCACCAAATATTACTGTAACGTTAAAGTATTAACAATGTGACGTAAACTATTTACGGGGAAGTGCACGAATTCAAAACTTGTCTCTAAAGTATGGGGTGTGCTGGTTTGAAGGTTGTACCGTGATGTTTGTTTTCTCGGGTTAGTTGCCTCATTGGAAATATAATCACATCTCTTTTATTTCTAAGTAATGTTTTGACAAGGTAAATTCAAAATCCTCCGAAAATGCATTTGTGATTGCTGTAAGGTGTGTGTGTGTTCAAAGAAAATTAAAAAAATGGATATAAATAAAATAATTGTTCTTTCCTTTTCATTAATACCCATGACGTGGTCCTTTGAACCAAACTATTCAACAGAGTTTCGAGCTTTTAATATACATTTCTAATTCATCTGGTCAAAATTAAAAAGAAAAAAGAAAAGTATAGCAAACATAATAAACTCCCACGCAAATTGAAAAAGAGAGCAAATCCTACATAAACAGCTGCGCCATGAGCGAATGATACGCTCGACGTCTTGTGTGGAAGTTTTATGCAATAATCATTAGTAGTTTCTGAGAAAGTTTTAAGCAATAACCATATATTGTTTTTAAGACACGGCGGGACATGTGAAACCCCCCACCCTAAATATCTCTAAAATAAAATTTTGAATCAAAACCAAAAAGTATACAGATCTTTAGATTAATATAACAAAAAAGTGTGTAAAGTTTTAAGCAATAATCATAAATTATTTTTGAGATACGGCGCGACATGTAAAAAAAACCCTCCCCTGTTTCACAAAATACTCAATAACTCAAAAATGAAATTTTGAATCATCACCAAAAACAATACAGATCCTTAGATTAATATAACAAAGACATGTGTAAAGTTTTAAGCAATAATCATAAATCGTTTTTGAGATATGGCGTGACATGTCAAAAACTCCTCTCCCTTTTTTACAAAAAATACTCAATTACTAAAAAATAAAATTTTGAATCATCACCAAAAAGTATACAGATATTAAGATTAATATAACTAAGAAGTGTTTTAAACCATAATCAAGAATCGTTTTTGAGAAACAGTGCGACATGTGAAAAAAAAAACACCCCCCTGTTTTAGTTACAAAGTGCCGTAACTCAAAAAGTTTTAATCTTATTTTCACCAAAAAATATACAGATCATTTGACCATCATAAGAAACAACTATATTAAGTTTGGAATTCATGAAATTTGGATAATTAAGTCGTTCTCAAGTTACGGTGCAACATGTTTACGCCGAACAGACAGACGGGCAGACAGACGGACAGACAGACGGACGGACAGACGGCGTGACAGACGGACAGACAGACAGACAGACAGACGGACAGACAGACGGACGGACAACGGACATTTGTATACCATAATACGTCCCGTCAAAGTTGTCCCGTCAAAACTTTGACGGGCGTATAAAAACTGACAAAATCAAACACTATTAATCAACGGAACAATTAAAAAACGACTGGTATATCCAAGAACAAGAACAAGATACTTAACCGAGTACCATACACGTTTCAAGGATGTGTTCTGGTCAATGATAAATACAATAGAGATACACTATTCTAATTCATTAAGGTTTACAACATGGTAAACATTTTTGATTTTAAAATATGAAAATAGAAAATCTTCATAAACTCCAATATTTTTACCAGATGGTTCGAATGAGCAGTAGCTGAAAAGCTGATATCGGTTGTAATCGTTATTTTACGAAATTTTTCTTTGATCTTACCGACTGGTTTCCCTTCTGAGCAAAGTAAAGTGATATGAAACATTATCAATAGAAACTAAGGACGCACGTGCCATTCTCAATGTAAACATCAACGTCGTCATAGGTAAAATAGCGATAAACAGATTAGCATTGGTCATCTTAACTCGATTGTTTTTCTCACTTTCGCAAAACTAGTTAAGATGACCAACGATAATCTCTTTTCAATCTTTAGTTTTCTGTCTTGTTTCTTGTGTACTATTGTTTGTCTGTTTGACATTTTTCTTTTTTAGCCATGGGGTCGTTATTTTATTTTCGACTTTTAAGTTACAATCCCCTTTTGTATCCTTCGTTTCTCTGTTAATATATACATAATTCAATATACCGATACAAACATTGTACTTTTACAACAAATTTTGCAAACAACGCAAATTACTCAATAACGTTATTATTCACAAATATGTTACACAAAATGAATAATTCAACTGTGTAGTCAAGACAAGCTGTACACATTGTCTTATCTAATGACAGTTTTCAAGTATTTTAAGATATTTTACTAATACTTTTATTGCGTACTTTATGAAAGAGTTACACCGATTGACCCTGATTGACCGAAAGTAAATCGGTGTAAACAGCTTCATCTAACCACCAAATATTACTGTAATGTAAAATATGTACGGGGAAGTGCACGAATATAGTATTAATGTATGGACTTTTTCATATTGGCCCTGTAACATGCCCGAGGTGTTAATAATGGCCAAGGATGGTTGTAATGGCCCTGAGGCAACGCCGAGGGCCATTACAACTGTCCGAGGCCATTATTAATATCAAGGGCATGTTACAGGGCCAATATGAAAAAGTCCATATATTGATACTTTTATTAACAACTATAAAGGCGTATCTTCATTCAAGAACAGTCTTCGAGTCTCGGATTCAAAATATTATACAGCTATCCACAAACTACAACAGGACCAATACAGAAAAGCCCGTTTCATAACATTTTTATTAAATTGTTTTAATTCTTCGATTAAACAAAGAGTAGGAAACTTACCGTGAAGAAGATACAGGAAATTTTTTTCATAGCTGAACTTCTACTTGTCTTTTCGCATTCAATTTCGCATGGAATTTTGGTCAACATTGTGACTGTCAGATGTAATTTCTGATTTCTCATCCAAGTACTTAATTTTATGCTATTAAAATTCATTTCATCTAGCAAATAAAAAGTAGCTGGGAAGAATAAATCAGACAGTTTAACTATTCTTTAGTCTGCAATCTGAGGCATTCGGCAATCCTCGGTAGAATCCGCTACTCTCCTTAGATGAGGGTACGGAATCGGCCGAGTTGAGACGAATGCAATCTGAGGATTGAACAACGGAAATGAAACAGTGATAATAATCGAAAGTCGTACTCGAAAAAGGCTGTGAAATATTTCCGTTTCAAGTCGTTACAAAACAATGTGAATGAACATCATTTAAACTTGTTTTTATGATATTAAGTTTTAAAAAAAATAAAAAAATGTCACACTTATTTAAAGAAATAAACGACATTTTGATTTAATCGATGTCCCGTTTCATCTGTTCATAATGCATGACTGTGATTTCGTAATGCACGGGTGTGATTTCGTAATGCATGACTGATATTTCGTAATGCATGACTGAGATTTCGTAATGACTGGCTGTAGCAATTTTTCCGTTCATAATGACCAGATGTTGAAATTTTCCTTTTATAAAGCATGGGCATTTCTATACATATTGTAGTAAGTTGGTTAATAATTCAAAATAAAGCATGGGATGTGCTTTTTTTGTAGGTTGTACCGTGATGTTTGTTTTTTTCAAGTTAGTTGCCTCATTGGAAATATAATCACATCTCTTTTATTTCTAAGTAATGTTTTGACAAGGTAAATTCAAAATCCTCCAAAAATGCAGTTGTGATTGCTGTAAGGTGTGTGTTTTCAAAGAAAATTAAAGAAATGGATACAAATAGAATAATTGTTCTTTCCTTTTCATTAATACCCATGACGTTGTCCTTTGAACCAAACTATTCAACAAATTTTTTGAGCTTTTAATATACATTTCTAATTCATCTGGTCAAAATTAAAAAGAAAATAGAAAAGTATAGCAAACATAATAAACTCCCACGTAAATTGAAAAAGAGATTAGGTGGTACCCAACACTTTCACTAAAATTAATTTGGCTCGTTTAATTTTCATAAAATTTTGACAAAGTATATACTTTGACCCTTTGACAAAAATATAAAAATTTCAAAACAATTGAACCAACCATTTTGTCAGAAATATTACACTGCTTATATAGCAATTTGACAAACAATAATTTTGATCATTGAGAAGCTTAATATTCCCTTAACAACATAACATAATTAAAAATTTAAGCTGATTGTACAGAGTTATCTCCCTGTAGTGTTAGGTACCACCTTAAATCCTAAAAAACTGACAAAATCAAACACTATTAAAATGTAATCAACGGAACGATTAAAAAGCGACTGGTATATCCAAGAACAAGAACAAGAATTTTATTAGTGAAAGAGAAGATACTGAACCGAGTACTATACACGTTTCAACGATGTGTTCTGGTCAATGATAAATACGATAGTTATGCGAGATACACTATTCTAATTCATTAAGGTTTACAACATGGTAAACATTTTTGATTTTAAAATATGAAAATAGAAAATCTTCATAAACTCCAATATTTTTACCAGATGGTTCGAATGAGCAGTAGCTGAAAAGCTGATATCGGTTGTAATCGTTATTTTACGAAATTTTTCTTTGATCTTACCGACTGGTTTCCTTTCTGAGCAAAGTAAAGTGATATGAAACATTATCAATAGAAACTAAGGACGCACGTGCCATTCTCAATGTAAACATCAACGTCGTCATAGGCAAAATAGCGATAAACAGATTATTAGCATTGGTCATCTCAACTCGATTGTTTTTCTCACTTTCGCAAAACTAGTTAAGATGACCAACGATAATCTCTTTTCAATCTTTAGTTTTCTGTCTTGTCTCTTGTGTACTATTGTTTGTCTTTTTGTCTCTTTCATATTTAGCCATGGCGTTTTCAGTTCATTTTGATTCTTTCTCTGGTATTTTTCGCCCCTCGATTTATGAGTTTAACTGTTTCTCTTGTATCTTTTGTCTCTCGATTTATGAGTTTGGCTGTTCCTCTGGCAACTTTCGCCCATCGATTAATGAGTTTGACTGTTCCACTGTTATTTTTGCCCCTCGATGTATGAGTTTGATTGTTCCTTTTGGTATATTTTGCCCTTCGATTTATGAGTTTGACTGTTTCTCTGGTATCTTTCGCCCCTCGATTTATGAGTTTGACTATTCCTCTGGTATCTTTTGCCCCTCGATTTATGAGTTTAGCTGTTTCTCTTGTATCTTTCGCACCTCGATTTATGAGTTTAGCTGTTCCTCTGGTATCTTTTGCCCCTCAATTAATTAGTTTGACTGTTCTTCTGGTATATATCGCCCTCGATTTATGAGTTTGGCTGTTCCTTTGGTATCTTTCACCCATCGATTTATGAGTTTGAATGTTCCTCTGGTATCTTTCGCCCCTCGGTTAATGATGTTGGCTGTTTCTCTCGTATCTTTCGCTCACCGATTTATGAGTTTAGCTGTTCCACTGGCATCTTTCACCCCTCGGTTTACGAGTTTGACTGTTCCTCTGGCGTCTTCGCCCCTCGATTTATGAGTTTGACTGTTCCTCTGGTATCTTTTGCTCCTCGATTTATGAGTTTGACTTTTCTTCTGGTATCTTTCGCCCCTCGATTTATGAGTGACTGTTTGTCTGGAATCTTTCGCCCCTCGATTTATGAGCTTGACTGTTCCTCTGGCATTTGTCTCCCCTCGATTTATGAGTTTGACTGTTCCTATAGTATCCTTCGCCCCTCGATCTATGAGTTTCACTGTTCCTCTGGTATCTTTCGCCCCTCTATCTTTGAGTTTGACTGTTTCTCTGGTATCTTTCGCCCCTCATTTCTCTAATTATACACGGAATGAAACATTAAACACAAATAAAAAGACTTGTCAGCACTTTAAAAATGATTACCCCGATATTAATCATACGCCTACATTATGTCTATAAAATTTGAAAGCAAAGCAATTTAAGATATTCACGTAACATTCGCTCCATATGTTGCACAACAGTCCATGAACTCAAATGACTATAAAAACCGATGATTTTCCTTCTTATATCTCATATCAACTACAAACCCTAACAAGAGTAGTTTATATCAAATAAGGAGAACTTGTAAACCAGGTAAGTTGTATTTAATATATTTTAATATATAAAATATGAGAAATAAAATGAATATTAAAATGTATCAAATTTGGATTAAAAAGTATAAAAGTGGTACGGATTTGTATATTCTACGATGTTCGACATATATGAAATCTTGAATGACTTGTAAAGGTATTTTGTATTCAAATTTTAAAAAATAATTATGACTCAGTCTGACTATCATGTGCCTAATTTAAGAGATAAAAGAAATCTGTTTAAATTTCTCACAAACAATTTCTAATCATCAAAATGCAAATTAAAAGTTGGGTTAGGATAGGTTTCTTTGAGCGTCGTAAATATCGGTAGGTTGTAACAAAACTTATTGAAAAACGTTACTGGTGAATTGTACAAATTGAATAAAAGTACTAAAAAGTTTACATTCACATGATGTGTTTTGAATTTGAACTCAACAAAGATACTGTATAGCGGGTTATTTTCGCGGATGAAAATATCACGATTTTTATTGAATAAGGTATACGAAATATTTTTTGGGTAATTATTTTGGCGGATTTAAATATTTTATCTATACCTTTGCATGTAAAATTTTAATTTGGCGGAATTTTTTTTCGGCGATTTTGTTCTATCCGCGAAAATAAGCGATAATTTACATTCCGCGAAAAATAACCGCTATAAGATACCAGATTTATAATTTATGTCGTTAGAGGCTAGTGCAGTGCAAATGAGACTCACAGGTGCCGCTCGAATAAGATTTAAATAGAAAAGCCTTATACGACGGTATAAATAGAGTATTGCAAATCAAAAATTCTTAATTCTCCCAAAATACCTCAACTATAAACTTTACATAAGATAAAGTTATTGCATGGGCACATTGATCTAATGTCAAAATAGTGTTCGTTTTGGTTGTTACACAGAACTACATATTTGTTAATTATACGATTAACAACACAAGTTTGCAATCCTTTCCGAGATTGCTGCATTCTGACACATCTTTATGAACTTGAAAACATGAAATTACAAAAATCTTCATACCTAATTCAATGTGTATACGGTGTTAATGTTTTATGTCATATCTATTAAATCTAGAGTTGTATTTAACACGTATGTAAAACGTTTCATTTTAACTAGCTAAAAAACTAGTCAGAAATATGACAGTTGTTATCCATTCAGCTTTTGATTTTGCTACTTAGGGACTTTCCGTTTTGGATTTTCCTCGGATTTCAGTATTTTTGTGATTCTACTTTTTGTTTAAACGTTTTAGTTTTAAATGGAACTCGAAATACGTTATGTAACATAGGTTTTATTAATTTCTATATCGATTACATTCTGCTACAAGTTTTACTCCCGCAAATTGAAACATTATATAGTTCATGTTCAATGTTTTCGTATTCAAATAATGAACTACTACAGAACCTTTAAAACTGTTTTCGATTTCAAATATTTAAATAAAGCCAAGATCGAATCAATTGACTCTTTTTTTCTTAAACTGCACTTAAGGAAGTTCGCTGATCAGTTTCAAAATAAATAGCCATTACACTAGTATATAGTATATATTGATAGGGGATTAATTGAGGAATCAAAAAAACAAAAAAATATAAAGGGTCAATGTGCTTGTTTTCGAGATATTAGCCATTGGAATTTTGGCGGGAACATGTTCTCTCTTGACTTTTCATAGCTTTATCATGGACAAGTTGAAGTTCTCAAAAACTGTTAAAAAGTAATTAAAATTTTATAAGACTTTTACAGATGGCTAAACATGGTAAAAGATTCGTTTTGAACGTTTTTTTGATAAACGCCCAATGCCGAATATTTAAAAGCCAAGGATGCAAAAGAACCTTAACATTTGAAAATCTATAAAACAAAATATTTTTTTAAATCAGTATACACATCTTGCAATCATATCGTTTGAATAATCAATGAGATAATACGCACATATGTTGCGCAAGTTGAATAAATTAACTGCCACACAGTGACAATATTACCACCTGTTTTATTTTGGTTTTTAATGAATTTTATCACGATAATCTTGAGTTAAAAATCCAACAAGAGAAAGGATTCTTATACCATGTTTGTATTATCTCAGTCTGCTTAGTTACATCGGTATGTAAACTGATTTACAAGACAAAATTATTGGTCTATTTATTAATGATGTTAGTTGCCGTCGGCGCTAATCAAGCATTTCTTCATCTAAAAAATAATGTTTTTTTTTTTTTTTTTATTTTGGCACTTTTTTACATAAGAAAAATGTTGAGGCTATAAAAAAGGTACTGATCGCGTAATTATTTGAGGGATTTCTCAACATAAGAATTACTTAACAATAATAAGTCATTAAAATGTAAATATAATAGTAAACTAAAGAATCTGATGTTTACGGAGAACACATCTTACAATTTGTTCTGAATATATGTTTTACTCTCTGTATCTTTTTCCTGTTCAATTTATTGGATAAGCAAAACGTTAATTAAATAGCTGGCATAACATATTAACATTAATGGCACTGTTGAAACTTTTGCGGTTGAACAGAACACTTCGTTGTAAGAATTGTCCTCACTAACATCGTCAGTGTATCTTGCTGTCAGAATTCTAAGTACTGTAACACAATTTTATATGTTTTCCTGAATTAATTGTTATATCATGAGAATATTGAAATCAAGTTATCCTCTTTGAATTTAAGGGAACTCACTGACTAACTCTTTAACAGTTAGAAATAAAAGCCTATAGCTTTGTTTTCAGAAATTTATGTCCAGTTCATGTTCCAAGAATTTGTTTAAGATTTAAATATTTGTTTTTCATATTGCAACTCCTAAGGCCCATAATTCAATACTGTGACATATCGATACTGCAGTACATGTAGGTCTAAATCAGTAAATGTTATGGTGACTTTTTTAAAGGTATGCTTCCAATAGTCCTTGTGTGTTGAGTTTCCATGGTGAGTGTCTCCCTATCTAACGAACTAGTACCATTGTATACCAATGGCAGTCAAAGTCCTCGCCTGTCATCAAGGCCTCCCCCTACTTCAGGACAAAATTTCTGTATGTATCATTTCATGAATGGCAACAGATACAAAATGGATATCAAAACGGAGTCGAAGATGTCAATATCAAATTGATAATGCAAAAGAAAAAAACATAAACGACAAACAGTAGACAAAACACAACAGAGTAAACTAAAATGGTGAGCAACAGAATACGAAATATTAATTTGTTTTAAGTTGATGTGGTCATATCTTTCGATCAACCGTTTAGGAAATGATTTTCTCCTAAATACTAAGACTTGTTTACCATGTTTACCTAATGAAATGTTTACATTATGTTTGGCTTTATAACTATTTTGATCTGAGCGTCACTTATGATTCTTTTGTAGTCGAAAAGCGCGTCTGGCGTATTGAATTACAATACGGATACCTTTAATAACTATTTGCCTTAGCTGTATTTAGCACAACCTTTGAGATTTTTTTGTTCTTAATAACATTTTACATTAAATAAATGGCACTATATCTGTCAACGTATATTTGTTCCTAATAATATTTGTTCTTGAAGGAAACAATATTATAATAATATTTGTTCTGCAAAAATTATGTCATGGAATATTTTTTCCTTCTGTATTATATTTGTTCCACTGATATTAGGAACTTATCTTATATGTTCCTGAGTATAACTAATGTTCCTTTTATGCTGAAGTTTAGTTTACACCTTATTATAAATCAAAACAGATTTTAAATGCTGATTATATTCTAAACCAAAACAGATTAAATGCTAATTATTTGATTATTATGTAAAATGAAAAGTGTTAATATGAGTTAGATATATTCACCTGTACACAACACCTGAATGTATACTAAAACATGGAGGCTGATGAGTAAGAGAAAATATTTATGTTTTTAAATGATGGGACATATGTGTTAACTATTCTTCATGTGACACAACCATAAACATTCTAATATGTTGAAATCAACTTAACTGATTTAGCAAACCTGTGATTGCATACTTTTTCAATAAGATGTACGCATGCTTAATCATAAGCATATGATGGTATAACAAAATATTTCTAGCGATATCAAAATCATAATCTTTTATTTGAGTAGTTTGTTCATTTTCAGAAACGATAAATAACACTCAACTGCAAGGATAATGAAGCTTGTTTGTACCTGCATCCTGTTTGTATTCCTACAAATAAACCTCAACCAGGTATATGTAAGCGCGCAGGAGATTTGCCCTGAATGTGATCCCAGGTCTCACCTGCAGGAAAAATATTGCAAAGAAACTATTGGTAAGATGTCATACCTTTTAAAATCCTAATTAAACTTTTTGTCGCATTTCCGACGCGCTTTTCTGAACAGAGCTTCATCAAACACATACATTTTTAATTCCATGAATTTATTTAAATCTAAACACGTTAGTAGCTGTCTAGTTAATAACCGGATCCAAAAGAATCACAAAAATCCAAATTGTTTATAGTACGTGTTATATTTTTAAAACGTCACATAAGTCAGTAATTAGGCTGGGTACCAATATTTTTATTGTAACACATGTATTTATTTTGTAACTGCATATTAGTCTGGTATATTTGATGTTTTTTTTATAATCCCTTGGCCAATGGGTTGTTATGAAATTATAAAACTAAGAATAGAAAAGAGGAATGTGTCGAACAGACAACATTCCGACTTAAGAGCAAAAAACTACTAAAGGTAAACAATGGGTCATTTACACAACGAGAAAATTCCGCACCCGAAGGCGTGCTTCAACTGGATCTTATTAATAAACAAAAACGTTCGCTAGTTCAGTTATAATGAAGGCCATTCTCAACTCCAAAACACATAATTGAACTTATTGAACTTAAATTAAAGATCATACAAGACAAGCAAACTAAGGCAAGAGGCTCCTGACTTGTGACAGGCGCAAACATGCTGGATTTAACATATTTTGTGAGATCATTACCTTTCCCTATACATATAGCTAATGTAGAAAACACAACCCACAACAATACATGTACGTACAGTAAAACTCAGTTTAAAAGAAGTCGAGTCCGATATCGATATAATAGGTAACAAAAGAAATAAGCCTATCATACCTAAGGGAGCTACCATTTGATTTTTATGAGGGGGGGGGGGGGGGCTAGGGTGAAGTTTGAAAAAAAAGGCAGGACCGATTAGAGTGCAAAAATAAAAAGGCAGGACAGAGATTACAGCTAAAAAAAATGCAGGACAAAATTTTTCATCCTAGCCCCCCCCCCCCCCCCCCCCCCCCCATAAAAATCAAATGGTAGCTCCCTAAATTAACAAAGAACTAATATTTCAATATACCAGTCGGACGGATAATACTAACCTGTCTGTTTCAGTTGTGGAAGTCGACGTATTTGCAATAGAAGATGTCACTACTCATGATATTATCACTGGTACAGTTGTGAAAATTTACCGAGGCAATGAGGTAATGTATTCCTACAGACAACTTTGTCATCTATCATAGTTTAATTGTCTTCTACAAAGAACTTTGAAGTAAAGAAAACAGAAAATACATTGCTTTATATTTAGTCATAAAATAAGATAAAAAAAATATTGAACAAAACTGAAATTTACAAAATTGTACTGTTTTAAAAAAGGAATCGAAATATGGATAGACTGTATTTAAAACGCAAAAATTTCGAAGAAACACTGACACAAATATGTGACATTCGTCACAATTCGACCGATACCGTACCGTAATCTACCGGATTCACCCTAGGATAGCCGATTTACATTCGTCACATTCGACCGATTCGGTACCGTTAAATACCGAATTCACCCGTGGATAGCCGATTGAAATATGTTGGTGTTCTCAAGTGCTGCCGAAATTATAGCAATTCTTGTAACATCAATGTCAAACATCGCGTTGCTCAGTATAGTACAAACCCTCAATCGGTAATATTATTTATCGAGGATAAAAGTCAAGGATTGTGACTCTGATAAATGGGACATTACCGTAGTCAGTCTGTTTGGTTCATAATAAGCGAGTTTTGCCATAAAACTAAGATCTTTACAATTGATTTCTGTAATGTTACTTTCTGATCACTCAATGCTCACTTTTGATTTTGACGATGCGAGAGATTTATCGCATCGAATAGGAGTATTTTCAACATTTTTAATTTGAACTGTGAAGCGACGAATCACATGTATTTTATTGTAAGCATTCATTGAGCGATTCTTGTTTTCCATATGACATCCTCCTTGGCAAGTTGATTATTTGTTGGACAAGAGGTTTTGGGCGTTTGTCGTTAAATATACTTAATCTATTTCAAACATATCTAGAAAATATTCCATATTACACACTTATATATTAACATATATATATTTACACACACATACATATATATATATAACTCGTCTAAACATCAACCCAACAATGTTAGATCTGTAAATTTGCTTTCGCAAATTTTTGGTTCTTCCCTCGCCGGGATTCGAACCCATGCTACTGTGATATCGTGACACCAAATCGCCTGCACTGCAGCCGTCGTATGTGGCAATATAGTTTTGTATTATTCTGACATTTGCAAGCTCTATTTTTAGCAATTTTGGGAAATCATTGCTCCTCAGGTATCGTCACATCGTTGAATGTAACTTACTAAATATTCACATTAATTTCAAGATAGCAGAATACAACGATAAGCATTTAAAATGTGTATTAAATTTATCATTCTATTTTTATTTTGTTGTTATATTTGACTACAATACATATATTCAAAATAGTTAAGGTAGATCATAAGTATATACTTTTTGAGACAGAATTTTCTTATAATCTGCCAAAATGAAGATTTTACTATGCTTTTTTCAAAAATATAATAAAAAGTATGGGTCACCGTGCTATTTTTCAAGCTATGAGTCGTTGAAAATTGTCTAAATTTGGTTAGATTGTACATGAAAAAACACATTTGTGTGCATAAAAAAAATTCTATGAGATAGAATTTTGAAATAAAATTGTGAGAAGAGAGGTTTTATTACATGTTTTAAGAAAATGAAAAGAAAAAAGGGGGTCACCGGACTTGTTTTCTTGCTACAAGTAAAAATAAAAAATTTCCCTATTAGTCCAGTATAATTTTTTTACTAAAAGAGTTATCTCCCCTTAAATGGTTCATTTGAAAAAATGATTCTAAAAACAAAAGAAAATGATATTAGTTCAAATATTTTGGTTAATACAATAAATTACCAAGTTTTCCAAATATAAACTAACAGTCTAACCATTAAGTAACAAATTTGTCTCAAAAATAGCAGATTAGGGCAAATAACTAGACCGATTTTGTACTGTGATTGTACAATCCAAGATGGCGGTATACCATGTATCTACCTTAAGACATCTGAAACATGCGCTCATTGAACAACTGCTAATCATCAAGGTATCTATATCATGTCTTGTTTTTTTTAATATTACAGGCAGATATTCCGATAGGATCTTCTATAATATTTACAGCGCACAGTGAACAGTGCTTTTACCATTGGAGGCACGAAAAATATATTTTGTCTGGTAAGTTAAAATGTTCATACCTAGCTAGTTGTGGAGTATGATGCATCTATCATGATAACACCTTACATCATTACATTAAATTGTTTCAAATACTTGCAAATTATAAAGATGCGTTTTTTAGTATTGGAAACTTTCTACCCGAAATTGAAGTAGGAAAACGGATGACGTCTTCCTCCGGATGGGGTATTTCCTCGCTGTGTTGAAAACTTCATGGGGTGGTTATCGTTTGTTGACTGCTTTGTTTGGGTTGTTGTCCCTTTCACATATTTCCCATTCCATTCTCAATTTCATTATCAGAATTGATGTCTATCAACATGTGTTGTGGGCCTCAATCCTTGTCGTGGGTCTCTATCTTTTTTTTTTGTCTTGGGGGGGGGGGGACTATAAGATTGAAGTCACGCTTTTCGATATTGAATTTTATTCTACTGTCATACAACAAGACGTATGTACAGACAACAATAACTGTTCGCCGCCGACAATTAAACGATTCTCATTTTTGTTCATAACAAAACAAAAAGAAGCCAAATAATGAAATAAACTGGAATCTTTTCCATGCTAATATTTATTCCTGTTTACTTCACATTTAAAGATATCTAAGCCCTACATACATGTACATGTATGATAACGCAACACTTAGTGTTTCATTTTATAATGCCAACTTGTTAATAGAACACAACACGCTATTTGCATTAAGGAATACAAAACTATAATGAACACGATAGAAATATGTGTAAAAGATTGTCTAATTCGCTAAGTCTTTTTACAATAATTATGATTTTCAAAGTAAAGATGAAAATGATTAAAAGGAAACCATTTGATATTTCTTTTTTATTAAAGAAAGTTTATTATAATTTTAGGAACTTTAGGAGCACTGGTTAATGGTCAATATGATATGACTTTATGTCATAGCATGAGATTTCGGATAAGTAAAATCTCGACCACATTACTGCAATGGATTGAACATGTTTTTAAAAAGTTAAAAAGTATTGGATGTAAAGGAAAACACCACTGCTTGGTAGGTATATAAATATTGTATAACTATATTTGTTCTTTTTATTTTAAAGATTATTTTGCATTTCTATTCCAAGATATGTTTTTTATTTTTCTTTTGATACCAACAATTTCAACTTTTCGTAACATTACTGTAGCTATACTTACTTTCTGCACCCGAACAATCAGAGAAACGAAGTTATAAGAATTGCATATGTTTCCATTCTATTTTTTATTGTATGAAGCCTGATTTAAACCAAAGACCCACCTTAAAAAAACGTTTTGTGTTATCAAAAAACTAAGGGGATTTCAAAACGAGTGTTTCCTGATCAAGTAAATAACCACTTTCCATGGTATTTTTTTGAATAAAACTATGAAATAGATATAAGAAGATGTGGTATGAGTGTCAATGAAACAACTCTCCACCCAAGTCACAATTTGTGAAAGTAAGTACACCAGCGTAGATCAAATTACGACCTTCAACACGGAGCCTTATTTAAAAGCTCATTTTACATGTATTATAATACTTGTCCGATTGGCAAATTCATGCATATATTTGTTTTTTGCTTGACGATTTTGGCAAAATCGCAAATCCCATAAGACAGTTGTGTCGTATTCTAGAATCAGTGGCGGATCCAGAAATTTTCATAAGTGGGGGCCCACTGACTGACCTAAGAGGGGGCCCGCTCCAGTCACGCTTCAGTGATTCCCTATATAAACAACCAAATTTTTTCCCAAAAAGGGGGGGGGGCCGGGCCCCCTGGCCCTCCCCCTAAATCCGCCTCTGAGAATGTTAGACTTTGGATATGTGTTCAATTTGTGAAACATTCTTTTAAACTTGATAATTAAAGTCTTGTAACTCTCTAGAGGTTCAAAACAAGGAAAAAAAACAAAAAACAACGTAGAGGTTTAAGAAAATTGTTACAAGTATACTTGAGTGCGTGTTTGATATGTTCAAAATTACTTTTATTCTAATTTTTAATTCCCTTCACTCAGGAACGACAAATAAAAAAGTCAAAATCAAACAAGAGCTTTTTTATCAATAACAAAAATATTGTACACTTAAGAATAATTGATTCAAGCAAACTCGAGTTTACTGAGTGCAATATCTGAAAAATTAACCTAAATTTATTTGTATAAGTCCAGTATCTCCGGAACGACAGACGAAAACATTTTAAAAATGTAACAGGAGCTTTTTACTGACAATCCATTTTAATGAAAATTTTAATAGCAAAAATTAAAAGTGCACAGTGTAGACATACATGTGTTAGTGTATGTTCACTTGTGTGTACAGTGTAGACATACATGTGTTAGTGTATGTTCACTTGTGTGTACAGTGTAGACATACATGTATTAGTGTATGTTCACTTGTGTGTACAGTGTAGACATACATGTGTTAGTGTATGTTCACTTGTGTGTACAGTGTAGACATACATGTGTTTATAGTGTATGTTCACTTGTGTTAATATGTCTTTTGATTGGATCAAGCCATTTCAGTTGATATTCATAGTGTTTTTTTTATGTTGTGATGTAACACTATTGTTTCAGATAAGGGTGAACTCAAAGTTTGGTACCATTATTATATGGCATTAAACGTTTAAACCCACTGCAATTGTTTGCACCTGTCCTAGGTTATGAATCTTATGTTCAGTAGTTGTCGTTTGCTGATCTTGTTCATGAGTGTTTCTCGTTTCTCATTTTTTTTATGTAGATTAGACCGTTGGTTTTCCCATTTTAATGGTTTTACACTAGTAATTTTTGGGGCCCTTTATACATGTAGCTTGTTGTACTGTGTGAGCCAAGGCTCCGTGTTGAAGACCGTACTTGACCTATCATTGTTTATTTTGATAAATTGTGACTTGAATGGCGAGTTGTCTTTTTTGCACTCATGCAATATCTTCTATATATATATATAAAATTGAGAATGGAAATGGGGAATGTGTCAAAGAGACAACAACCCGACCAAATATATATATATATATACATGTATATGGTGTGAATGGCTGAACGGCGGGGGTTGACAGACGGGCTATGGTATACAATGATATGTGCCATTAGAGAAAATGAACTTAGTTTTGAATTATACGGTCACCTGGTTAATAGTCCTGCTGATTAAATACTCCTAGCGACAACAATCTAATGGTTAAAACTGTCACTAAGCATGAGAGAAAAAAACCAAAACCAATATGTTAATACAATAAAGTGTTCTTGAGTTGTGTAACATTTTGTAAGGTCTGATCAATTTAATCGATTGAATTAAAATGATCTACAAGCGGTATAACAATGTGCATGTGTAATGTTTACAAACAATCTCATTTAGCCGAGTTCACGGTATAGGTTTTCTCATTGTTGAAGGCCGCACGGTTGCCTATAGTTTCACTAAGATCCACTTTTATGAACGTTAATGGATAGTTGTCACATTGGTAATCCTTCCACATCTCCTTATTTATATTAATAAATCATTAGCCAGAATTATATATATAATTGTTAAAAGAGTTTTACTGGAAATACGAATACATTATCCATATCACCAAAATAACAACCAGTATAAACCTTACAAGCCTTTACAATAATCACTGCGCAGAGAAAAATACAATACATGTCATTGCAGACACAAAATTAAGAGTTCCCATTCCTTATGAAGTTCGAATCAGTAAAAACAGAAAAGTATTAAAAATATAAACCTAGCGCGAGCAAAAAACTAACATCTAATTATTTATAAATAATAGGTGTCTTGCATATATGCAAAACGTATCTGTCAGTTGTTCAATAAATAATTTGTTTCAATTTATAATTCAATGTATTTAAAATCATTTTATTTAGGAAAATAAAAAGGAAAATCATTTATAAAAGAATACCTGAATATTCATGTGACTATCAACATGATCAATGATAGTTAAACCTGTTAAACCAATTTTGCCGTTTCAGAACATAATGCATCCTGGGTAATATTTCCAAAAGTGTACACCAAAACGTCGTGATTGGTTAGAAATGTCATAAACAATGGAAATTCAATCAATGACGTAACTGGGGTACGACCAATGATCCTTTAGATTTTGAAAAGGCGAATTATGTTAAGTTGTACACACTGTGGTAATCCAACGACATGAATAATGTAAATGATTTTTTTCATCTTGCGACTACTGAAAGCAGTTTTTTTTTTGTTGTTTGACTGCGTATCCATACACTGCTGATTTCATTTTTAATTATTTATTTACAGGCACTTCCGGACATACCTGAAAATAAGGACGTGAAAAATGCCTGCCTCTTTCCCGTAACTAATACCAACACAACTGACTGTTATATAAAGTGGGGTGTCTGTCTGAAAACGAAATGCAACGACCCGTGTACATGGTTCTATACAGAAGGATCAAACTGTGCTGAAGGTGACTATGAACCTGACGAGGTGCCAATTGCAGGCTAAGAAGAACAATAATATTTATTATATAATGTTCTGATAAATAAATGATAGCAAAATGTATTTTGATGGAAATTAATGGCATTCTATATCATATGATGATATGCTATTACAAAGAAAACATTTGTTTACCAGCAGTGGCGTAGCCAGGGTTGGAACAATGTGGATGCGAACTGTCGCCGAGCGGAGCGAGTCGAAAAAATTTTGGGACTTTTTTATGCAGAAAATTAAATTTTTCCTGTATGCATGTCAGTGTATTCCCCTAGAATCCGACACTGGTTAGATTTTCGTTTAATTTCAAAATACCCACCATTATATTTCCAACAGAATTTTATGAACAATACTACCATCATTAAATTCAGAAATATTTAATGTAAAAGTTTCACACCAAATCTTATATTTGACATCTCGAAAACAAACCCATTACAGCGGCACTTCTGTATATGGAACTTCGGAATATAGGAACCGAAGTGACTCCCCCTCCTTTCCTGGAATTTGAGCCTCCCAATGGGGTTTTTGATTACTTATCTTAACTCATTGCTGCGAGAGGATATGGAAATACCGGGCGTCCGTCCGTCCAGTCTTGTTAGCGCTATCATTTGTACAATTCTTGCCAGATTTTTGTGAAACGTAAGTTATATCATCAAGCAGCAATGTCTTTCACACATGCGAGTATAAATCCTGATCAAATATTTTTAACCAATATATGCCCCTTGGAAATATAAATTATAAATGCAAATCTCATTGCATTTGTTTGGAAGCTTTTTCTCTCGAGATATAATTTAAAAAAAGAAAAAGTTCTTTGTTTAGTTTTTGCCCTCTTGTACATAAAAATGTATCTTGGATGCGGGGGACATTGGATCTCTGATCTTTTATTGAAAACAACATTAATATTTGTACTTAGATGGAAAAGGTTATTCGTGAGTCCTGGAATAAAAACACTTCATTACAAATAGAGTCGTCGTCTTTCGTGCCAAAGAAAACGATATTAGGATATATGATGTTTCAGATTTTTTTATCCATCTCATAAAGGAAAAACCACGCGTACGGCTTCGGAAATGATTGGAAGCTATTCTCATATTCTCATATTCATTCGGATACCATCATGCGTATATGCTGTCAACTGTCATTATATAATTATTAAAAAAAAATTTTTTTTGTCAAATTGATGTGGATGCTTGAGCATCTGAGCATACATGCAAGCTACGCCACTGACCAGATTGATTGATCATTGATTGTTGGTTGCTATTTTCAGTGACAATTTTCCCGATTGAGTGTAACCTATATATAGTTACCTATTGCAAGTCAAGGTCACATTATGTCTGGAAGATACACCAAAGAGAGATTGAATGATTGTTTATTAATAAACGCCCAGAGGCTAATATTTCCTGCAAATACAAAACAAGAAAAGTAGAGCTAATATGAATACAACACATTAATTGAAGATAAACAAACAGAACCATGGCATATAGAAAATAAAATCAGAAAAAAAAAACAGAAAATGGTTCACAAAATACTAAAAAAGATAAAGAAATACCAACCCAAAGTTCTTAAGTTCGGGATAAACTCATTCACGGGCTTTGAAAGTGGTTGTTACTATTAAAATTTTTCGGGGGGGGGGGGGGGGGGGGGCGGAGAATTTGCTTCTCATTTCAATTTGTTTCAAGGAAAATTGTACTGGGAGTGTAATATTTGGTCAATAACAAATATATACGATATGAAATACTTAAATATTATTCGAAAAACCAAGGTGTTTATTATTAGATAAAATAAATGATCAAAAAAGTTATATTTACTGAAATACTTTATATCATAATCGTGATTTCCCATTTTGGAAACATAGATTATGATAAAATTGAGAATGAAACTGTGGAATATGTCAGAGACAATAACCCGACTTAAGAGCAGAAAACAGTCGAAAAACACCAATGGGTCGTCAACGCAGCAAGAAAATCCCGCACCGGTATTCGTCCTCAGGTGGTCCTTAAATAAAAATGTGTACTTGTTGAGTGAAAAAGGAGGTCATACAGAACTCAAAAGATATAAATGAACTTAAATTTAAAAAAACATACAGGACTAATAAAGGCAAGAGGCTCCTGACTTGTGACAGGCGCAAAAAAGCGGCGGAGTTAAACATGTTTTGAGAGATCTCAACCCTCCATCTATACCTCTAGTCAATGTAGAATAAAGAAAAAAGCAATATTACTCACAGTACAACTCAGTTTAAAAAATGTCCGAGTCATCGCCGATGTCAGAATATGTTACAAAAGAAACTGAGCAAAATGACAATGAACTACTAGCAGTTATTGACATGCCAGCCCGAGACCTCAATTAAAATGGTTGAAAGATTATGTCATCATCATATGAATACCAAGTACAATCCCTTAAGTAAGGTATTACTTATATAATTTTCCCGTTCAAACGTGTCCTTTGCAAATACAAAAAAAAAAAAAAAAACAGGATTGGACAATTTTAATTTGCAAAACACTCATTTGCAAATCCACCGCCGCCTCAAATTAGAGCTACAGTGTCATGTATATAACAAAAATGTGCGAGATTAAATGGGATTCAATGCTGTAATTATTATATATATTTTGTAATTTGATTTAAAACAACATGGGATTTTCAATATTCCATGGGATAATGGTCAATCCCATGGGATTTTGCCCTGTCCCATGGGATATTGAAATCCCATGTTTTTCTAAATCAAATTACAAAATATATATTACAATAACAGCAGACAAGCAATGAAATTATTGAATCCCATGTAATTCCGCACGTTTTGGTTATTTACACGACACTGTAGCTCTAATCCGAGGCAGCAGCGGATTTGCAAATGAGTGTTTTGCAAATTAAAAGTGTCCAGTGTACTTTATTATCTTTATTTGTTGGTATTTCCAGCACTCGTATATATATCCTACAAATGAAGCGTGATCGACATCTCGCAAAAATTTCCACAAACACTGCGGCTATTCCGTCTTTAATACTAGTTGAGTATTTAACAAAAGTTACACGTATAAGCTTGCTAATAGAACGAACAAGAACTACTTTATTTTGCCAATCATGTAAGCCATGTGGTATTTAAGTATGCTTGTAGTTACTGAAAGAAAGTTTAAAGAACTTAACAGGCTTCGAAAACAGTCCGTCCAACACTATGACAAATACACACATCACGTTGAAAGCAGACATTTTAGTTGTTTTTTGTCGAGCCTGCAACTTTTGTTGCAGAAAGCTCGACATAGGGATAGTGATCCGGCGGCGGCGGCGGTGTTAGCTAACTTCTTAAAAGCTTTATATTTTAGAAGGTGGAAGACCTGGATGCTTCATACTTTGTATATAGATGCATCATGTTACGAAGTTTCCGTCAGTCACATGTCCAATGTCCTTGACCTCATTTTCATGGTTCAGTGACCACTTGAAAAAAAAGTTCAGATTTTTTGTAATGTTGAATTCTCTCTTATTATAAGTAATAGGATAACTATATTTGATATGTGCGTACCTTGCAAGGTCCTCATGTCTGTCAGACAGTTTTCACTTGACCTCGACCTCATTTCATGGATCAGTGAACAAGGTTAAGTTTTGGTGGTCAAGTCCGTATCTCAGATACTATAAGCAATAGGGCTTGTATATTCGGTGTATGGAAGGACTGTAAGGTGTACATGTCCAACTGGCAGGTGTCATCTGACCTTGACCTCATTTTCATGGTTCAGTGGTTATAGTTAAATTTTTGTGTTTTGGTCTGTTTTTTTTCATACTATATGCAATAGGTCTACTGTATTTGTTGTATGGAATGATTGTAAGGTGTACATGTCTAGCGGGCAGATGTCATGTGACCTTGACCTCATTTTCATTGTTCAGTGGTTATAGTTAAATTTTTGTGTTTTGGTCTGTTTTTTTCATACTATATGCAATAGGTCTACTATATTTGTTGTATGGAATGATTGTAAGGTGTACATGTCTAGCGGGCAGATGTCATGTGACCTTGACCTCATTTTCATGGTTCAGTGGTCAAAGTTAAGTTTTTGAGTTTTGGTCTATTTATCTAATACTATATGCCATAGGTCAACTATATTTGGTGTATGGAAATATTTTATGATCTTTATGTCAGTAGCGCAGGTTTCTTTTGACCATGACCTCATTTTCACGGTTCATTGCACAGTGTTAATTTTTTGTGTTTTTGTCTATTTTTCTTAAACTATAAGTAATAGGTCAACTATATATATTGTATAGAAGCATTGTTAGCTGTACATGTCTGCCTGGCATGGTTCATCTGACCTTGACCTCATTTTCATGGTTTATTGGTCTTTGTTTAGTTATCTTGGTTAATGTTAAGTTTATGAGACAGTTGTAATAAAGCTTTATACTTAGGGCTATCAACATAATATCAATGATAAGTAAAGAAGGCGAGACATTTCAGCGTGTGCACTCTTGTATAGTGTTGCTGTCGTGCTTCTTCTACTCATATTGAACATTTGATGCTCTGTCGCAAATGCCGTTACAAATTACATGCAACTTCAGCAGAGTCTGTTTACATCTGGGGCACATGAAATCATTCACGAGTTGTTAAAGCTTTCTAGTCGCTCAGTCTTTTGTTTTCTCTGTTGTGAATTGTAGACTGCTGCTTGTCCTTTTCTCTTTTTTTGTTTTTGTTTTTTGGGCTCTTTCACATAGCACTGTCAGTTAATCTTCAACTTAATTTAATATTTTATTAGCATACCTTCTACGGTATTCAGTTTCCATAAATTATATTTGTGAAATTTCTGGTACACTAATTTAATGTACCGTATTGCTTTAATTGTACAACTTTCTTGTACAACAAAGTCAGGGGTCCACGGTGGGTAAGGTTGTCCTGCGAGCAAACGTTCTGTGCTGGTGATTCGGTCCTGACTGGTGCTGGTGATCATTGGAAATATGTAAACAAAGACGAAAATGGTGATTTTTGACGTTCTCCCTCATACAAAAATGAAGGAAACAGTTGATATTTTTCAATCTTGTTTATTATGGATTCATATGCAAACCATTAAAAATGTGACCCTCTTAACTGTTTCAGTAAGCGTAACACAATAGTGCTCATTTTCAGAAAATCTAGAACTGAAAAAATTAAACAAAAATGCTCCTAGAGTCCGCTTTCTTTACCGCAACCAATAGGACAAAATTATTTTGTGAAAAAACAGTGCAATTTGTTAAAATTTTGCATTTTGTCAATTTATTTATGTCCTGATTCTGTGTTGGTGGGTCCTGATACGGTGCTGGTGATTTTTGATAAGAACTTAGTCATATTTGAATCAAATGTTACAAAATCAATAAAATTGGGCAGATAATTTTTTTCAATAGGATCTGTGACTCCTATTTTTGCTTTTGTGCATCCATTTGGCTGTTTAATATGTGTTTTCAAATATCGTAACTTATATTACATAAAAGGGCAACATCTTCCGTCCAATATCAGATAACAATATATATCTAATAACTGTGACAGTAGTTTTATTAATATTAAATGCCCTTAAATTGATGCTCCAACAATGACCAAAGCACATACCGCATGGTCATAAACATGTTTGTTTGCGCTCAAAACACCCCTGATTTTCAACTAATAGATAAACCATCTTTGAAAGCAAGTTAATTCTCTCTCCCTTGTTTTTATTCCTGGATATCAGGTAAATAAGCAAGCATTAGATATAAGAAGTTGTTGTATGAGTGCCATTGAGACAACTCTCCATCCAATTCAAACATGTGAAAGCTCTCTCACAGGCAAACAACAACCCATAATTGGGAAATGTAAGAAGTCTGTTCTTCTATCTTGTACTATAAACTCTGTCTTCGATGGCAACACCTATATTCCTTATTCGCCTAGAATAAACCTGACGTCTTGAATACTGGTGCTAGATCTTCATCGGTTATGGAACCTTCAATGTAGCTGATGAATTCAGCTAATGCGATTCCATGTCTTATTCGTGTGTCTCTTCCTTATTCAGTCTCATCTTCACTAGAGACTTTGATGCCTGCCGATAAAGATTAGCAAGACAAGGATATTTCGTTTCTTTTACAATGAGGTCCCCAGCAATGATCTTCTCTAATAAAGTTACATACAGAAGCTTTAGAACACTTTGACGAAAATGATATCAACATTACTTGTTGTTTCTTCGTGGAGGTTTTCATTTGGTCTATACGAACACTAAAAGTAACATACACATTCTTTCATTGCTATTTTTCATGGTAAGCTGGTGCGGGTGAGTTTCCAGCTCCGATTGCCTGTTTTTTTTTTTACATATCATCTGTATGTTTTTATGTCTTATTTTAGCTCTCTTTTGTTCTGTGTTTAGATGGCAGGCCTTATGTCATGTGGCATTGTTTTTGTGCATAGTACAAGGAAGACCACTGCCATCATATTGTGTATACAGATGGTCGTAGACGGTTAACATGGAAGTTCTTTGTATTTAACGAGATTTCCCGCCAAAGTAACATAGCCAGCACCAATATTGATACACTTTGCAGGTGTTGGGCATTGCAGCTATTCGTCTGTTATATTTTGACAAATTATACATTTAACATTGATAATGAAAATGGGGAATATGTCAAAGAGGCAACAAACTGATAAAAAAACAGACAACAGCCATATGCCACCAATGGGTGTTGAATGCAGCGGGAAATACCTACACCCAGATGTGTTCCTCAGCTGGTCCCGATACAAAATTGTGTACTTGTTCAGTGAAAATGGATGTCACACTAAACTACAAAACATATAAATGAACTAAAATAAAGTCCAGTCAACCTCTCCAACATTTGAGGAAGAACTACCTGGTCTTTGATCATCTGATGTCTCAATAAGTTTAAATCTTAAAGAGCTCATCTTTAAATTGTTATTTAGACTCTTGATTTATAAAGTGTATGTCTATCTTCATTCAAATATAATAATGAAACAATATTATTCATCATATTAATTGAATTTTATTGGTCTCCAAAGAAATAAATACATGATTCTATTACATCCTTCTTCTCACTTTTTGCAAATTAAAAGTCGACATTTTTCTTGAATTTTAAGATGGAATTTCGACCGGAAGATGGCAAAATTTCACCAACTTGCTGCTTCAACAACACTGAAAACCATCTAATGTGATTCAGATCAATTAAAACATCAGGTCTTGAAGTTTAAACTAAAAGAATTAAAAGAGAATTAAGAAAAGTTGATATTTAAACATGCATCCGCCATTTTAGATTTTACCGGAAGTTAACTATATTTCCAGCTTGCCTTCATATCTAAAATTGAAGAGTATAGATAGAAGTATGTTTGAGCAAAATTTGTCGTTTTTAACACGAAGTGCACAATTCCTTCATACATTGCACCTATCTGCTGGACTAAATGAATGAATCGATTTATAGTACTAAACAAACAAATCAAATGATTTTTTAATTTATCCGGAACTCTTCACAAACAAAACCTACATGTACATATGCATTGAATAAATAGTAGGCCACTCTTAAATGATCACGATGTAGATTTCTTTGTTCTCTTAATTAATAAGATATGTTGTGAATTAACCTCACCAACTCAAAAGTTTTTTTTACAATAAATAGACCTTTTTTTAAATATTTATTTAATGATATCAGTTCTGAACATTAGTATTCTTAAAAATGACACTGTTGTAAGTGTTGGTATAAAAAATATTTAAAACAAATTCCTTTAAAGCTTTGTGAAAAGAAAGTTTCATTGAATGTGTCGAAATGTGTAACTAGTGATACAATCTCCACTGGAAGGCATCTGATATACTGAGTGAGCATAAAATCATAGCCGTTGACAAACAAGTTACAACTAACAAAAGTTTCACCGTCGACCACACTGTTATGAAATTGATTATAATTTCAAAGTAGCGTAACTTCTAGAAAAAAACGGTTGCAGTAGTATATTGAAGCAAATAAGTTCAAAGGGCATAACTCCTAGAAAAAGTTGAATTATAATTTCCTGTCGATATGCACATCTACATAGTAGATCTAAAAAGGTTTCATGAAATGGTGTCATTGTGGTTTCAGAGGAGTTTCGATGACAATAAACAGGTCGGACGGGCTGAATGACTGACGGGTTGACCGATGGATAGACTGACAGGGCAAAAACATTATTCCCTCAACTTTAAATCACAACTATCAGTAACTACATGGCTTATTTCTTAACAACGCATTAAGGATCGGTAACTGAACAGTAAGAAGGCTATATTTCTTCCCTTGTCTAAAATCCTTTTTTTTTCTAGTTGTTGTAAACATTCAAACACTTCATCCTGGTTGCCACACTCTCCAAAACCAATCGGTTGAAATATTGTCGGCTTGAATATGTATTCATGAACTTTTTGTCATTGGACGTTATACACTCCACACTCAGTCAAACTTGTGAGACTAAGCCACTAAAGTGAAGACTGAAACGCATGCTACACATACTGAGTCTTCGCAGACTGGATGGATGGAGAGATGATCGTACACTTGTTGTTGATCGTCCAGTAATAAATTATTCACTGTGACGTCCATATCACTGGACGATACAAATTAATGTAGTTGTCGTCAAGTACATGCAAAATAACATTTTTTATTGATGAGTTCAATGACAACTACATTAATTTGTAAGCCGGATTTTAGCAAGGTAATTGCAAGGCTATATAATATATCTCATTCTATCTGGAAAAAATATTCTATCTCTGAGCAAGCAAATTTTACTCTAACTCATAGAAGCCGCGTGATTAGTGGGGACGCAGCAACTATCGATGTTCACGTCTTCGGTTTAATTCGACCGAGGATTGGAACCATGACTAACGAACCCGCTAATGACCAGTGCAAATGGTGTGAATCAGATATAAAACGAACGAATTTTGTTTGAACAATTCGCCCGATTAATATTTTTGTTATTCACTAGATTGATTGAAGAATGGATGTTCAACGTCTGGTCGCAATAGTATTACTAAAAAGGTCGATAATATATTTATTTTATGTGGTAATTAATCGATACAGCGATCCTTATTTTAGCGTGTTCCCTCACAATGTTTTACCACGCTATAGTCTCTACTAGATTATTTATTATTAGGATAGTACATACAAAGGTGATTTTAAAAGTTAGGACAACACCGTTGTGTACATCTTATCAAAGAAGAATAATGAATAAATAAGGCCGTTAGTTTTCTCGTTTGAATTGTTTTACATTGTTTTACATTGTCTTATCGGGGCCTTTTATAGCTGACTATGAGGTATGGGCTTTGCTCATTGTTGAAGACCGTACGGTGACCTATATTTGTTAATATCTGTGTCATTTTGGTCTTTTGTGGAAAGTTGTCTCATTGGCAATCATACCACATCTTCTTCTTTATATACAATGTTGCAATTCCGTGATCTGATAAGATAAGGTCTACAGCTAGTCTTGACCAGGGACTGCTGTCAAACGGAAAGAGAAATACATCATGGTTAATATGTTATAAACAGAATATCCTGTATCATATATCGATTGTAAATAATTTATAGAAATATATCATAATTATAAATACTAGTACACGTATGATATCTGTAATTTACTAGTTCATAAAAGGATTAGTCCAAACTTTATGTTGGCTTTAAGTTATCGAAAATTTCCATTGGCTTAAACGTATTATGTTTTTAACCGACTTTTTACCCAAGTAGCCCAAACGCGAATCTAATTACAAAAATGTACATGCAAACTAGCCATATTCGGGGCCAGGCCAGAAAATCAATATCTGTTTAATTAGATGCTTACATTTGTACTTATAATGTTCAAAACAGTATTTGCTGATTCAAATATGAAAATATAGATAATTTTATTCTTTCACTCATTCAATAAAATGAATAAGCAACAATGAAAAGTTTGAAAACTAAAACGATTAATATCTAAAATATGAATTATTATTCTATATTGGTATTATTTTAGTATGTTTCTCTATATGAATTGCATTTTGAATAAAAAGACATATCCACCTAAGAAAGTGTTATTCACCGCGCTAAACGTCACGCGCTTTAACATGCAACGTTATGGTAAAATGTTTCGTGTAAAATTAGTCTTGGTATTATGTTTGTCATTAAATACATTTTCTTTTCTCGGAATATGGAATAAAACAATTACTGTCTTTTGTTTCGGTAAATATGGGGTTTAATTGACTTTTGAAAAACTGATATTCACTTCGGCCGTCGGCCTCAGTGAATATCATTTTTTCAAAAGTCAATAAAACCGCATATTTACCTCATCAAAAGACAGTAATTGTATAATATTGGATGGCCAGTAGCTATAAAATGTATGGTTACAATTTATAACAATCATATTATCACAAACTTTAAAGTTTTCAAAAAAATAAATATTAATTTATCAATACTCATAAATCAGATAAGATTACAACACACTGGGACATACATATGTGAACTTTAATGTCAAGAAAACAACATGTGAGTTATTATTGTATTGTTAACCAAATTCCTTACGGCTGAAATCAAACCATTATATACATGTAACTATAACTGATTTTGACGTGGTCGTCCTAATGTTCAGACGAAGGACACATATATCACGTGTACAGAATGTATAAATCTTTAAATTGGTTAATGTACATATTAATTCTTAAAGAAATACATGTAAAACAAAACTAACAAAATAACCAATACAAGGTAAGGATTTATTTAGTCTTGTTGTGAAAAATAGTTCATTTTTATTTGAAATCATACGACCGTTAAAAGATAACAAATTTAACAAAAACATGTGTCCTTCATGTATACATATATATAGTTACTTTAATGTGACCTACACGTACAACATATACTTGGTTTTACGTTAGTCATTTTTAGTCCCTTTATGGGTTGTTGTTTTGTGCGAGCCAAGGCTCCGTGTTGAAAACCATATTTTGACCTACATGTACATGTATAATTGTTTACTTTTATAAATTGTGACTTGATTGGATAGTTGACTCATTGGCGCTCATACCGAATCTTCTCATATATATCTACTAGCTATGTTTTTTATGGCCCCGCAACGAAGTGCCATATAGTTTTACCCTTGTCCGTAATTCCGTAATTCCGAAATTCCGAAATTCCATAATTCCGTAATTCCGTCATTCTGTCATTTTGCAACAAACCATTATACGGTGTTTTTATCAAAACGCCTTGAGATATTGGGCTGATTTTTTGTATGTAAACTAACCATGATGAGTTACAGATCAAGTGTAAGTTTCCTTACGCTCCGCTAATTTTTGCCAAAATTACGGGCTTTGGACTTTGATAAGTTGCTGAAAATCACAGTTATAAGGACTTTTTATACGCCTCCAGATTTTGAGCTGATATGTGAGATTACCATCGTGTTTGTGTCAACATGTAATATTGAAATTGCAGATTCTTTAACTTTTTGAGACGGGGCCATTCGTGTCGCTTTGATTCATCTGGTTTGTGTGAAATACGTGTCAATATACTTTCTTTTAAAATAACACTTTGTTCATTAGTATCTCATATATATATATGTTCGGCTGTCGAATTAATGTCATTCCGTTCTTGAGTTCGTCGACAGCCTTGTCGTATACAAGAGAGGCTACATAAACCAAGTAACATTAGTGGAAATTTCGTTTTAAACTTTAGCTATTGCACAGTGCAAATGCGAGGGGGAAATTGTCAAAATTTTGACGGGACATAATATAGTATACAAATGTGCGTCTGTCTGTCCGACTGTCTGTCCGTCTGTCGTCTGTCGCGCCGTATCCCCAAAACGATCTATGATTATTGTTTAAAAATTTACACAATTCTTAGTTATATCAGTCGTATGATCTGTATAAGTTTTGTTGATGATTTAAAATGTTATTATAGACTGAGTTATTGAGTTTTTTTTTGTAAAAAAGGGGGTGTTTTCACATTTTGCACCGTATCTCAAAAACCATTAATGATTATCGCTTAAAACTTTAAACACTTCTTAGTTATATTAATCTAAAAATCTGTATAATTTTTTTGTGATGATTCAAATTAAATTTTAGAGTTATTGAAATATTTTGTAAAAAAGGGGGTTTTCACATGTCGCACTGTATCTCTCATAAACTTTTTAATAAAAATATGATTATAACATAAAACTTCACACACAAGAAGACGGGCGTATCATGCGCTCGTGGTGCAGCTGTTTATTTTCCTTTGCTTTCGAGTCTTACTTCATTGTAACAGTCTGTTTTACGTTATATCAAAATTATACTAACAAGACTTAGTGCATTGTGTTTTCACCACAAAAAGTCATGTTTACACGTAACTATATATATACAATTTCTTATTCATTTCAGTTTACCTCGTACGCTTTACATTGAAAATCGAAAGACGCGTTTAAAATGAGCCTAATGAAAGCAGCAAACTATAATAAAGATACTTCAATGAAGCAGCTGAGTATTAACGAAAATACCTATATGAACAGTGCATATAATACGCGTCAAAAGGGTAGCGTTAAAGGTTGCTTAGAATTGGCAGATGAGAACAGATTAGATTTGCTATCTAAACAAGAAGAAAATAAAGGCGGACACGTAGAATTTGAATGTGAAAACAATTTAAAAGTATTTGATGAATCTTCAAATGATGTAAATGAAACTTCATATTATGAAGATGAAAGTTTAAATGATGAAGAAGAAAGCAACGATCTCGACTTTAAAAAGAAACCATACCTTTTTAAATGCAAATTATGCGGGAAACGATTTCAGAGCAAAGACAAAGCAAAATTACACATGTCTTCACATACAGGAGAAAAACAACATAGCTGTCAACTTTGTGATACAAAGTGTGTGACACAACAAAGTCTGTATTCACATATTGTAGCAGCACATCCGGCGGAAGCTGGAGATTTAGCAAGATATTCGTGTGATGTGTGCGGAAAGAAATTTTATAGTAAATGCAAATTGTTAAACCATTATAAAACCCACTTCGAGCAGAATCTGCCCTATCAATGCAAACTCTGTCCGAAACGATTTTCGATACTAAGTAGACTGATGACACATATCAAGACACATACTGGTGACGGATTGTTTACATGTAAAATTTGTGATAAAGCATATACAACCCAAGCCTCGCTTAAATCTCATATGAATAATCACACACACGAGATTGAGTATAAATGTGAAGCTTGCAACAAAGTCTTTTATACAAATGGCGGTCTTATAAAGCATAGATTAACTCATTCTGATGATCGACCATTGAAGTGCTCGATCTGTGGTAAAGGATTTAAACAGAATAGTCATATGCGTCAACATATGGAATCCCATAAACCGAAAGAGGAAAGAAAACCAAGAAAAATTACAACGAAGGATTTCACATGTGAAATTTGTAATAAAACATATAGTTGTAATTCTCATTTCGTGAAACATATGCAAATTCATAATGGCGAACAATACACGTGTGAGGTTTGTGGTAAAGATTTCGTTAAACAGATCACCTTGGATATTCATATGAGAGGTCACACGGGTGAAATGACTCACAAGTGTGAAGTTTGTGGGCGTGGATTTGGTTGTCATGACTATCTTAGACGTCACATGAGAACACATACGGGTGAGAAACCTTATAGTTGTGACGTATGCGGGGCTCGTTTTACTCAACCAGCTGGCCGAAACAGACACAAACGAATACATACTGGTGAAAAGCCTTTTAAATGTGACAAATGCGACCGTTGCTATAGTGACAAGTATTCAATGGAAAAACATGCACTTCTGACTCACTCAGAAAATCCTGAACTTAAATACAAATGTGATATTTGCACAAAACATTTTACTTCAAGATTCGGATTAAACTGTCACTTAAAATCAATACACGATGGAACGAAAGATCAAAAATGTGAATTGTGTGGCAAAGCTTATACTCTGAAAACTTTTCTTCAGAAACACATGAAGAAGATTCACAACAAATAATGCACATAAAAATGATGATTGTTTTGCTATCAAAATGTAATTCTTTTTTTTTTTTGTATCATTTACAAATATTTCTATATTTGTATAATTTTAAGGATTGAACTTTGTAACGCAAGAATCTGTGAAAAAAAAGACATGATTCATTTGTCTCGGAGCAAACACACGGTGGGTATGGTTGTCCTGCGAGAGAACGTACTGTGCTGGTGATATGGTCCTGTCAGGTGCTGGTGGGTCCTGATTCTGTGCTGGTGGGTTTGTTTACATTGTATCAGAACGGCAATAAAACGACAGTTTTGTTGCTTAATTTTTCTCTGATGCGTCATAAGTACCATGCAAAGTATATTACAACAATATTATATTGCAAAAGTCGTGCAAGTTCGTTAAACGGAATTGTCCTGACGTTGTGCTGGTGATAAGAAAAACGGTCCTGGTTCTGTGCTCTTATGTCCTGGTTCTGTGCCTTTATATTTTACTTAAAAGTGGCATATTTTCAAGATTATTGATGCTGCACCGTTATTGAATAATTAACTGTTGTCTGCTTTCTTGAAATTTACATTGTTGTGAGAGAAAATACCCCTATTTTTTTATTTATTTTTTTTAAATTAACTGTAATCTTATTTATTGGCCTGTTAATGGAACCCTTCTTGCCCCCTTTTAAGATAAGAAAATATGTTTACGATTTTCGGGATTACGATCATTTTGCAAGATCACCAAAATACGTTGTAATTTATACAATACTTATATAAAGTAGATGATGTGGTATGTTTGTTGTCAATGGACTTTCCATAAGAAACCAAAGGAAGTATGGGTTAACAACCATACGTTATCGTACGACCTTCAACAATAACCCATAAAATAAAAATGTAAAAGGTTTTGCATAAAAATGGAGAGCAAAAATATAGAACAAAAGACTTTCTGAGCGTTTGAATCATATGTCTTTAGCAGCTTAAAACACATTTGTTTGTGAACAATTTAGTGCTGACTATAAGAATGATAATAGTATTGCGGGTTTGTTTGTTTGTTTTTTTTTTGGGGGGGGGGGGGGGATGGGGGATAAGTTAGAGCGAGGTTACAGTAAAAGTTTTAAGCTTGGAATAGTTTCCCGTAAGATTTAAAAGTTGTATTTTAAAAGAAAAATGTATATTATAGCTATTAAGAACCACTTGCTGTATCTGTAAGATTTTTTCATCATAATTTTTTTTTGTCTGAACGGTTATCAGGTATTTTTTTTTCAAATGTTCGATAGAACACTAAAAAATATCACTATTCAATGAAAGGGCAGACTAGAATATGTCAATTTCAAAAATTAAAATACCTCGTAGCTTCATACTACCAATTGAGTATAAAACAAGTATATAAGTTTAAAAAAGAAATTCTTAGATTAAACACCTACATTTAACTTTAAAAGGTCATAACAGTTTAAAACAATACAAATCTACACACACACAAAACTGGCTTAATTTCAACTGGTTATCAACCCGAATCGCTATAAGATCATATATAAGCTCACCTGTGTCGAGGGGTCGTGTGAGATTCATGTATTGTCTTGGCGTCCGCAATTACAAAAAGATATAATCTGAAATTACTTGACCAAATGTTACCAAATGATTTTTCAAGAGTGAATCTAGGAAAAACAATATTCATTAACAAACATGACCACTGTCTGTTAAAATGTATTCGAGTTTTTAGTTACAGCCGATTCCACTGAGTATGTAGGCAGGGGTTATATCTTTGATTAGCTTACTTGTTAGCTAAACCGTGAAGTCATTGTTAGGTAAGGTATACTACCCTCCTTTCGAAGTAGCCTGGTCCTACAGACAGAAAGATGTGTCATTTGTCGGACTAGTCTACTCTTAAAGTAGGGTAGTTTACATAACCTAACAATGTCTTTTCTGTTCTGCAAGCAAGATAACCAAGGATATTCCCTTTGTCTATACACTCATTGAAATCGGCTTTAATATTGAAAAAGTTCAACCAATTAGGCCAAAACTTACCGAGTAAAAAAAATCAAAAGGCCAATGTCTATCTACCTTGCACATTTTAGAAAATTCAGATCAGATAACGAAACTGGGTCCAGCAACATTTATAAGCAATTTAAGATTTTGACCCTCACAGTTTCCATTCACCACACATATTCTCGTTACAACGAATCATTTTAAATACAAAAATACCAGTTGCAGCCTTTTGTTTATCTATTAATATATGTACACGGATAAAGCTATGAAAGGCAGCAGGGTCACCAGAGTGAGGAGTCCATGTCATCTGAAATAAATGCTAGTAAGCATAGATCTAGAAAGCGACAGATAATCATGACATCAAAAAAACTCTCTTCTTTTCGACTTTTTTCAAACAAATTGACACATAAAATGAATTATATAGTATTGTGGAATTTTTAACTTCTGTTAAATTCATTGGTTACACATTTTACTAGGATAACAATCCTGTCAAGTATGAGCTGGGTAAAATATTTCAGAAAAGAAGATAGAAATGTGAAAGTTTCCGTGCGTCAGGTGCAAGAGCATACGAACAGCTAACATGCCTCGTCAGGGTGGAAGCTAAAAAGTCCACGAAAATTTGATTTAAAAACTTTATTCGTTCTAACAAAGTTATTGAGATTTTGTTGAGGATTTAACCATCTACGACAACAAGAATTTTTTTTTTTTAGAATTTACAGCTCTTCTATAAATATTTGCAAAGCAAACCATTGATCAAATTGCTTGCTATGATTGTTTGGATGTTTGTAAACGACAGGTAAGTAGTCTGTTTACTATATACTAGAATTTGTTTGGACAATAAACAGTAACTTCAATTCCTGTCAGTTTGTGTTTGTCCAATCATATCCCAGTATGTATTGAAACTCCGCCTACCTATTGTTTGAAAACATCCAAGCAAACATAGCAAGCAAGTCACTCAATCAAAGTTTTTTTTTGCATGCTTTTATAGAAGAGCTGTACTATATAATACAAAGAAGCGTTTAAGTCTTTCGTCAAAAAATACTATCAATTTCTTTTTGTCATATGTAAACTTCCGTACCATTTCCTTCCATTCATGATCATTAAATTGAACTGTAAAATATTTCTTGGTACCTTCTTAATTCCTTTATAAGTCTTATGTAAACATAATAATGACAATAACTACTGTGAGCACAAGATTCACTGCACACTTTTAAAGTTCTGCTTCATCAAACATTAAAATGTGAACTTAAGTTTTGAGACTTTTTCAATCGACACGATTGGGATATTTGTATATGAGAACACGGTTTATCTATTAGTTGAAAATGCGGCTTTGAACTAGCTTTCAGTACCTGCGAGCATTCGTTGTTCAATAATGTGTGTCTCTGTGTTATTATTTTACGTGATAAATTGTTGTGTTGGTACACCACTGTAACAATGAAGGAGGAAATGAGGAGGGTTGATTGGGTGGAAGTGGGGAGGGGTATGCGGAGCGCTAACAAACATGTTTATGCGACATGGGCTTTGATCATTGTTGAAGCATCAATGTAAGGGGCATTTATAATATCTTAATAAAACTATTCTTATTTTAGATACTATATCTTGTTATCTGATATTGGACGAAAGATGTTGCCCTTTTATGTAATTATGTAATACAAGTTACGATCATTTGAAAACACATATTAAACAGCCAAATGGATGCACAAGAACTAAAATAGGAGTCATAGATCCTATTGACAACAATCATCTGCCCAATTTTATTGATTTTTTAACATTTGTTTCAAATATGACCAACTTCTTATCCAAAATCACCAGCACCGTATCAGGACCCACCAGCACAATGACAGGACCCACCAGCACAGTATCAGGACATGAGTAAATTGAGAAAATGCTAAATTTTAATAAATTGCAATGTTTTTTCACAAAATAGTTTTGTCGTGTGGATTGCGGTATAGAAAGCGGACTCTATGAGCATTTTTGTTTTATTTTTTCAGTTCTTGATTTTCTGAAAATGAGCATTTTTGTGTTACGCTTACTGAAACAGTTTAGAGGGTCAACTTTTTAATGGTTTACATATGAACCCATAAGAAACAAAATTGAAAAATCTCAACTGTTTTCTTCAATTTTTTATGAGTGAAAACGTCAAAAATCATCATTTTCGTCTTTTTTTACATTTTGTCATTGATCACCAGCACCCGTCAGGACCGAATCACCAGCACAGAACGTTCTCTCGCAGGACAACCATACCCACCGTGAAACACTTGTGCCTCATCGTAAGATCATTTTGTGGCTAGAAATACGTCCAAGTATACACCTTTTAGCTTGACTAGACTGCTCACCAGTCGTGATTTGACAGGTTGGACAACACTTTATTATTTGATTATATAAAAGGCATACATACGGAGCGCATCAACCTAGGTTAGACGCCGAATAACCTGTACATGTATATGGGTTTCGTAAGATATAGATACCTGCATGTACGGGAAATATGTAACACTAGGCATTGTTTGTATACTAAATTTTAAGATTCAATATCATTTTCTTATACAATGTATTATACCAATGGACAGTAATCTTATAACAACTATTAAAGGTTAATTTGGGAAAGAATTATTGTCGTTCTGCAACGTAACTTTGTACATGTTTTGGCTTTAGGGATGCTCATACAGGTGGTAATCGTGTACAACCAAATGTAATGGTCAGTTAATTGACATTTTATAGTTTTGTATTTAGTGGAATCCAATATTACCTTGTATAAGAAAAAGTAATTAACACTGTTGATGACATGTTTACATGCCGTATTTGGCCGTTATAAAGTTAGATCCATTTATAACAGATTTATTTCAGATTGTAAGTTGACCAGCTTGTCGAATCACACATTAACTTTTTTACTTGTTCAGCCGTCTTTTGTGGCAGTCTTATACGTTTGCCTTTAGTTTGTTTTTGATCTGCTGCCTTGTTAGACTTTTAGAGGATCTAACACATAATATCAACAAACTGCAAACTATAAGTTATTATTAGATAAATAATATTGATTTATATTATGATGCTGATATTGGTATGCTTTGTTCTCATTTGAAAGGCATATGATAGTATTTATAAGTAAACGATATTTTGCTTCATATCTAATAAAATAAAAAAATAAAAAACAAAAGATATTTGTTTCAACTATATAACATTTTTTTTAATACAAAAAGAAATCGCATTGCTGCTATGGCAACATAATTTGTAAATTGTTTGTATTCACTATGACGATGACAAAGCTATTTTAGAAAAATAATAATATGTTGATTTAAATTCATGTAGCCGACTCATGTATTGCTCGGAGAACACAATTAGTTTCCCCTATCTGTCTATTATAACATAATGATTAATAAAAAAAAAATCCCACCTGCGCTTTTCTCACAAGATTTGGTGTACATAAAGTTTGGCATTAACCACAAAACATATAAAAAAAAAATAGAAAACTTCATCGCCTCATTTTCTCTTGGCAACACAAAACACAAGTACACCAGTATGGGTTAAGCCAGAGAGCTTCCGAAAAGGGGAAATCCCAACTATGTTTACCTAACCCAATCACTCATTTCAAAAAGAAATTTTACAGAAATTCTCTTAGATGACATTACATTCACATTAAAGCAAAAAAATGGGAAAACATTCAAAGGAAAGGAAAAAAAAAATTAAGAAAAAATATACCGAAATTAAAGGGAACGAAAATTGAAGGGGGATAATTGTGTTCCCGAACCTATTGCTTCTTTTTATGTCCTGTTCATTGTTATTGGTGGTATTCGTGTTGCTCAATTGTTGGTTTTCTGTTTAGTGTTGGTTTCTGTTTAGTGTTTTTTTTTTAAGATCGTACTTTGAGTTATAATGGTTTTTCTCTTGCAAATTGTGACTTGGAAGGAGAGTTGTCTCATTGGTACTCATACCACATCTATATATACATGTAAGGGTAATGACGTCAGTCATAATTGTTTTTTCGCAAATTATTTTGTAATAAATTATGCCATTAGTTTTCTCAATTGAATTGTTTCATATTTTTCATGCGGAGCTTTTTATAGCCGACCATTTGGTATACGATTTTCTCATTGTTGAAGGCCTTACGGTTGCCTATAATTATTGCTTAATCCACATCGATTGAACTTTGGTTGATAGCTGTCTCATTTGCCATCATACAAAATCTCCTTCTTTTTATATAGTATTCTATTAATAATACTAGTTTTGAAAATGACATCTGATTTTTGAAACTTGACATCTATATTCATCTGCCAGAAAAAAAGTGGTAAGAAAAAGCTCTTAAAACTAGAAATACAATTTACGAAAAATCAATTGCAACTTTAATAGAAAAAAGAAAAAAAATAAGATGCCAGCTCATGGTATTTGGTCTATAACAGGACATGCATTGGAATCTTTTTTTTTTTTAAATTTATCTGCATATATGTCAGGGACCATTTTACACTAATTTATACAGATACATTTGTTAACATGTTTTTGCTCGTAAACTTTGTCTTAACACTGTTTAAGTAATTGTCCTCAAATTCGTATGGGTTTTTTTTCTGAAACATTCATTTGCTGTAGTCTGCTCTATGGTCGGGCTGTTGTCTCTTTGGCACATTCCCCATTTCCATTCTCAATTTTATTTGGTGTCCTTTTATAAATGTCCACAGAGTACCGGTCCAGGAGTACCATGAATAAGTAATTAACCTTTACTATCGAAAGTACCGTTTGTGAATAAGTTAAACACTGCGTAAGATAAGAATATTGATAGCTTAGTAATCTAAATTTCGGACAAGAATATCGTAACAAAATGGAGAATATATTCTACTTCTTAATGATAATAGTCGCAGCGGCTTCAGGTTTGTGTTTTCATATCATACCTTAATCAAATATTTATTTTCGTTTTAAGACGAATAACAAAAATACAAACTTCACTACCTCTAATGAATTACAAACCAAAATATAAGTAACTCGTGGTGCCGATTTATGACGTAATATTGTAATTACATTGCATGTATTTTTCATAATAATACGTACGCTTAAGGGACGACATCAAAGTTCAATGAAGGATTTATAAATACTTAATTCACATAGTTTTTTCACTGACCCCCACGCCCCCCTCTTAACTTAATTTGGGAAAAATTGATTGACCAATAGGGATATAATATGTAAAATCGATTTTAGATTTTATCCTACATCGATCTTTTGATGTCGTCCCTAAAATGATAAGTTCAGTTTGTCTATCGTTTGCCAGTAGAATATTTTCTGTATTATGGTAGACATACTGGAAATTTCAAGAAGAATGCAACATCTTAATCCCTAGCATTCGGGTGGAAGCCATAAACTTTGAACAGACACATGAAGAATGATGCTGTTTTAAACATGTTTTCGAATGCTCTACCCCTCTTTTTTTGACAGTGGTGCAACAAACAACATCGGGAAACACTACAAATCAGTTAGACAGGGCTGATAAGTGAAAAAAAAAAAAAAAAAAAACTGAAAAACAAAAGACAAAAAGTACTGGTCTACATGTAGGAGTACTCGAGGTTACGTACTAAATGTTTTTTTCTTTCTTGGTGTAATGTATTACTAGTATTTACACTGTGCCTTTGTATTCTAACATGCATTTTTTTTATCAATACATGTAGGAGTACTCGAGGTTACGTACTAAATGTTTTTTTTTTCTTGGTGTAAAGTATTACTAGTATTTACACTGTGCCTTTGTATTCTAACATGCAATTTTTTTATCAATACATGTAGGAGTACTCGAGGTTACGTACTAAATGTTTTTTTTCTTGGTGTAAAGTATTACTAGTATTTACACTGTGCCTTTGTATTCTAACATGCAATTTTTTTATCAATACATGTAGGAGTACTCGAGGTTACGTACTAAATGTTTTTTTCTTTCTTGGTGTAATGTATTACTAGTATTTACACTGTGCCTTTGTATTCTAACATGCAATTTTTTATCAATACATGTAGGAGTACTCGAGGTTATGTACTAAATGTTTTTTTTTCTTGGTGTAAAGTATTACTAGTATTTTAACTGTGCCTTTGTATTCTAACATGCAATTTTTTTTATCAATACATGTAGGAGTACTCGAGGTTACGTACTCAATGTTTTTTTTTCTTTCTTGGTGTAATGTATTACTAGTATTTACACTGTGCCTTTGTATTCTAACATGCATTTTTTTTTTATTAATACATGTAGGAGTACTCGAGGTTACGTACTAAATGTTTTTTTCTTTCTTGGTGTAATGTATTACTAGTATTTACATTGTGCCTTTGTATTCTAACATGCATTTTTTTATCAATACAACCGTATCTTTTAGATTAAATGTTGATCAAAAATGATAATAAAATCATGGCATATATATACACCCCGTAGGTGATCATCGTTTAACATTCTAATGGGCACGAGGAGCTCAAAATGAACATTCCTACCAATAATTATACTAAGTAACTGGTATTAAAAGTTACATTTTATCAAATCAGAATGAAAGCCTAACAAAATGCAGGTCAATACAGGAGATACATGTATTGAAAACGTGAAAATATAAGCCGAACATGTACACTGTTTAACAGTGTGTAAACATGATTAATCTATGCAAATGCCATTTCCGTTTGTTTTACTTGGATCAATTTAAGGTCAAGGAACCATATACTTCATCTAGGAAAGTACCTAAATGTTTCCAAAAAAAAATATATGTGTGCCCAGAAAATCATGATTCGTTTTATTAAATCAAAAATAAATAGTTTATTACTAACCAATATTATATATCGTTCTGACTATCTTTGTTGTCTTTTGATATAATAATTAAAATGACAAAACATGTGGATTCATTTGACGTCATATGCTATACAATTATTCCAATAAAAGAAGGCGAAATGAATCTCACTATTCTCTGCTGGTGTAAAATAAACAATGAAATGTGGGAAGGTAAACCTATTATAATTATACCTCGCAAAAAGTTAAGCAACACCTGATAATTTTCCAGAATCGATTTTTATTGAATTCATAACTTATCAAAATATCGATGCAATGAACTAAATTTGTGTTTTTATAAGATAACATAATTATATAATATTAATTGAAAAGTGAAATAAAATTAACGGTACCAATTTTCTTGCACCAGATGCGCATTTCGACAATACATGTCTCTTCAGTGATGCTCGTGGCCAAAATATTTGAAATCCAAAGCTTATATAAAAGATGAAGAGCTATAATCCAAAAGGTCGAAAAAGTATAGCCAAATCCGTGAAAAGAATGAGAGCTTTGCATTAGGGAGATACATTCCTTAATTTATAATAATTTCTATCATTTTGTAACAGCAAATTTAATAACACAAAAATCCGTATTTTCATGCCAATATCGAAGTACTGGCTACTGGGCTGGTGATACCCTCGGGGACTAATAGTCCACCAGCAGAGGCATCGATCCAGTGGTAGTAATAAAATTAACGGTACCAATTTTCTTGCACCAGATGCGCATTTCGACAAGACATGTCTCTTCAGTGATGCTCGTGGCCAAAATATTTGAAATCCAAAGCTTATATAAAAGATGAAGAGCTATAATCCAAAAGGTCGAAAAAGTATACCCAAATCCGTGAAAGGAATCCGATCTTTGCATGAGGGAGATACATTCCTTAATTTATAATAATTTCTATCATTCTGTAACAGCAAATTTAATAACACAAAAATCCGTATTTTCATGCCAATACCTAAGTACTGGCTACTGGCTGGTGATACCCTCGGGGATTAATAGTCCACCAGCAGAGACATCGACCCAGTGGTAGTAATAAAATTAACGGTACCAATTTTTTTGCACCAGATGCACATTTCGACAATGAAAGTTTGGATTGTTTTCATGATTGATTTTTTTACTATTTCATTTTGGGCAAATGGTTGTAAAGTGGCAAAATAAAATACAAGATCAAGTTTTAACTTATCCTGACGTTTTTGAAAATTTGCTTTGCACTATTATATACACAAAATTCTTTTTAAAACTCGAGAGTGACAATTTGTGAATACATTAAAGTAAAATTTAGGTCACTAGTGAGTGTATCCTTCACGCTTCCGGACAAGTTCATTTACACGTCGTCTCATGCTTTGAACAAAGCGTCGTAATATTCTTACAGGAATTCTTTGCCATTTTTCAATCAAGGCTGCTCGTAATTCCTGTTAACTCTTACTAGCAGGAATCCTGTTGTTGCTTTTTCGACCAATATCATCCCAGACATACTCAATGGGATTCAAATCCGGTGACATGGGTGGCCAAGGAATAGTGTCAGTTACCTCCTTGCGTAATAATCTGAAACAATGCGTGCTCTATGCGGCTTAGCATTATCGTCAATGAATATTGGTCTAGTTGCAAGATGTGATAGTCAAAATATGGCACATCGATATCCCGTGTAGGTTATCGCGATATTTTTTGACACGGCATAGTCCCATCTAGAACATAATGGTCCATTTTGCAGTCAAATGAAAAGCATCTGTAAAATATCACACCCTTACCGCCAAACGCTGTAGTTCCAAGAAAGAACTGTTTCATGCATGCTGTTTTCCGATGACGCCATACGCGCATGCGCTCATCAATATGAAGTTGGAGGAATCTTCTCTCGTCAAACCAATGGACGTAACGCCACTGTCTCAAAGTCCTATTGCGTTGACCAAGTGGCCACTAATGTCGAGCTTGACGATGGCTACGAGTCAGCAATGGTCTTTTGATTGGTATACGGGCACGTAAATTGACACAATTTAATCTGCGATTAACAGTTACATTTTATTGCACGAAACTTGAAAGAAAAAACTTGTATGTAGCTTTATCGTTCTTCCCTCCGCCTATATCACCCTATTCTCGTATCAAGACTTCAAAACGAGACCAGGCATTATCAGCGACGTCACAATGCGAGAGGAGACGTTATCAAGCTTGCTTTTGTCAAGCGTAAAACTGTCGTAGGGAGAAAGAAACGACCAGAGCTATAATCCAAAAGGTCGAAAAAGTATAGCCAAATCCGTGAAAAGAATGAGAGCTTTGCATTAGGGAGATACATTCCTTAATTTATAATAATTTCTATCATTTTGTAACAGCAAATTTAATAACACAAAAATCCGTATTTTCATGCCAATATCGAAGTACTGGCTACTGGTCTGGTGATACCCTCGGGGACTAATAGTCCACCAGCAGAGACATCGATCCAGTGGTAGTAATAAAATTAACGGTACCAATTTTCTTGCACCAGATGCGCATTTCGACAAGACATGTCTCTTCAGTGATGCTCGTGGCCAAAATATTTGAAATCCAAAGCTTATATAAAAGATGAAGAGCTATAATCCAAAAGGTCGAAAAAGTATACCCAAATCCGTGAAAGGAATCCGATATTTGCATGAGGGAGATACATTCCTTAATTTATAATAATTTCTATCATTCTGTAACAGCAAATTTAATAACACAAAAATCCGTATTTTCATGCCAATACCTAAGTACTGGCTACTGGCTGGTGATACCCTCGGGGATTAATAGTCCACCAGCAGAGACATCGACCCAGTGGTAGTAATAAAATTAACGGTACCAATTTTTTTGCACCAGATGCGCATTTCGACAATGAAAGTTTGGACTGTTTTCATGATTGATTTTTTTACTATTTCATTTTGGGCAAATGGTTGTAAAGTGGCAAAATAAAATACAAGATCAAGTTTTAACTTATCCTGACGTTTTTGAAAATTTGCTTTGCACTATTATATACACAAAATTCTCGTCAATGAATATTGGTCTTGTTGCAAGATGTGATAGTCAAAATATGGCACATCGATATCCCGTGTAGGTTATCGCGATATTTTTTGACACGGCATAGTCCCATCTAGAACATAATGGTCCATTTTGCAGTCAAATGAAAAGCATCTGTAAAATATCACACCCTTACCGCCAAACGCTGTAGTTCCAAGAAAGAACTGTTTCATGCATGCTGTTTTCCGAGGACGCCATACGCGCATGCGCTCATCAATATGATGTTGGAGGAATCTTCTCTCGTCAAACCAATGGACGTAACGCCACTGTCTCAAAGTCCTATTGCGTTGACCAAGTGGCCACTGATGTCGAGCTTGACGATGCCTACGAGTCAGCAATGGTCTTTTGATTGGTATACGGGCACGTAAATTGACACAATTTAATCTGCGATTAACAGTTACATTTCATTGCACGAAACTTGAAAGAAAAACTTGTATGTAGCTTTATCGTTCTTCCCTCCGCCTATATCACCCTATTCTCGTATCAAGACTTCAAAACGAGACCAGGCATTATCAGCGACGTCACAATGCGAGAGGAGACGTTATCAAGCTTGCTTTTGTCAAGCGTAAAACTGTCGTAGGGAGAAAGAAACGACCAGTAATATAACGATAAAAAGATAATCGGGTTTTCTTCGTATAGATATCGTAAAATATCAGCCGCTCGACACAATGTGAAATTTTTTTAGCTCGTTCGCTACGCTCACCCGCCAAAAAGGTTCACATTGTGGCTCGCGGCTGATATTTTACGATATCAATGTGTAGAAAACCCGATAATCTATACTTATAGAACCTGTTTTTTAAGGTACCTAGTAATAGAATTTATACCCGAATTCTTACCTGTCGATTAACAATAGATTAACGAAATATATGGAATCAAAGCAGTATCAAATTAAATTTTAAAACCAAAAAATAGAGGCAAAAACATGTAGGTGTTGCTTAACTTTTGGCGAGGTGTATATATGTAAGTTAGTGATTATATTTTCGAAATTAAGTGAGTTGAACTTAGAATCATAAACATCGTTGACATACATTATGGAACTACATAATGAACTGAACTCTCTATTGGTAACAATGAAGTCGGATGGGGAAAGAGCCAGATTGGAAATTCATCGCCAGTTCTGACGAGGCCTTGAAGTCATAAAACTTTCGAGTCATTTTTGTAATCGTACTCCAAAATCTACCAATCAAAATGCTGGATTTCATGTTTCGAGCATAATTTTTGTGCTCTGAGCACTGAGCAAATTTTTATGACTTCAACCCCAGGTCTCAGTTCAACTTACTTGGATCAATTTATGGTCAAGGAACCATATACTAGTACTTCATCTAGGAAACCTAAACCAGCCCTGAAAAGTAAAAACAAGCCACCATATACCAGGAAACGCAACGCTAACCGTTACGCCCAGTGGATAGCCACAAAAACAGCCGTTGTACCCGCTGCAGAACAGCAACAAACCACCAGCGTAGAACACAACACTCAGAGCGTAGCTAGAGACACCATATTCGGTCACGTACTAACACCAACAAGGTACAAAGGGGAACCAGGTTGAGTTGTAATAAACAGGGATATTGTCACAAGTCCTTACAACCCCAGCAAGGCATGTCATTGCCTGATCTACTACAACTTCACAAAAGGCATAGGCAAGCGAAGTAGGATCGGCTTTGATGAAGGGTTTCACTTCAAAGACCAAGACCTACTGACCACACTACCACACACATCTCCCGTCTGCATAGGATCCAAAGGGGCAATGCAAGCAGCCATCTTGGCAGAACGACCTGATACTCCGTACCAGCCATAACATCGCAGTCGGAGTAAGATGAAAGCCAAACGACAGATAGATCAAAATCTGTAAATGGGCATATTAGTCCGCAATTTCCAGACATGATAGCCTGACGGTAAAACACACACATCATCATCATTGTCAAATATATATTGTATTATCAGTATCGATCATTATGGATTGAAAAGACAGGGTTGTGGAATAACTGGAGTTTTGCATGAAACAGACATTTTCATATGAAATACACGAAAAAATCATGAATTACACAATTGATTAACTTTTGACACTGGTACTTATGAGCTATGAGTCCTAAAAGGATATCATATGAGAGACTTGTCACAATATCGCAATTTTCAAAGCTTAATTTGAAATTCTTTTTTGCAAAGTTTTGTGACAAAATTGTGCCCTCGGTTTCTATCAGCCTCTTTACACTTTCCCTCGTGTACGCTTAATGATTATAATTGTTGCAAACGTTAACCTTGCGATTATAAAAAGAAGTTTATAAAATAGCTACAAACAACAACGCTGCTACCATAATATAGATAAGTTTTATTTAACAAACAATCAACAAAAACTTACCTAATCTAAATAAATAATTTAGTACTCTGAGTCATAGTAATATATATTTATATGTTTCGGTGCTACATGTACATGTACAATAGTATATATTACACGAAATCATTTAGAACAGTTCTATAGATAAGTCGGCAATTTTGTATTTATATACGCCTTTAAATCGCGTTCTTGGTATAGAAGCAGCGAATTCAAATTTCCGGCTAATTTAACGCTAAATTGAAAATCAGCTGCCAAAATTTCTGACTTGATACAGGTACAATGTATTTCATGAAGAAAATTGCTGGTTAAACATAGTTTAATAGCAAGTTAATCCTCTAACTTGTATGTCGCTTGTTTACAGTTCCGACAATAACTTGGACCCAGCAGCCAAAACTGTGTAAAATCAGACATACACTAATCGGAGGCGTGATCACCAACACTTCTGATGATATTTTAGCAGCTAGGACGTGCTTTCACTTACTTAACGACGAAAATGTATGTAACTGTTTCAGGTTTCCTGTTTTGAATAAAATAACGATGTTTTACGTGATTTGAATGATTTATGTGATTGGAGTAATTATATATTGCTAATCACACTTTTACGTTTTTTCTTAACAGTTTCGGCTGGGTCATCTTCCAACTGTACTGACGCTACATTCATTGACTGTAACGATACACATGTCTGCAGCAATTCAGATCTCAAGAAGTACTGTCCTCTAACTTGTGGTATATGCAGTAAGTTCTTATAAAAAGTTGTAACGACATGGTGAACTTAAGATATGATCCATCTTACCTCCGAAGTTTAATTTTGTAAGATTTATAAGAATAGAAGACAATAGATTTTCGACACATGTCATTTCTAATTAAACACAGTATAAATTATTTTTATATATGATTGGGTTTTCTACTGTATCCAGTTGATCTTTTCGTTCACTTATGCATGTTATATTGTAGATTACCGGTTCATACATGTATGATGTAGCACAAAAACGTCTTAATTTATATCTTGAACAGAAATAGATATTGCTCATTTATGTCATTATGCATCCTAAAGTGTTATCAATTGTCTCTTGTTGAAACAATAAGGGTGTTGTTGTCACTTACGCATTTTTCGTGGGATTTTTTACAGGAAAAACTAATTTACCACTAAATCGTCTACAGTACAACTAATGTTCGATCCCCATACCGCATTTATGGTTTTGTGTCTTCTAAATTTGAGCCAAATAGTGTTCGCTGTTGATTTTTTTGTCTTTTTTACATACATTCGGAATCCTCTGTGTTCGTCCATGCAGTGTCATTGCAAAAGTTTGCCCGCGAATTTGCTTTTCATTTCATATATTTTTTTACATGTAGTTAGACAAAAATGGAAAATGTTAAATCCTTGTCATTTTTCATTGTTTTTAAAAGCAAAAGGTGTTGAAATTTAATGTATAAAGTACATGTATCATCTAAGAGACATTTCCCGCCAAATTTGCAATTGATTATATATCAAAAGCAAGGACACGGGTTTTCATTTTTGTTCTGCTTTGTAGTATTTATAAACTATCTGTGTATAACAATCTTACAAAAAACTTGTTATTTTAAAACAGAGCAATACACATTATCCTTAAAACAGTGTATTAATGTTTCTCCTTTTCTTTTGTTTTAGAACCCTGTCAAGACAAGAGTGTATTTAACTGTAATAAGAATGTGTGTTCCTTTCCCACACTGAAGAAGTTCTGCCCTGTAACTTGTAATTCCTGTAGTGAAGCCACACATATTACATGTATGTTATTTATTTCTACATGTGTGTGTGTGTAAAATTAAATTTTACGTGAACTATGACTGTTATCGCGCATTTTGAATTTATTTTGATCGTTAACAATATAAAAAGTCGCATATTGTATAATAAGTTACAATTACATGGATGGTATTGTATTCTCAATAGTTTCAGAAAAAAACATTCCATAACCTCATTATTTTCTAATTTAATATTCTGCGATTTCAAGCACTGAACTTCATACATGTAGCTGTTTTGTCAGATAATAAAAAGTTGTAATAAAATGACCTTCATTACATGTCAACATCATACCTTATCCTGACGTGTGCTGAAAAAAAATCGGCTTACCTTGAATGGCTTATTTGAGTTCACTAGTTTTCGGAATTTTAGTGGTACATTGTACTAACGTAGGTCATTCTTATCTGAACAAGACGGCAAATATGCCTTCCTATTTAATTTCATTTATATCTATAAGACATAAAATCTTTCCAAGAAGCTAAACAGTAATACAAAGTCCTAAAGCTATCATTTCACACCAAAATTGACCAAAAATTTCACTTACTGACAAGTTTACAGCTATGCGTAGGATCTATTTTGTATTTTGATGCTATACCTACAATTGACGTTATGTTCGTAACACTTCACTACTTAAAACTTATAAGATATTTAACAGAAGATACAACATTGAAATCAATTATCGAACGCCAACAGAGAACAATTGACGGCACTATGATAAAAAGAAAATTGACTAACAATAATCCAAATATTACGTAGAAACACTACGAATAATGCCACAAGAAGTACAAGAAGAAGTAAGGGGGACCCTGCTGATGCGGTAGGATTCTTACTACATACGTAACGTCTCTGTCCCTTCATTCTCCTCAGGACACGTAAAAAATTGGGGATAATACATATCACTTGTACATATCACTTGTGATAAACACTGAAATGAATTACATATATTGGAAATCTGACCAAACCCGGAAAAAATCTCGTAATTCACATTTTTTAGAAGCAGTCATCATTTCAAATTTCTATCGGATATATACACAACATAGTGATATATATAGTTTTACCGTATCTTCTATCATCATTCGTGAAAACTAAGAGACCAATAACGGATAATTCCTTGGTATTGTTTTATATTAATGCTTTCGTTCTTCCCAATTATGTTTTATTCAGCGCAGTTAAACAGTTGTTATTACAAAGGAAATTCGTACCAGCAAGGTGAACACTTTACTGATGGTTGTGATTACAAATGTGTCTGTGAAGATGCATCTACCGGACGTTACATATGTCATTCGATGTAAGGTTACACCTTTTGTACAACTACGAGACACAGTGTTCGATAAATGTTGGAAAAGATTAAAAATTAGGAGATTGAGCATGATGTGATATGATTGCTAATGATTCAACTATCCCATATCATACAAATGACTTGGGTTTAAGCAACACATACTATGGGATACATAGGCGTACTTACTAAATTTGATATGCGACTTGTTGAAGCAATACAATAAGACAAGATAATACAGACAAAGGCTCATGCAATGCTCAATTTGTAGGAAGACAATACTGTAAGTCTGTTAGGACAAATAATCTTCTTTTTTTTTCTTTAACATGAAGCAATGCCTGAGCAACGATTTATATATTTACCATGACTTTTTTTTAAACATTGACGTCTGGTATGTTTTGATAGAATTAAATTGATGTTACATAGTGTACATAGTTTACAAAAACAATGGCACGATTGACAAAATGAAGAAATGTCACTTTTATCCAAGATTTTGCGCCCCAAAAAGGCATGATTTCTACGAACCATGAAATTGTAACATACTATAATACTTACATTTCAGAATACTTTATTTTAATTTTTAAATAAAAGTTGAGTGTTTTCACATTTTGACAATCATATTAATTCCTAAACTCGTTTTGTCAAGATTATAACTTTATACAGGTCAAGATAGGGTCTTAACCGTTTAATTTATTGTCGAAAATTGTTGAGTATTCTAGAAATATCTTTTATTGCAGGTGTTACCAGTGGAGCCTACCAGATGTTTGTAAATTAAATCCCGCTGCTCCTGGAAAGTGTTGTCAGACACCAAGTTGCCCGTCATATGTCCAAATTAATTATCCGTCAGGATATTCAGTTGAATAATTACCTAGTTTAACATGTTTAAGCACAAACAGTGTATAGACATGAAGAGGGATACATATACTATGAATAAAGATGAGAGAACATTACGGTTTAGATTTGCTTTGATAATAGTTCACACTATAATATGTTTAAAACAAAAAGTCGTCGGCTTTGAAAGGACGAATAACAAGCAACATGATATAAGCACTGTGTTTTTACTTAACAACTAACAACTTACAACACGAAACTTGCCAACAAGATAAAACTTGATGAAAATTGACCACCAAAAGGAAAACTAGTTATAATTTCAACATACAAGAATAACAAAAACGGCATTAGCAAACAACAGCATCTACGCATGATTTTATCAAGTTTTTATTTAATTAACCTGTGCACTTTATTGTGGGATCTCGTGTTATCATGAACGATAAATTTTATTGCGTAATGAAGATGCTTAAGGAATAACGCGAGATTGCAGTGTAGCCAATCAGAATAGCGTATTATAATGAAACATACATCTAATGTAATAATTCAAATTTAACACCACTGTTTGTATGTTTCTTGGTTGCATCCGTAGCTGAGGTCGTTTCAACTTGAGTAAAATGCTTGAAAAATAGTTTCACTTCCATTCACCATACCCCCAACTATATATTACATAGATTTATTGTCGAATGAAAGTGTCTACACTGTACAAGGCCAATACCAGTATAGCAAAACAACATCAAATAAACCAACACGTCAATGTAATCAGCTATTACTAACTATTGATCCTGACATACTGGACATTCCTGCTACATTAACTTGAAGCCTACCGAATGCAAACTCAAATCATTTCACATATTTTTTTTCTATTTTGTCATGTATCTATAAATTGGCAATCCAATAATCGAGTTTACATAAAGGCATGTAAACAATAACACTTATTTGCTTAAATTTCTAAAATAAAGTCTGAAAGAATTATCATCTTCACACGGACTTTCCATCCATTGTATCTTCCGAAGCTGGAGTTGATGCATTCCCTCTTCAGGATTCACACTAAGAAAATTAAAGGCTGACCTCAAAATGCTCAAAACAGCTAAAAGCTAAACACGAGACAAATTATTATGGTTTTGAAGATGAAATAGCCGGTCTTGGACATCTGGGCTTAAATACTATGAAACCCAAATTAAAAAAGCAGTAATTTTGTATCATTCTTTTCGTTTATATTAATTTGAACTATTGATATATTAATAAGATTTTGTTTAAAACAAAAACTATTTATTTCCGCTTTAATCATGCCGTATATTATCAACAGTATATCGTTTTACTTGCACTGTACTGACTTATTTTTTGAAAGTTTTATGTGTATATCTGTCAGAAAAGGTGACGTATCTCCTTACAAACCTGATAAAACTGTTTACAACTAAATTTGACAACGACACTGACAGGTACAATGTAAACCGTAGTCTCAAATTTAAAAGTAATGATCCTTCAGTGAATATACTTAATAATGTATGCCTATGTAAATTTACGGACGCCATCACAAGTTGCTTGACTGTTATGTAATATCCGTTTTACAAATAATGTAACTACAATCGTATCCACTATTTCCCGATCGAGATCTACAGAATAAGACGAATCATCTCATTTGTACTAATATAACCATCACGATCTGCTCGCCCTTTCGGAACACCTAATATAAAAAAGAAGATGTGGTATGATTGCCAATGAGACAACTGTCCACAAGAGACCAAAATGACACAGACATTAACAACTATAGGTCACCGTACGGCCTTCAACAATGAGCAAAGCCCATACCGCATAGTCAGCTATAAAAGGCCCCGATAAGACAATGTAAAACAATACCAACGAGAAAACTAACGGCCTTATTTATGTAAAATAATGAGCTAAAAACAAATGTAACACACAAAAAAAAACAACAACCACTGAATTACAGGCTCCTGACTTGGGACAGGCACATACATAAATAATGTGGCGGGGTTAAACATGTTAGCGGGATCCGAACCCTCCCCTAACCTTGGATAGTGGTATAACAGTACAACATAAGAACGAACTATAAAAATCAGTTGAAAAAGGCTTAACTCATCAGATGGACAAACATACAACATGTACAAGTGGACGTGGCCGGGTACTTGTACATCCCGACACAAAAAGACACAATGAACAGATCTGAGAGTACTCACAGTTATCTGACAGCTAGTTCAAAGCCACTAACTAACTAAGTTCCCCTAATGTTTTTGAGGTTTGTAATTCTCTGCTTTTGAATGATTAGTTTTCTATGATGTGTTGAGTGTACTGTTGTTTGTCTGTTTGTTTTTTAAGCCATCTGTCAGTACCTTTTCGACGTATGAGTTTAAATGTTACTTTAGGATCTTTCGCCGTTTCATTAATGACTTCGGAAAAAAAACTGTTTCTGTATGTCTGTTAAACTTTACATACCAAAACGATATGTTTCTTGCTTTCTGTTGAAAAACATTTGTTGTTATAATTTCGGTGGAGTGCAAAAGAAGAGGCTCAATCTTTTTAAAAGATGAGTATCTGGATTACTTAATAGATTAGGGAAATGAAAAAAACTTTTAACGTAGTAGTAAAAAAATAAATCAAACAATAAAAATTGTTAAAGTCTAATGATAAGGGTGGCACATATTCTACAATGTCTTTTAATGTTATGTATATTCTGTACTCACTACATTAAGTATTTTAATTCATCAATTTGCTGTTGACTTTAATTCTTTATTCAATAATAATACGTTTAAATTTTCAACATTGTTGTATAAATTATTTTGGCTTGAGCCCCAGTCCCACTAGAAAACGATCGTACCACGCTCACCGCGATCTAAACTAAATTCAGATCGTGGTGAGGTCGCGGTATGAGCTGCATGAACATGTAAATTTTCGTTGCTTTCACGATGCTACTACGTCCTCATTACGCTTCTACAACGATCCCGCTTAAGCTGGGGTCACACATTCATGATTTTTACTGCCGTCCTTGACAGGACCGTTCCCGATTAAAATTTGTCAAAAGTCTGATCAAGATCCTGTGAATTGTGGATGGAAATACAAACTTTAATTAAAATTTGTAAAAAAAATAATTTAATCACGACAACAATCAGATATTGTTCAGGAAACGTCGATATTCAACCGTTTCCAAGCGAATTTATCCCGATAATCCCGTTCTCAATCCGCTTTTAATCCGATTTGTATCTTTCGCCTGGTAAAATTCGACCGAGTCTGTCACGACTGAGTCTCGATTCTTCCGAATGTAATCCGACAAAGATCAGACAGTGACAGGACAGTGAACCGACGCTGACGGAAGTTATCCGTTCGAAAACAGTCAACATACTCGGGATGATCAGGTACTGACGGAACGTAATCCTATCACGGTCCGCTCTATCGCATTGCAAACGACTTTGTCTGGTCTCAGTCGTACTGAATTCTGTAATTGTCGGGAGTCTGACGTGGGTATCATTGACGAATTTCGTATTAATAACGGGACTGTTCCGGAATGGTTTCGTCAAAAACGGTTCGCAATCGACAAGATCTGGATGCAATCTGGACTCAATCGGCAGAAAAACAGCAATGAAAAATTTCTCCAGATTGTTCTCATTCCACAGGACACCGTCAAAAATACACAGAACATTGTTAGGATTTTGATCCGATACGGCAGAATCTGTCACGACATAGGCACGATTGTAATCCGACTAGACAAAATCGGCCGAGTTTCCCCGAATGTTACGGGACGCACCTAACTGTCGGGTTACTTTGCCGAACTATTCGGACCCCTCCCGACCCGTGGGAATTTTTTACGAACTTAAACGACTGCGTTCAGACAATGATAGGACATTCCATATAATTGAGGATAGTAATCCGACTTTTTCACTTTTCGTGTCGTATCAATGTCTGATCTCAACCGGGAGCAATAATCGGCAATGTGTGAACCCCGCATTGTCAAGATCTTTCTACGCTCATCACGTTCTCACTACGACCATACCACGAGTTATCCGATTGCAACACGATCTGACCACGTTTCTACTGCGATTATAGCACGTTCTTACCACGATTATACTACGTTCATACCGCGATCGTACTACGTTCTCAGCAATAACGTCAAACATGTTGTTCCATTCCTTCTATTTCTGATTAATACGTAGATTTCTCGGGAACAATACAGTTATGCCACCAAAATCTACTGGAACACGTGGGCTTGGTGGTAAGGGTTGATGTAGAGGCAGAGGGAGCTCTAGATATGATAGTAACGAATCCTGGTCAAACAGAGATGTCGGACCGACCAATCCAACCTAAATTACAACCTATTGCTGGTCCATAGAGCTCAAATGACGATTTTTTAGTGTACGATAGCAGAGATGACACATATGTGTCATAGATATAGGAAGAAGTGGTATGAGTGCTAATGAGACAACTCTCCATCCAAGTAACAATTTATAAAAGTAAACAACTACAGGCCAATGTACGGTCTTCAACACGGAGCCTTAGCTCACACCGAACAGCAAGCTATAAAGGGCCCCCAAAATTACTAGTGTAAAACCATTCAAACGGGAAAACCAACGGTCTATAGCTAATCTATATAAAAACGAGAAGCATGGCTGAGCCGTTAGAGAAAATGGACAAGAAGTCCTAATTACATATACAGACAAACAAAATTTAATATAGTTTAAGTGAAAATGACAATGAGAATGATGGTCGTCGTACGAACGTGGTCAGGTCGTAAGAAGAGCACGATGAGGACGGCAAGGCGTGCTAGAATCGTACTATAGTCGTGAACAGCGTAGCCTAGTGGTAGTGGAAGCGTAGTTGCGTCGCGGTGAGAACGTGATGGTCGTAGTAAGGTCGTAATAACGTCACTGTGAGATTGTAGCGCAGTATCTCCGAATAAAACCATTCTTTCACTACGCTCTCCCTACAATGGCACAGCGACCTTTGCGATCTTACTACGATCTTATTTCGCCACGACCGCATCACGATTGTTTTGAACATGTTCAAAGTTGGCCACGCTCATCACGATCTTGAAGACCTCACGGCATCTACACGATCGTACTACGATCATCAACATTTGCATTTTGTTCACAGATGGTAGTGCGATCGTGGCCTAGTGGGACTGCGGTATTACTGTTATCTATGATGAGCTTAATTAATCTTATGTTTCAAAGAATGGCGTTAGGATATATTTCATTTTCAAAGGAGGAAGAGTCATCTTTTAAATACAGTGGACCATCTCTACAATCTCTATATATCTCCAAATTAATACGATATTCCTGGGCTTGTATGTTCTATCATGATTTCGTTGATAAAGGGTTGCTGCTCACAAGGAAGCTATTAAACCAAGAGTTCCAAATGGTGAAGTTGAAATCATCCCTTGGTAAATTTTACGAATGCCATCACGAGTTGGTTGACCGTTATGGAATAACCGTTTCACGGATGATATCGGACATGTTCCTTATTGCGTTACTACAATCCCTTCCCTTTTCACGAATTTGACCTACCTAATAAAACTATTTACCGGGCTTGTAATAATATGAGCAACACGACGGGTGCTACATGTAAAGCAGGATCTGCTTACCATTCTGGAGCACTTGAGGACCCTTCCCCCATTTTTTGTGGGGTTCGTGTTGCTTAGTTTTTAGTTTTCTATGTTGTGTCTTGTGCACTATTTTTTGTCTGTCTTCTTATGCCCCATATATGGATACTATGTTTTCTGGTCTGTGCGTCCGTTCGTCCATCCGTCCGTCCGTCTGTCCCGCTCCAGGTTAAAGTTTTTGATCAAGTTAGTTTTTGAAGAAGTTGAAGTCCAATCAACTTGAAACTTAGTACACCTGTTCGATATACATGTAATATGATATTTCTTATTGTAATGCCAAATCAGAGATTTTACCTCAGTTTCACGGTCCATTGAACATAGAAAGTGATAGTGCGGATGGATATGGACACATTCTTGTTCTTTGTTAGCCGTGGCGTAGTGGGTTAATTATCGATCTATGAGTTTGACTGTCCTTCTGGTATCTTTCGTCCCTCTTTTAAGAAAAAAAAAAAAAAAACAGATAGCATGTCCTGTATAAATTTTATTTATTTTTTGATTCATTTATTTTTATTGTTTGGGTGTTGTTTTTTTTTTTTTGCTGTGAAATCTGTTCTTCAATTATAAGTCTGTATTATTATATTATTATATTAAAACATAAATTCTAATGTTTGTTACCAAATTTTTATTTTCTATTCACCAATGTCCTTTTGTATCTGTCCTTACATAATCGTGCATGAAACACCTTCAAACTTAATCTTTACTATCAACAGCACTACCTACTGTATACATATAGTTCATTAGTTTAAGATAAGAACGTTGAAATAGATTGACTGTTAAACTCCAAATTGCACACACGGATTTCGACGAATCATGATTTTTAAATATTTGTTCTTGTGTATAGTAGTTATTGCAGCTTCAGGTGTGTATATGTTATTTCATATTTAATAAGCAAACTCTTTATCTCCGATCCCTTACAGATAAATTACATAACATTGTCATATTTCAATTGGCTTATGAATTACATTTTGCCGTATAAATGAACAAGTTTCAAGAATTAAATTGTATATTTATTTCTTAGATGCCTCTTAATATCTATGTATACAGACAGGTAGATAAACATTGTTACCCGGATTTGTTTTTTCTTCAAACCTCAATCGATTTATGCATTTCGAACATCGGTATACTACTGGTGTCTTTATTTACCCCGATCCTATCAATGGGTACACCCTCACACACGCACAAACATGAATTGAAAACAGATTGTTGACAAGTGTCTCGGGTGTATATAGTCAAGCAAGAAATAAATTATCTTCAGTTATTCATTTGCCTTTTTATCGATTGTATTGCTTGTTTGTATTATTCTGACTTTGAGCTGGCCAGCTTTTATTCTTATAATCCAAAATGCCACGTTTGTTGTACAGGGTTTGATTAAGGCGATAATTGAAATAAGTTAAACAAAAAACTACAAGAGTATAGTAGGCTATTGTGCTTATAATTTGGCTCCAGCAGCCCCAATTGTGTAAATATACATCACTGACATACAACAATCATATACGTGATCTCCGGCACTTCCTCTATTTCTAGCAGATGTTTTAGTGTCTAGAAAGTGCTTTATTCAGTATACATTCACACATACATGCCAACGCAATATGTGTACCTTTTACAAGTTTTCTGCATTGAATTATGATTAATTTGATTGCCAGTTTGGAGTATTAATATTGCTTTTAAAATAATGGTGTATTTTGTCTTCAGTTTCGGCTGGGTCATCTTCCAACTGTACTGACGCTACATTTATTGATTGTCAAGATACACATGTCTGCGGCAATACAGATCTTAAGAAATACTGTCCTTTAACCTGTGGTATATGCAGTAAGTTGTTAAAAGAACTTATGAATTTGAATCCTAGGTTTTGTTGAACCAAAGATTTATCATGTTTGTAATGATACCAGACAATAGGTATTTGTATACATATCTTACATCTTTAATATTACTCAACAAAGTATAAAAAATCCATATATAAACATGTGGGTTCAAACACAGTTCTTTCCAATATGGTTATCGTTACTGTTGTTAATTAGTATGTACTAAATTGTTCTTCTTCAGCTTTATTGTGTGTTCTTCTTGAGATTTATTGTGTGTTCTTTTTCTATTTTTTTTCTTCAGTTATTGTTTCATTCATTGATTCATGTTATTGTGTAGCATAAAAACGATTTAATTTATCATGAATAGAAATAGATGCTGCTTAAACATGTTAAATATTTCATCTAGAATACGGTAGTGTTTTATTAAGTATGCCTTGATGAATCAACATTGAAGTCATTGGTAACCTATGGAACTATATGTTTGTGTTTTTGCACAAAAACAAATTAATGTAAAATTACAAACTCGTCAACGTCATTTGTGATAAACAAACTGCATTTATTGTTTTGTTCCTTCTAAATTTAAGCTTAAGAATGTTTGCTTTTGTTGTTTTTGATAATGTTTTTAGATATTCGATATACTACAGTTTTTTTCCATGTAATCCAATACAAAAGAAGACCGCTACTCCTAGTTTCTTTTAACAATATATTACATATAGTTTAAAAAACCGTCTTTTAAATTGCTATAACATCCGTGTGCATGTCGCATAGTTTTTGAAGATAAAAATGTTAAAAATGTTTAATGTATTATAACTGTAGAGAATATTATTTCACGCCAACTTATATTTAAAACACAAGGATAAGGACGTTACCTTTTTTCTACTTTTTTAAACCCTGTTATCTATACAATATCTGTTTATAATACAATGTTATAGTCTTACAAGAACCTTGTTGTTATGTTTATCGGAGCGAAAATCCTTAAAACAATATATCAATATTTCTTTCTTTCGTTTTAGAACCCTGCCAAGACAAAAGTGTGTTTAACTGTAATCAAAATGTGTGTTCCTTTCCCACACTGAAGAAATTCTGTCCTGTAACTTGTAATTCCTGTAGTGAGTCCACATATATTACATGTATGTTATTTAGTTTAATATGTGTGTAGGTACAATGTAAAACAGTTAGTAAAATTGTTATCGCATCAGAATAATGCTTTTAATTGAATTTAGATTGCTTCATTCATATCAGTTGTACATTTTAATACTATTCTAATAGTTTACAACAGGAAAAGTAGAATGGAAATGAATTACAAATATATATCGAGTATATTGTATTCTTAAGGATGTTTGCTCCTCTACTTTTTGAACTTTTGCCAGATTTTCGGAATCCTCTGGTTTTACCCATGTATTAACATTTTAAAAAATGCCCACTAACCCTACTTTTCTTTTCATTTTTTATTAAATATTATTTAAAAAGCCATATTTCAAAATCTTATGAAATCCTTGTTATTTTTTCATAGTTTTTTAAACAAAAAAGGTGCCAATGTTAAGTGAAAGAAAAATCTACAGAGAATTATTTCCCGCCAAATTTTCAACGGCTTATTTCTCGAAAACAAGCACACGGGCCCTCCATTTTTTTCTGCTTTTTTAGTTTCTTTATTTATATACTTTCAATTTATAACTGTTACAGTCTTTTAAAAAGCTTGTTATTTTTAAACAGAGTAGCGAACATCCTTAATAGGTTCGGGACTAAAACCACTATATTATTGGTAACATGGTGTGTTAGTGACCTAATACGATATATATGGGGTAAGAAAATTCCATATGGGGTGAGAGCGAATCCCCATATGGAATTTACTGACTCCATATATATCGTATTAGGTCATTAACACACCGTGTAACGAATTTATCATACCGACTATCTTTACATGTGGTATTTTGGCTAGAGGCCTATCAAAGTGATCAAGTCTTCAATACATAGTATTAAGATTCTACTTCTATTTGTCTATACAGAAAACAAATGCCAACAATAGCAACTTTTAAGCTTTGTCTAGGTCTGTTTATTTAAAATCCTTTTAGATCAGAAAACTGAAATACAACACAGTTTGGTTGATATGAGAAGATAACATTCCGAAAATCAATGTTTAGGACAGTTTTTATTAATAAAGGCAGATAATACTTCACTTCAGATTTACAGGATTCCATGTCCGGGATTATCTGATAGTTTTACTTTATATTGATTCGGTACATATATGTTTCAAAGTGCTTTGTTTTTGGTGCGTCAAGGACCTCAGATCTAAAGACTCTAGGTTTCTTTTACTAATGTTTTGCCATAAACAAAAACATTTTACTTATATGAAATGCAGTATAAGGAAAACATGTAACCAACGTATGGGTATAACGAGCAATTTGGAAAAATAAATGTGTCTTTTTCGTATACGGTTGCGAAGAAGAAGCGATTAAAAGTAACAGTATTCGGAGGGACGACTCTTACACATGTTACAGTGACATTTGTTTGGTTAAACAGGGTCAGTTTCTAAATCGTATAAAATGTTCAATATCATATGCCATATATCCAAGAAACATCCTGCGAAACAAAACATTCAAACAGACATCAAAGTGGCGGAAGAAAAAAATAATAGTCGGATCAAAATCAATATATCTTCCAATAGAAAAGTGGAAGGATCTAAAAATTACTTAGTCTCGATCTATACCAACGTATATGATTTAACTTCATAATTCCATCATCGGCTCACATGGCTATAGCATATCGGCCATTTTTCATAAAGGGAGCCGGAGAGAACAATCGAAAGGAACACTGGCAAACCTAGTCAATTAAGATGGGATTCGAACGTGTCTTACCTCGAGCACCGTTCGAAGCCACAAAATCATTGTTGGCAGACTAGTGATAACTCAAGATGAACTTCTCAGACCGTTCAGTTACCGAAACCAACTTACATGTAAATCAAATTCTAAAAGCCTTCAAAATGTATATATTACTAGTACTAGTAGATTGTAGAATTCCATTCATTTGGTTCTTCCCAATTTTGTTTTATTCAGCTCAGGTAAATAGTTGTATTTACAAGGGGAAGACGTATCAGCAAGATGAACATTTTGACGATGGTTGTCGTTACAAATGTTTCTGTGAAGATGCATCTACTGGAAAATATGTTTGTCGTGAAAAGTAAGGTGCTTCTATATAGGTTACAACTTTTTTACAATTAACGTAATTATATGTTAAAATGCCTGATTTTAATTGGTTAATACGTGGGCGACATCCTGCTATATTATCCTTCACTTTTATATGCCGGATTTTGATTGGCTTACACGAAGGAAATATTCCGATGGCAGTGCAGATCAATCAAAAGCGATCGTGTAAAGGAAAACGATATTACAGACAATGCTCAGATCTTTCCATAGAATGTAAAAATAAAACTTATATCATATGCATATATTGTATTGTTTTTCTAATATGTGTCACGTTGTAACGTTCATGACGTCATAGTTAATTATTTCAATTTAAATAGATATTGTTAGAAAGTTTAAAAATAAGGAGATGTAGTGTGATTGCCGGCGAGAAAGCTTATATATACCAACTATTGACGTAGAAGAACGCAACCATAATAGGTCAATGATGGACCTCCAATGGTAAAATACTGAAAAATTGAAGCGCTTCTGCGATTCATACAAAATGTACCTCGGTCAACGCTTTTACACCCCAATGAAGTTACAAAAAGATGCATTCAATTCTTAAATAAAACGACACATTATGAAATATTAATTGAAAACGCATAACTCGATCAATTAGCCATATGGAAAAACAACACATAACATGAAAGAACAAACTTTTTATATATGTGCCTGTCCCAAGTCAGGAGCCTGTAATTCAGTGGTTGTCGTTTGTTTATGTGTTACATATTTGTTTTTCGTTCATTTTTTTACATAAATAAGGCCGTTAGTTTTCTCGTTTGAATTGTTTTACATTGTCTTATCGGGGTCTATTATAGCTGACTATGCGGTATGGGCTTTGCTCATTGTTGAAGGCCGTACGGTGACCTATAGTTGTTAATGTCTGTGTCATTTTGGTCTTTTGTGGATAGTTGTCTCATTGGCAATCATACCACATCTTCTATTTTATATTGATCTATGACGCATGTAATTAAAGAAAAGGTTTTTTTCACATTTTTTATGTTTTACACATCATGATATTCACTTCTTAACCCATTCCTTCTCCGAATTCCAACTTCATACAGGTATATATTTAGGTCTTAACCACCCAACTATCTGTCGAAAATATTCACGATACACTATTGTGTATTCTAAAAGTATTGCTTGCTTCGTATGATATCTGTTGTACATTCTGTTGCAGGTGCTACACGTGGAACCTACCAAGTGTTTGTACATTAGATCCTCCAGCTCCTGGAAAGTGTTGTCATCAACCAAATTGTCCTTCATACGTACAAATAACGTATCCACAAGGATATACCAAAGAATAGTCAACAAATGTATTCATAAGCATGTTCATGTATATTTAGATACATACATGTAATAAATGGAGATACGAAAACATGGAAGGTTAGGTTTGGTTTCGTAACTCTTTTCTCTGATCTTTCCCGTGACTTTGACTTAAAGAACAGAAAATAGTAGCTTTGTTATTTTTATTCCTGTTTTTCACACAGACATGTACTGAAGGCTCAGATAAATTTAATATGTTTCTTTATCTAAGAATGTTTTCACGACTGAAGGACAATAACCTGTGTAAAGTTGGCTGAAAAAATAGTCCATGCGGACATTTTAAATTAGTGTATTGCTTTTCATGTCAACTGTTTTCACATATATAAAATACTTTTTCAAGAAAATAAGCAAAAAAGCAAAAACTGTATAAAATATCAAATGAGGCTAAAACTAAGATTGCAGATCTTGTTTTATGCAACATGTTTCGATTTTAAATGTTGTTTTCTAATTACCACTTTACTTTAAATGTATACATGAAGTAGATAACGTATACTGTTGATAAAAATTGTTATATTAGGGCAATTGTTCATATAAATAGTTACATGTAGCAGTACCGGCAATGTAAGCCAAATATGGATCATAGGTAAATCTTGATTTGCCGGTACATTTATTTTTAAAAAGTTTAATAATAGTTTTTTTTAAAATAACACAAAAACAAAAATAATAAAAATCGTCATTAACGGGTAAAACCAACAAGATAAAACTTGATGACAATTGACTACCAAAGTCAGAACTAGTCATAATTACAAAATCACAGAATAGAAAAAAAAGGTATTAACACACAAAGGCATTAATGCATCAGATAAACGGAGTTGTCTGCTATTAATTATTGATTATAAACATTATCTAGACAATTCCATATGAATTTAAAAAAGTATCATTGCCATTATACGACAAATGTACCACAACTTGATTAAGTAAAATTTTGGTGCGTTGTCAGTGGGAATAACAGTTCAATCTCCAGTTTTATTCAAATATACCATCCCCTATTTACACGTTTCTTGGTGACATACGTAGCTTTAATTGTTTCAACAATGGTAAAATTCTTGAAAATATAATTCTTCTTCCATTCATCATACGCCCAACTACATCATTCATTGTCGAATGAAACTATCAACAGTGTACAAGGCTAATATCAGTAAAGCAAACGACACCAGGTCAACCAACACTATGTAACCAGTTCTCGACTATTGTTCTTGGCATACCGGACATTCTTGCCACGTTCACCTGAAGCTAATCTTATGCATTTCCAAATCTTTCCAAATCAGGTTTAAAAGAATTAGAATCTAAACACGGACTTGCATTTTTCATCCATTTTGTATTCCGAATCTGCAATTGATTAAGCCCCTCCCTGAATGAGTATTAAATTCATCAAGATTAAAACGGATGTCATCACGAGATGGTTGACTGTTATGTCATATCTATTTCACAGATGACAACGGATATGTTAAAATTGACGTTACTACAATCTCGTCCCCTATTTTCCGAATGAGATCTACTGAGTTAAGCGACTCACCGGGTGTGTACTTATATGAGCATCACACGGGTGTCACATGTGAAGCATGATCTGCTAACCCTTTCGAAGCACCTCGAATGACCCCATACTGTACTCTTTAAATTTTGTACTTTAATTCATCAATTTAAAGTTGAACTTAGTTCTGTTTATAATATATAGCGGTGTTCGTGTTGCTGTTATACCCCTATCTGTGACATTTTTACTCATTGTGTCTGTTTGCATTGCTCACATATAGCTGTCAATATAATGGAATTTGACGCGACTCTCATTCAAGTGAGAGGTTTGACTAGCTTTAAAAGTTTAACCCACCGTTTTTCTTAAATTGTCCTATACCAAGTCAGGAAAATGGCAATTGTTATCTTATATACACATGGAAAAAAGTATTGCAACACCAAATTGAGATTCAAATAAAAAAAACACTCTTTATTTTTTTGTGATATAACTTGTTGAAATAGAACTAGTTAAACATTATTCAAATATCACCTGAATTTAATCAATACATATCCACTCGATAAGTTCTTATCTGCACATGCAGCTACTGTACTCGTAAACAATAAAACAGATGTTTTTATCCTTATTGTTTTCAACACTTTAAATAACCAAGTTTATAAAGATATGTGATTGACACCTTATAATTGCTCATCCACAACTCATAACTGCAGCAAGATGGCAGATAATCAGCATAAGAGAAGCAGGTATGTCGCTGTGACAATTGCAGGTATTGTTGGTCATCACCATTCCACTATAAGTCGTTTTGAGAATAAAAATCAGGCAACAGACAATGTTAAAGACCTACGAGATCAAGAAGACCCCCTATAACATCTGCTACAGAAAATCAAGCATAATGAAAGTTGGTCAGAAGAAAACCCATTGTAAACAATACAATCCTAAAAAGAGAGTGATGACCATACAAGAGCCTTTAAACAAGAACTGTTCGAGATCGGCTCATCGCTACTGGTTATCGTACGATAAGACCATTTCGGGGACCTTTGCCTACGAACATACACACAGTTGTCCGTATCTAATATAGTACAGAGCTCGCTAAAGTTGGAAGTTAGCATAGTAGAGAAAGATCCATTGTGCTAATGGATTTCGGTTTATCTTCCTTGGCCTGATCGTAGCCCGAATTTGAACCATATCGAGCATGTATAGGACACTATTGGGCGTAAAGTGCACGAAAGGTCACCCCAGTTCAAACACGTCATGACCTAAACAATACCCTTCAGGAATGGTTGCTGCTACCTTTAGAAACAAGTTAGTCGACTTCTGGCAGGGATCAGAAGACGTTAAGATGCGATTATCCGTTTGAATGGCGGCTGCGCACAAAGTACTAATTCTTTGGCGTATAACGATCAACCATGATGTGAACAAACATCTAAAGATTAATTTTGAAATGACTGACATTGTAAAGTTCGACTACAGTGAAAGTTGTAAAATACATTTTTTTGTACAAAAAACACTTCATTTTGTTATAAAAATTTTGGTTAGATAAAACATTTTTTTTCATACATTTTTTGTTATTTTTAATGCCAATGTTATCATTAACTACGCTTCAATACTATTTTACAAATATTTTTTAAGACGGACAGCTAGATACCATAAGCATACTATGTATACACATGCCAGAGTCTGAGCTTGATTTGCTATATGACATAAAAACTAAACTGACGAAAAAAGGTCATTTATTCAAAATCTTAAAATGCAAAAAATAACATTTGACATAAAAGTTCATATTTAATATGAAATAATAATACATAATTAATACGAAATTACATCAAGTAATATCATATCATTTGAATAAATGACATAAAAAATAGCAAAGGTGGTGAGAAAAATCTGCCCCATAAATAAACATATACATACATGTATCTACTTCAAAAGATAACTTATGGCCATAATAACATTAAGGGAGGTATGTGGGTGGGAATTTTGAACAAATTGTTTGATAAGAATCACAAGTTAACACATCAAATGTTGATGATAAATGGAAGTGACCACAATGCAGTTACACGTGAACTCGTGCTGACCCGCAAGATCATTTACCAATAAGAAAGATGAAATCATGCATTGGTCATAAGTGAAATTTCTCTGCACGTGAAAACATGTTATCTAATTTCAACAATTTATCGTTTAATTAAGTAAGGACACTCTGACCATTTGACCAGACTAGAGACATCATACATTTAGAGTATAAATAGCTCACTCTTTTATTTAAGTTTAACGATGGGACAACATGCGTCAACCGTTTTAGTCTTCAGTTAAACAGACTCTCTACTAATATATTTGGTTTTTTTTGTCATTCTTTTATATAAAAAAGGCCGTTTGTTTTCTCGTTTGAATTGATTTACATTGTCATTTCGGGCCTTTATAGCTGACTATGCGGTATGGGCTTTGCTCATTGTTGAAGGTCGTACAGTGACCTATAATTGTTAAATTCTGTGTCATGTTGGTCTCTTGTGGAGAGTTGTCTCATTTTCAATCATACCACATCTTCTTTTTTATGATAATGTTCAAGTTCATGGATATAATCTCCATTCCCGGTGCTCCTGTATTGTTGTATGATAAATTGGTTCCAAATTGATTCTCTACCATCACGAAAACTCCTTACCATTATCATGATTAAGGTGGGTACCATGAAAATTGCGATGGGACTTTGCGTTTAAGCTTTAAAATCAAAAGCTCGTAACATTATCTGCATTGGATGTGTACATCAACATCATCAAGTGTGCTTTAATATACTCATAAACACCTAATTAGTCACTCTTGTCATGTGTGCGGACATTAGACACGAAAGATTCAAACATCTAAATATTTATTTTCCGGTGCAGAAAAATCGGTACCGTATATGTTATTATATTAATATATGTGTAAACAAATGGAATTCGGATATAAATCTATTGCAGTGCATGTTGCTATTCAATAACAATTCCTTTACCGTTAAATCGAAAAATTATATATTAAGTTATTCCTAAATGATTTTATCTTTGATACGACCACAATTTTTCTTTTGTAAACTGTAGGTGTCGATCGTGACTGTAATGTATTGAAAACTTAACCTTTGCTATCGAAAGTACCGTTTGTAAACATGTTGTAAAATCTTCAGATAAGAAATTTGATTTGTGTAGACTGTATTAATAATCTAAATAACAAATCAGGATTTCGTAACAACATGATGCATATACATGTGTTCTTGTTTACAGTAGTTTCTGCAGGTGCTTCAGGTTTGTGTATTTTATATCATACTTAAACTAAAACTATATTTCCCTTAAATTAAATAATAAAAAAATCTTTACGGATAAATTTCGTACAAAAAAGTCACTTTCTTACGTTTTTGTACTTACTCTATATATAGCATTTGACAGAGACTAATAGTAAACATTAATCAGCGTAATCCTTCAACAATTATCAAAACTAAGAACGTATACTATAGTATGTTATAACAAAAAATCTAAAAAGAAGATCCGAACGGGAAACAAAATGTCTGTTTGATGCTAAAATTCTAATACAAACATGGCGGATAGCAACATAGGAAAACCCCTACATCCAGGCTCTCGATTTTGAACAGGCACATAAATAACTAGGCGGAGTTAAACAGGTTTGGGATAGCTCTACCTCCCCCATTACATTAGACAGTGGTCACAACACATCATCGGCACACATTGTAAAAATCGTTATACAAACTGAAGGCTTGAATTGTCGTTCGATGCGCGAGAAGAAAAAAAAAACGCCACACGAAATTATAAAAGACAGACAGTTCCGCTCTAGGAATACATACTATTTAGTATTATAAAAAAGAAGATATGGTATGATTGCCAATGATACAACTATCCACAAAAGACAAAAATGACACAGACATTAACAACTATAGGTCACCGTACGGCCTTCAACAATGAGCAAAGCCCATACCGCATAGTCAGCTATAATAGGCCCCGATAAGACAATGTAAAAATATTCAAACGAGAAAACTAACGGTCTTATTTCAGTCATTTCAAAATAAAGTACAAATTCGGAATCTGAACTTTTCCAAAAAAAAAGTTAAAATAAATGCAAATTAATTTAAAAAACCAATAGCATATTGATTTGTTAATATTTTTTCAAAATATGCAATCTTACCAACACCTGAGAAAATTTTATTTTAAAATTGTGTGCCAGCTTGTGTCAGATTTTGTCCATCCTGTTACTTTTTTTTAACTGATAGCAAAAGTGATAATAGAAAAGAAAATATCCAATGAAAAGTGTGGCTCACCTTTGCATAGCAGTGTTCATTTGAAATCACATTTACATTTATCATTTATGTAGATTACCCAAAAAAATCTGCAGATAGTCGGTACGTTCAGGAAAATCATCACATTTCTTATTTTTCAAACACTCTTAAAAAAATATTGTGGAGACAGTGGCATTGAAAATTTACTATTATGTCCCTTTTCAATTATACTAACTGGAAACTTAGTCAATAGATCAGTTATGTTGATTGTAAAAATTATTTTACACATTTTTTGGGGTAACAGGAACGAACAAAGGCAGTAACAGGGAGGACAAAGTGGTAACAGTAGAGACAAAACATAATTTGGGTCACGAAAATCAATAACGAAAACTGGATTTTGAATTTCATAGGGATACGAACGGGAGATATAAGTATCTAAACATTATACACGAACCATTTATACGTGTATCAACCCTGTCCGGGTTAAACAAACAAAACAAAACAAAAACAAATAAAAAATTAGTATTGGTGTTTTTTGTATGAAGTATGAAGTAAGATTTGGTTGCCGCAAGTCGTAAAAACCAGTACATAAGATGACATGCCTTTCTGTGAACTATTTCTTTTAAGACAAAGTTCAGCATGTTGGTTCTTATTTATTTATCATATTTTTTTTCTGAATATGCCTTTAAGTGTCCACTGGAGGTTTATCAATCACCAGAACAACCACCCATCGTTCCGTCTTAGAGAAGGTTGAAGATATATAGGCGTAAAAAGCAAAACTAGTTTCATATGTTTAAAAACATGAGGACAATTTAAAGAACACAACAATACAACTGAACGAGAATTCAAATTATTTTTTTCTTATTGTCAATGATTCTGATATACATGTATCTAGTTTCTGACACATTTTAACACTGAAGGCTTGTCATTCTTGGATTTTTGGATCATCTCCATAAGTTCACGAAGAGGTTATGATTTTATTTGGATTCGGAATGATAGCCAATATTCTGGAAGTTGTAGCAGCGTCTCTCAATGATTTTGGCAAAGAAAAGCACGGAGGCGTCCAAAAAAAGGGGGGTATGTCATTATAAAAATTATAAAAATTAATAATACACACAGATTTGCCGCTGGTGTGCGTATTTATATTTGGAATGGCAAATATATCAATGACCTGCAACTTTAAGAAGGCAATAAATCAATGGGTAGAAATTCTTATATCAATTAATGGGTCGACCCATACGTACATGATGTGCGCCAACTGTAGACTAAAATTGGTGTTCTAATATTTGTATCACCTAATATCATCTCATTTAAGTATGATAGTGGTAGCTGTGAAATATATATGTGACGGAGAAGGGATTTTCACATTGTTATTTTATGAATAGGGCAGCCCCCCTTTTTTTTGAATAAAAGACATTCTTTTGTGTCATGAGTTGCTGTCGTCTCGCAAGGTCTGTATCTCTATTTGGTCTGTATCTCTATTTGCCTGTAACGAGAAAGTATCATATCTCTAAGAAACCAGTACAAAAGTTGGCAAAATATGATAATGATAGTTTTACAACCCAAGCAGAACAAAATAACACATCAAGGAACAAAATGAACCAAATTAGGTTCAGCTACTAAAGAAAACATTTAAGTACAAATCGCAAAGGGTAAAGCATTCAAGAGTATTGAAAAGAAACAATGCGTATTCTATATGACACGCTTGAATAATAGCTGTACAATATTATCGGCAACTGAATTCTAAATAATAGTTGCACAATTAATAATTTTGTCCATCCTGTTACCAGTCAAGGTAGCACTTGACTTGTTCTAGAAATACCTCAATACAAATGTACATTTTATGAATTAATATACCGTACGGTAAGAAATATGTGTAACAATTTATTTGCGATAATGTAAGAGGCATTTTGAGTTTTCTTACAAAGTATGTCTATCCTGTTACCATTTTTGTCCCTCCTGTTACCACTGTCTTTGTAACAGGAAGGACAGTAACAGGATGGAAAAATTAGTACATAACTTAAATTGGTTTTATAATAGTCGCTCCCTAATAATTGATGTAGTGTTTTTATACTTCCGGCCCATGCCTAAGTTACGGTAACAAGCGTTTCATTAGTCTTATGCAATTAAAAATTATCTATCAACTGGTAACATTAAAGACATAATAAAAAGGTACTCATACATCAATACCTACCGATCTTTTGATTCTGATGACCAAAATCTTTCCACATAAAAAATTTCACCATGTCGTTACGTCCTGTATCCACGCCTACGACGTCACCATAAAAAACCGCCGATATTTGAGGGAGAAACTAGTTTTATTCCGTAAATAAATAAATAGTAACAGGAAGGACAAATATTGATGAACAGACATTCCAGTGACTGTGGAATAAAAGTTGTCATGATTTGAAACATGGAAAGTTATTTATTTTTAATTATGATGTTACTAAATGAGGAAAAATCATTCTGTTTACCTTTAAATGCAGTTTTATGTACAGATAATTTGAATGCAAATGTTATTTATCAAAAATGAACGCATGGAAATTGGTGAATTTTCATACTTCAACGAATATAAAAATAATATGAAACTTTTTGCACACTAATATTTGCATGTACTATCTTGCACAATATGTAAACTCTTATGTTAAATTGAAAAAAATATGTCAAACTTACAAATAAAACAGACAATAGACAATAACCGAAAAATGTACATTTTTTTGAAATGACTGATTTATGTAAAAAAATTAATGAAAAACAAATATGTAACACATAAATAAACAAACGACAACCACTGAATTACAGGCTGCTGATTTGGGACAGGCACATACATAAATAATGTGGCGGGGTTAAACATGTTAGCGGGATCCCAACCCTCCCCCTAACCTGTGACAGCGGTATAACATAAGAACGAACTATAAAAATCAGTTGAAAATTGAATGTTTTTCTCCACTGTGACTTATTATACTTTCATTGTAGTTCAATAAATGCCAATGAAAATACTTTTACATATTTGATTGATAATCAAAACGAAAATAAAATTCATCTTGACATTAACATCCTTATAATGGGGATTATTATTTTGAAAATGAACACTTTGGCCAGTTAATAATTGGAATAAAATAACTTTTTCCAAGTCAGGATGTAAATGAAAATATTCTACTCACTGCAGGACATTGCAGGAAATACTTGTTTCAAAACTATAGGACGTACTTATAATACTTGAAAACGAAAATTCCATTCACGAACAACTTACTGGTGCAAGTGTCCAGTTAATTTAAAATTAGTGTTGGTATAGTAAGGTTCCAGGTGCAGTTAAAAATCATGTTGAGAATCAAAAAGTCCTTCCATGTTACAGGTTAATGATTAGAGTGATCTGCATAAAATCATTCAGATAATATAAAGAAACGTATTTACCACAAACCAATATACCAGCGTACCGATTGTGAATGCTTATATTCGTTTTATTCAATGATTACGAATTAAGAAAAACGTGTGGATGCATTTGACATCATCAACCATACGTTTATTCAAATAAAAGAATGTAAGATGAATCTCATGTGTCGTTGCCGCTCAATTATAAACGACGAATAGTGATGTAGCATACCTGTAAAAATACATTTTTCTTCACCATAACTTTTATGGGGAACAAAAGAACGGATATTGGTAACAAAATATGTTCCGCAAACAAAGTAACTGGTCCATGAAAAGTAGTATTAGAAAGCAAATGATTGAGATTTTTTGTTAAATTGTATTTTTATTTTGTATATTCAGTGGAGATCACTTCTAACCTCTCATTAGATCTGTCACAATAATCTGTCATAGAACTGTTCTAAATTGTCCTAGAACAGTCCTACCTAGAACTGTTCTAAGTAGAACTGTCAGAATCAGTCTGACTAAATCAGTTCTAGGTGGAACTGTCAATGTCAGTTGTAGGGTAGAACTGTCTAAAACTGTCAGGATCAGTTCTAGGGTAGAACTGTCCAAATCAGTTCTAACCGTAGAACTGTCAGCAGAACTGACTAAATCAGTCAGGACTGTAGAACAGTTCTAAATGACGTCAATGCAGTAAGGGCATCTTAAAATTTAGAAGAAAAAAATCTGTTCCAATTACTTTACTGTATAATAGCAGATTGTCTATATTTTAACTGATCAAACGTTACATGTACAAATATCGAAGCGGATAGAGAGGTTATCTAACTCATCGGAGAAATATTTTATATGATTGCACATAAACATCGTGGTTTACGTTGCTTCGTTCCCCGTTTTTAACAGTTTCTTCCTTAAATATAACTCTGCATTTAATTCATGGAATTTTAATGGTAATTTACCTTGTTCGTGTTGTTTGCCTTGGATTTATATTCATGATTTAAGACGAAAATTGTACAGTGGATGAAATACGTGTTGTTTAACTCAAGTCAAAAACTATGTACATTTGCACAATCTCATCAGTTTAGCAAGACTTATCCATAACGATTATAAATGATATCTGGAAGTCTGGGACGTTAGAAAAATATACTCGATCTGAACATGAATGAAATATTTGCTCCTTGACGTTAAGCTATAAACAAAATCAATCATTCTTCTTTGCCTTCTTCAACAAACCAAACGACAAATAAGAGTACAACATATAATACGTTTGTAACTGAGAACATTATAGACCAAGAAATCCGCAACAACAACCGTACGGTCATACATGTAGTTTCTAATAGTAAGACCGACCAGTTCAAAAACTCCATCTTTGTGCGCACTGCAGTACATGTAGGTTGGAACCATCTAGAGGACTCTGTGGTGTGCGTCACTACAACCAAGGAGTTTAAGTCAATACTCCTCAGCAAGCACGACTAATTTATGCGCAGACCAACCCGTCACACAATAAAGGATTCCCGATTTGCTACGTATCAGGTACGCTTGGTACGTAACACAACCGTTGGTGCTGTTTTGGAGATATCATTTAATGCATGAGATCATTGTATTCATCCTGATGAAATTAAAGAAATCAAATTGCATATCAGCTATAAAAGTCTTTTATCTTTTATTTATTTACGATTACAAAGCTTCGAAGACCGTGTATATTTACGCCAAACATTTTTCATTTTAAACTGAAATATAGATTTTTCAAAATACTCTACAAATTTTAAAGTTAATTTGCTTGATAAATGTAACAAAAATTTGTTGAAGTCACTTCTTAAAATTCACTTTCGTTATGAGATTTGAATTTTGTTATTTTCATGAGATTACATCATTTGATTCCAAGAGGATAATATAAAAAGTAATTATAAGTTTGTGTTAAAAAAAATTCATTTTATCAGCATTTTGAATAAATTAAAACATTTGAATTTGATAGTTTAAGAAAAAATTTCAATCTCCTTCTTAAGAACACAATATTGAAATTGTTAACCTTAAGCATTTTTCAATTTGCCTTAAAAAATTGAAAAATGAACTAACGTGGAGCATTTTTCAATTTTACTTTAAAAATTGAAAAATGAAAATGCTCCAACGTGGAGCATTTTTCAATTTGTCTTTCAAATTTGAAAAATGAAAAATGCTCCAACGTGGAGCATTTTTCAATTAGTCTTGAAATATTGAAAAATGAAACATGCCCCATTGGTTAAATTTTCATTTTTAGAAAATTTTCTCAAAAATGAAAATGTTTTTGTGTGTAGCATTTTTCATTTTTTGTACTCGTGTGACAAAATGAAAAATGCTCTAAAAAGGATTAAGAAATTGATATAAAAGATATTGGAAAATAGATAATCAAATTATTTTTTCATTCATTGTTTACACTTTAGAAATTTTGTTTTTATGCTTTAAATATAATACACATGTGTGTATGTGTGAACCCGTAAATACACATTTGTTATCTAACCCCGAAAAGATAGGAGAACAACAACGCACCAGCAAAATTTTGTGATGTGGCTTAGGATTATTATGCAATTGTTATTTTCCTTGTTTAAAACCATGAATTTCATTTTCCCTATTATGTTATTTACATTCAGGTTAACTAACTTAAAGTATTTTCTATATATTTGTTAAATGAAATAGATATTGGTATGTTGAATTCATTGATAGAGATATTTATTTTTACTCCCAAGATTAGTATTTGCATCGTTGCAAAACATTTGTAAACTTCTTTAAAAAGTTAATGTACATTTATTATATAAGATCCAAGCAACATACTTCTATAATGATCAAAGCATAATCATGCCCGTTCTTCATAACACGTATTAGTTGTGGCCTTACAAAGGATTATGCATAGCTGAAAGCAATTACAATATGCCCTATAAAGCACTCAACTACAGAATAGTATTAACACCTAGGAAAGCTGTTCTTTTCACAGTCTCCCTGTATAAGGTTGATGAATATGCCATATTCCTTCTAAATACGGCTTATTTTGGAAGTCATTGAATGCTCCATTTCTTAACTAGATAAAATTAATTATATATTTTTTAAGCTTTTTTTTTTTTTGGTTGGTATTTACTTAGCTATTTAGATATCAATTGCTTTAACATTTGGCATCCATCGTCTTTGTTTACAACTAGAACAAGCTGTGGTCCACATCTCCGAATCTCAATCAGAATTACCCATGCGAAATTTTGGTCCCGCGAGGTCGATGTTGAATTTTACAGCAATTTTTCTGTTTTTAATTGAAATACATAATTTGGGAAAAACTAATCAGGAATGAAGCAGACATTTGAGTCAGTGCTTGGCGGAATTAGATACGACTTTCTCTAGGAGACAAGTTTTGAAAATTTAAGTGTTTAATTGTTCCTGTGGTCTTTTATTTTTATTGAATGGTTTATTTGGTAAATGTATAGTCAAAATAGGTTTGAGACTGATATTGCTGATCACTTTGTTCATTTTGAGAGAGATTTCTCTATTATTTGGAATGAACGTTAGGTGGCATTTCAGTTAAAAATGAACTTCAAATGTGAAGCTTGTTTACGTTTCTCTAGATATAAGAGGATGTGGTATGAGTACCAATGACACAGCTCGCCTTCTAAGTCACAATTTTTAGAATAAAAACCATTATAGGTCAAAGTTCGGTTTTCAACACAGAGTCTTGGTTCACACCAAACAATAAGCTACAAAGTGTCCCCCGGTCTAATCTATATACAGAACGAGAAACACTAATGAATCACTTCGACAAACGACAACAAGGAACATTAAAAGATAACAAGACCTTTAAACAGACTTATTAAGAAGGAATATAGTTACGATACTGTTGTCAGGTCATTCAAGTTTTCATATTTTGGCTTTAATATTGATTCACTTATAGGGTCTTCACATCAAAATTAAACACATTTATTACAAAACCATTTGTTGGCATGACACGGGTTATGTTCTTCTCTTAAATATTTTATGTGTATAATACTGAACCCCTTACGGAAGTTGCCTTGTATTCCTATGATGAAGACATACTCTTTCAATAAGTTTAATTGAGGTCTGGAGCTGGCATGTCAGTAACTGCTAGTAGTCTGTAGTTATTTATGTATTATTGTCATTTTGTTTATTTTCTTTTGTTACCTCTTCTGACATCGGACTCGGACTTCTCTTGAACTGAATTTTACTGTGCATATGGTTATGCGTTAACTTTTCTACATTGTTCAGAGGTAAAGGGGGAGGGTTGAGGTTTCAAAAACATGTTTAACCCCACCGTATTTTTTCGCCTGTCCCAAGTCAGGAGCATCTGACCTTTGTTAGTCTTGAATTATTTTTAATTTTAGTTTTTTGTGTTTAATTTGTTTAGCATGACGTCCATTATCACTGAACTAGTATATATATATTTGTTTAGGGGCAAGCTGAAGGACGCCTCCGTGTGCGGAAGTTTCTCGCTGTATTGAACACCTATTGATGATCTTCTGATGTTGTCTGTTCTATTGTCGGGTTGTTGTCTCTTTGACACATTCCCCATTTCCATTCTCAATTTTAGAAAAGGGTATTGTCTATTTAAAAAGATAGGAGATACAAAATTATTTTGCCTGAAGCCGTCAGGGAGACTTATAAAACCCTTGACATAAAATTATCCATGTTTCGAGTCAGAGACGGGAGATCTTCCCATAATTCCCGCCCCTCCTCCCCCTCCAAAAAAAATAAACAGCACTAAAATCTTAGTGACTCGGTGTGCGCCTTTTCCTAAATTCCTTTTTTTTTTTTGTTCTCCAGATCCCACCTTTGTTGTCCCCTTGATTTCACTACCCAAATTTTTATAATCCTATATCCAACATCCCCTTTTTGTAACCTCAACATCACCCCACTGTATATTCCGAGGGCTACTTGCAAGATTCATTTTGATCAAGATGGATTTTATGCCCACAATTATCAGCATGATATGGAACAGGATTAAAGTTTCGTGATCCCTGTAAAAAAAAACCAGTTGTGACTTTCTGTTTACATAACGAATATAAAATGGGAGAGGACGAGCTACACAAAAAATAGTAGTATCAACAAAGAGGCAATATCGGTAAATGTTTAAATCAAATTATTTAAATTATTTCAAATTATGACAAGAGAGCACACGCTGAAGTCTCTCGCCTTCTTTACCAATCATTGATATTATGTTGAGGGGGGGGGGGGGGTCGGAGGGGTCCTGATTCCGAAAAACATGAAATCCTGAGGTCCCAAATTAAAAAAAAAATCAATGAACATAATCAATACCGAAGAAACGTTGCAATCTTATTTTTTCTGAGTTTCCTCAATAGCAAGTACAAAAAACATCACCAATTGATACATGTACATTTATAAAAATTCATATATATATATATATATATATATATATATATATATATATATATATATATATATATATATATATATATATATATATATATATAGCATGTATGGCACATGAAAATATATACAGCTGCCGCGCGCTCTCCGTTTATTCATTTACTCGATTCGTGAATAGCATGCTTTGTAACTGAACTGACAAATACTAGTGTTTGTTTTATTCATAATTTCATAAATAAAAGATGTGGTATGATTGCCACAGACACTTTTTTTCACAAGACATTAAATGATGATGAAGTAAGCAAGTATAATTCATAGTACAGTCTTCAACATTGATGAAAACCAATACCGCACAGCAAGCTACAAAAGATTCCAAAATGAAAAATTTAAAACAATACAATTCATTCGAGAAAAAGAGAAAAAATAACTTTACAAAATGATATGAAACAATATTCCAAAACATAGTTCCCTGCAGAAAAATGATAATTATAAAAAAATATGAAAGGACCATTATGTACATTTGTAACAAATAATTAAGTGCTGGATTGATTGACTGTTGGTTGCGAAACAAAAAATAGGTAGACGAAGCGAAATAAACTAATTATAACTTTTCGTTTGTTATCATCATTATTATAGGAAATTAGCACGAACAAACCCAAAAATCGAAACAATAAAAGAAACGAAAAAAAAAAGATTTTAATAAAACGATGTAAAAATAAGTTATAGATGACAATAAATTGGACAAAGGACCACAACTGTAATACATTCATACAAATATACAAATCAATAGCTTGGGATACTAGTAGGCAGGTACAGAAAAAGAAAGTTACTGTTTTAGAATATTAGTAGGGTTCAAGTCTCTGTCATGCTATTTGGGAGTAGTAAAGAACGCTACCAAGATAATGATATATAAGAAAAAAGCGACATGACTCGATAGAAGACGATTTTTACACACACACACAAAACTTGTACATTGACAAAAGATTTATCTATTAAATATTAACTTTTTATTTACCTTTCTTTTGACTAGCAAACAAAAATTAAGGCTATTCAAAAGAGATGTTTTATGTCCCGAATAAAACGCAAAATCTATGACCGATCATGGTAACAGTCACAAAAGCAGAAGGAATGTAGGATGAAAAACTTCAATCAAATAGTTTGGGGTGGGAGAGGGGGAGGAGTTGTAAAATTGCTGCGAGTTTGGTTTATCAAAAATCGATTTTACATAGTTCCATATTTTATAATCAATTTTTCTCAAATTAAGTTTAGAAAAAAAGGGGGTGTCAGTTAAAAAACTATGTTTTTTTTTATCCTACATTGAACTTTTGATATCGTCCCTTACTTCTTTACCTTGTGGAAGCGTCAACCATGTGCATTATACAATGAGGCCCCTCATGGGGGGTCCTAGAAATCACATAATCACCATTTTTTTGCCAATATAATCACATAATCATTAAATATTTGCTTATCTTTAGTAATCAAATAATCATAAACTAAAAATACAGTCCTAGGTAATCAAATAATCATGAAATATTTGGCTTAATAATCAAATAATCATTAAAAAAACGGCCAAGTAATCACATAATCAAAAACCCCATGAGGGCCCTCTACAATGTCATCATTGCAGAAGTTGAAACACTATGTATTTCCGTTGGTGCCCCCCTTTTGTGGGGAAAATTTGGTTAATCATATAGGGAATCACTAAAGCATGACTGGAGTCCTCCCCCCTGTAGGTAAGTCAGCCCCCCTCTCCCCCTTATGAAAAGTTCTTGACCCGCCACTGCTTTTTGCTGTCGCTAATGCTTTACCAACTCTAGCCTCAGACACGTTGATTTCTTTGCTTGATAAATGGCCTGTCATCATTTTCCGACCGTTTGTGGGTCCAGCCTGAAAATAACACACTCTGTGCGCACACCATGTTTTAAATGTAACTACAATGTCCTAGAATACGTTCCATGTACATGATGCATATGGCTTTGAATACGTGTGTGTCGATCAGTGTCGATCTGGTTGTTTTTTTTACTTACTTTTATTTCAAAAGAATATTGTTACTGACTGAGACCCATTTTTTGTGTCGACATATTTGTCCTATAATACTCGTTTTGCTTTCACATATTAAAGATGTAAAATCATATTGAATAAAAGGTAATAGAATGTACATAAAACAGAACCTCATAGGAACTGTTTTATGTTTGTTGAAATACTATTCACATAATTACATGTATGATATAGTCTTTGCTACATTTTGTTTCGGTAAAAGCAAATATAAAAAAGTCATTCATCCTTCGAAATATACATTTACCACACCTACATGCATTCAAGCTAAGTTCATATTTTCTTTTATAAGATACTGCTTATTTGATATTCTGCGAGAATTGTGAAGATTATAAGCTTGGGAAAAACAAGTTTGTATTAAACAGATTCAAAATTAGGAAATGATATACAATGCAGAAAAATACAAATTTGAAGACAAATACTAGCGAAGTGATCAGAATAATATAACATCTACACCCATCCATCCCCACCCGCGAACCCTGCTCCTTGAGCATGTACAGAAACTGACATGGACACTATCTAATATTCTAATATTTTTCCTTCTTTCCTAACATGTTTGACACATTCAGCCACGATATGGTTTAAAACTCCTTCGTCTACTTCTCATCGGCTAGTTATTCCATTTTCAGAACAAAAAACGACTTATTGTTCGCGCTGATGCATGCTTGATTCCTATAGAAGTCAAGTGTTGAGAAATGTCTTTGTGTGTTCTTCCGTCAAGTATCATTTGTGGAATCAAACATCAATGGTCTAAAAGTTCTACCATTCTTACAACATGTACATGTATGTGGGCAAGAGACTTTTTCACTTCGAGAGAACTGAATTAGAGATTTCGACCCCGACAATTCAAAGAAAGAAAAGACAAAGAAAAACAAAATTCAGATAGATAGACAGATAGATATATACAATGAATGACAGATTGCTACATCGAAAGATATATATGAAAATGTATCTACAAAGACGACTAGGTATATAAATATAAAAGAAAGAATGATTTTTTTTGTGGTCATTATCGTACTTGTCAGTGTACCATTCTTGTTGGGAATTTGTTGATACCACACATAGTTCACACACACACAGTGACACACACCTTAAAAAGATCTTTAAGATATATTGACTTAAAACAAGAAAGAAGAGAACGGAAATAGTAAAACATTTAATAAAAAGTGTCAACAATTGAAACATTCGAAACGCCTATATTGAAACAAATTACATTTCGTTCTCATTATTAAACATTTAAATAATGAACATTTTTCAAATTTGAGTATTGCACAGTAAAATGCAAAATGAGAAATTGAATCATTTTTTATTTTTCATTTTCAAACGTCAAATTGAAAAATGCTCCGCGTTGGAGCATTTTTCATTTTTTCAATATTTGAAGTCAATTTGAAAAATGCTCCACGCCAGAGCATTTTTTTATTTTTCAATATTGTAAGTCAAATTAAAAATGCTCCACGCTAGAGCATTTTTCATTTTCAATATTGTAAGTCAAATTGAAAAATGCTCCACGCTAGAGCATTTTTCATTTTTCAATATTGTAAGTCAAATTGAAAAATGCTCCACGTTAGAGCATTTTTCATTTTTTAATATTGTAAATTAAATTTTTATATTTTCAATATTTGCTTTTAAGAATGAGATTGAAATATGTTTTGTTTGCTAAGCAAGCAAATGCAAATGTTTAAATATATTAAAACTTTTGACAAAATAAAATCATTTTTAACACAAACTTATTGTTATTTGTCTTAATATCTTCGTAAAATCAAAAATGTAATTTCATGAGAATAACAAATTGCAAATCTTATAGAGAAATTGGTTTTTCGAAAGTGATTTGAATAGATTTTTGTTATATTTTTCTAACCAACTACATTTAAAATTTTCAGAGCAATTTGAAAATTTATTTTTCCTTTTAAAATGAAAAATGTTTGGCGTAAATGTACACGGACGATTTATAATAGTGGATTGGGAAACAAGTTATTACATTTGGTTAATGAGGTCAAATAATTTTGTTATACGAGTCATCTCGACTTCCGGAATGACAAAAGTAAAATAATTCAAATGATAAAACTAACGGCCTCAATTATGTACAAAAAATGAACGAAAAACATAATTAATGTAACACGTCAACAAAAGAAAATCACTGAATAACAGGCTCCTGATTTGGAACAGGCACACACACCACTTGATTTAAAATCTTAAATAAGACCGGTAAAATAGCAAAACTCTATATAAATCGCTATTTTGCCGAAGCCTTAATATATTTAATACAAAGAGTTCTTAAATCAATTTTAGCCATACAATTTATAAATCAATTCTAGCCATAGAATCATAGTTATAAATCAATTTTAGCCGTAGAATTTATAAATCAATTCTAGCCTTAGAATTTATAAATCAATTCTAGCCGTAGAATTTATAAATCAATTCTAACCGTAGAACTGTTATAGAAGTAGAACTGACCAAATATGTGGTCAGTTCTAGGTAGAACTGTCTAAAACTGTTCTAGGGTAGAACTGTCGGGATCAGTTCTAGGTAGAACTGTCAAAATCAGTTCTAGGTAGAAGTGACCAAATCAGTTTTAGGTTAGAACTGTTCTAGATAGAACTGTCTAAAAGGTGTCAGGCTAACAGTTCTACATACTGTCCTAAAATAGTTCTCCTGACAGGTTCTGACAGATTTTATAAGAGGTTAGAAGTGATCTCCACTGTACCTACAAATAAATAAAGACGGGTAGACACTGTCTACTATCTATATTTAGTGTTATTGACTAAACTGTCGATTACACCTGGCTTTGTAGCTAGATAAACGTCCAATATATATGGCAGTTGTTTATTAATCCGGTATATTGACAAAAATAACTGATCAACATAAACAGATATAATAACTTAATGTGATTCTGATTAGGATCTCGCAGTCAAAAAATTGTGAAATTATATAACAGACATACATCATTCGAATGTGTGATCTATCTCCTGCATTTCAGATCTTCATAGCTGACACTGTAGCAACTAGGAAGTACGTTTTTATGCATTCACCAACATATGGCGAAACACACGTATGTTACTTTGCAGGTTTCCTGTATTGAATTATTAATAAGGCATGATATGATTTGACTTCCTGATTATTTCTATATTGCTTTATCCCACTTTTGTATATGTCTTAAGGTTCTTATACATCATGGGCTTTCAAATACTCGGCTTTTATCGTTCCTGATTTAGGTGAATCCAGAAAAGCGCTTCGGAAGCATACAATTTATAAGGTGTTGTTTTCATTTTTTTACAGTTTCGGCTGGATCACATTCAAACTGTACTGACGCTACATTTATTGATTGTCAGGATACACATGTCTGCAGCCATACAGATCTCAAGAAGTACTGTCCTCTCACCTGTGGTATATGCAGTAAGTTGTTACCCGCATCCGTGGTTACCATTTATAGAACCAAAGATTTAAATAATGATAGAATACTATACATGTAGGTCAGTGTATCCCAAACTCTGTCTGACCGACAAAATGTCAGTCAAAAAATCATTCGGACAGTCAGCAATTTTCAGTATAAAAGTGCAAATTTCTCTTTCGGTCAGACAAACACTAAAAACGTTTGGCACAGACTGGTATGTATTTGCATACTTATTAAATATCATGTCTTAATATTTTACATAATATAAAATAGTACTATATATATATATATATATATATAGTACTATTTTATATTATGTAAAATATTAAGACATGATATTTAATATATATATAGTACTATTTTATATTATGTAAAATATTAAGACATGATATTTAATAAGTATGCAAATACATACCAGTATATTACATTAATTTGTAGGATCCTTTACTATAGATAATTTAGTTGATCTGTAACAATAACATCTTCATACCTTATATATCATGTACTGTACGCCGCTAGATTAAAACTGACGAAGAAAGGTAACACACGGCCAGCGAAAGCTCTTTTTTTGAGAGCCCAGGTGGTCGTGTGGTCTAGCGGGACGGCTGCAGTGCAGGCGATTTGGTGTCACGATATCACAGTAGCATGGGTTCGAATCCCGGCGAGGGAAGAACCAAAAATTTGCGAAAGCGAATTTACAGATCTAACATTGTTGGGTTGATGTTTAGACGAGTTGTATATACATTATGTACACAGCCATGTATCACCATCATTGATGGCGATCCGATGGATACAACTGTTGTAGAGTTGTCACTGACTCAGACGTACTTATAAATATAATTATATTCTGTGACTGTATATTACATTAATTTGTAGGATCCTTTACTATAGATAATTTAGCTGATCTGTAACAATAACATCTTCATGCCTTATATATCATGTACTGTAGTACGCCGCTAGATTAAAACTGACGAAGAAAGGTAACACACGGCCAGCGAAAGCTCTTTTTTTGAGAGCCCAGGTGGTCGTGTGGTCTAGCGGGACGGCTGCAGTGCAGGCGATTTGGTGTCACGATATCACAGTAGCATGGGTTCGAATCCCGGCGAGGGAAGAACCAAAAATTTGCGAAAGCGAATTTACAGATCTAACATTGTTGGATATACAACTCGTCTAAACATCAACCCAACAATGTTAGATCTGTAAATTTGCTTTCGCAAATTTTTGGTTCTTCCCTCGCCGGGATTCGAACCCATGCTACTGTGATATCGTGACACCAAATCGCCTGCACTGCAGCCGTCCCGCTAGACCACACGACCACCTGGGCTCTCATAATAAGAGCTTTCGCTGGCCATGTGTTACCTTTCCACGTCAGTTTTAATCTAGCGGCGTACTACAGTACATGATATATAAGGCATGAAGATGTTATTGTTACAGATCAGCTAAATTATCTATAGTAAAGGATCCTACAAATTAATGTAATATACAGTCACAGAATATAATTATATTTATAAGTACGTCTGAGTCAGTGACAACTCTACAACAGATGTATCCATCGGATCGCCATCAATGATGGTGATACATGGCTGTGTACATAATGTATATACAACTCGTCTAAACATCAACCGTAGCATGGGTTCGAATCCCGGCGAGGGAAGAACCAAAAATTTGCGAAAGCAAATTTACAGATCTAACATTGTTGGGTTGATGTTTAGACGAGTTGTATATACATTATGTACACAGCCATGTATCACCATCATTGATGGCGATCCGATGGATACATCTGTTGTAGGGTTGTCACTGACTCAGACGTACTTATATATATATATATATATATATATATATATATATATATATATATATATATATATACAACTCGATCGTGGCACAAACACGTCTTTATATAAATCTTGAAATGAAATAGATGCAACTACTTTATGTCTCTCAGTTAATATTAGTGTTTCATCATATTTTCTTTTTGAATCAACACTAACGTCGTTATAGCTTACTTTTTGCCTACATTATTCTGTATTTGTTGTAAATCAAAATCGTCGGGGAACAAATAAACAAATCGCATAAACTAATGGTTTTTTTTCTTTTGAATTTGACCTTTAAACAATGAATCAATACTTTACTTTCTTTTGTTTTAGAACCCTGTCAAGACGAAAGTGTGTTTAACTGTAATCAGAATGTGTGTTCTTTTCCCACGCTAAAGAAATTCTGCCCTGTAACTTGTAATTCTTGCAGTGATGCCACACATAACATGCATAATACAAGTATGTTATTTAGTTTTACATAAGTGTGGGTTATATTATAAGTATCATTTCAAAAGAATTCTAGATATTATATTACTTATGTTTAACCCGATTACAACAAAGGCCGTGTTCACATTGACCTAAACTCGGTGCTGTGTTAGTGTAACTCCCACATAAACTAAACATAATTACATTCCCATTGATAAAACTCAATGGTTACAAGACATTTGCGGAAACTAGGCCTATGCCTAGGATTACACTTTAGACTTACGATTACAGGTGACAAAAACAAGGGGTCATCTCAAAATACAAAAACAAACCAACAATACATATACAAAATAGCAAATGGTGTCTTCTATATAAAACAAAATGTAAGCAACACGTTAAATTGCTTGTCCGAAGCGCTTTTCTGGATTTCCCATCAGGACCGCACAAAGCCGAATAAATATTTTTCAGATGATACTCTACTGCACGATTACAACTTTGTATCCGCAACTGTTTCGTTACCGACTTAGATAGATTGTGAATTTTTTTAACAATTTCTTCTCGCCTGCTACACTTTTGAGTTTTGTTTATCCCTAACAATCAATTGAATAGATTTGGGTATAAACTTTGTGTAGAAATGAACAACGTCGCAGTGAGAGATCACGGGCTGTTCCGGGGTAGGAACACCCCTTTTCTTGCCGATCAATGCTTTTGATTAGTGACATTTGGTCGGACCCCCAAACCCCCCCCCCCTTTCCTCCCCTTTACCTTGGGTTGGAATCCTCTTTGGAAAATGGCTGGATCGACCCATGCGTCGTCAGGTCCCTCTATATTACAATTCCATGAAAAAAGTACCAGTCTCGGAACAGGGGTTAAATTAGCTCATGTTTCGAGCATACCAGTTTCACCTATGTTCATGGAGGATAATTATCGACACCGCGAAACAAAAACGTCCATACTTAAGGTAGCACAATACAAAGATTTTTTAACTCCCAATCAGATAACTTTAAACTGATGTAATTCATTTCATCCTTCTTTATATTTTATAAATGAGGTACCAAAAGAAAGAAGACTCAGATTTCCAAAAACATCAATAGAACAAATTGTATACCCAATTGAATTTAGTGATTTCTTATGAATTGATGTTGCAAACTTCATTGAAGATTTATGAGAGAATGAAACACAATAGGAAAAATCTGCGACACAGTTTTGGAGGTCAAACTGTGTTGTGCAATGATCTATAAAATATTTTGGGATGCTATGAATAACAAAGAAGCTAAAGTCATTCAAGTATGGACATCACAATATAGCAACTAATTACATAACAACTAATTAATATGTAATAATTAAATCATAATGAAATTATAACAATTTGAAAGATTAATTATTCTTCTTTCTTTTGGTACCTCATTTATAAAATTTAAAGGAGGATGAGTGGAATTACATCAGTTTAAAGATGTCCGATTGGGGGTGAAAAATCTTTGTATTGTGCTACCTTAATGATTCCCAAGATCTTTTTATAATAATTGTATGAAAGAAAAACAACTTTTGTTTGTCTTTTTCTGGTTGTTGCTGTTGAAAACATAGATAGCAAAGTTTTAACTATTTGAGTACAGCTATTTTACATTTCAACTGAGTCTGGCGAACAGTCTAAAATATATATTTCCGACACAAAAAAGTTCGTCGATAACTGGTTTTTTTTTTGGGGAGGGGGGGGGGAGGTCTCGAATAGTTGTGATTTTTTTTCTATTGAAACCAAAAACGCAGACAAAATTATACCGAACGGCAAGTGAAATTTAATGAAGAATAAATAGCTCAAAAACACCCGTCCGCTGTATTTCCTCATTCTCTTTAAAACAAAATAAAAGAGAAAGTATGTCTTAGTGCGTCTGGCGTATTAAATTATAATCCTGGTACCTTTGATAACCTTTTTAGCATAAGCATGCTTACATGCTCCATTATTGATTGCACCTTTCTTAAGCTTACACAAAGTATTGCTGACTTTTTGTCAGCAATTGTCCCAACAGCAACGACAATTGCGATATTTTTTGTCTCATGTTAAATTTATTTCTAAAATAATATTAGTTCATTCTATCATACTTCGTACAATTGCAGCTCAATCATTTTCAACCTTGGATAACACCGTATACAATAATTAATGTTAACACATTGTTGCAAATATATTTGAAAAAAAATAATTGTTCAACTACAGAAAAACATCCCTATCGTTACATTGTTTTGGATCGACGGTTTATTTTTACACTTTGAGAAAGCCCAAGATTTAAATTCTACCTGTAAGTGTAATTGTAATCCTAATCGTAGGTGTATGACAGTTTCCGCAAATGTCTAGACATTTGCGGAAACTAGGTCTACACTTAGGATTACACTTTAGACTTACGATTACAGTTAAAAAAAAACCAAAGAGTCATCTCAAAATGAAAAAAAAAAACCAAAACAAATAAAGATACTTTAGAGTGGCATACTTAAACTATAGTTTAACACAACGACCCATATTAAATATGTTAATTATAGTTACATGTTTTGCTTGAAAACGCAATTGTTCAACATTTAAAATCATCATTGGTTTGGAACGACAGTTTGTATTTACACTTTGAGACGACCAAAGTTTAAATGTTACATGTAAGTGTAATCGTCATCCTAATCGTAGGTGTATGCGAGTTTTCGCAAATGTCTATTTACATTCCTATGCAGTCTTAAAAGGGGTGGTTGGGTGGGAAACGAAACTTTACTGTCGGATAGGCGAACCTCGAATGACAATTCTAGACTATAATACTATAATTTTAGCGCTAAAATTCAAGCATGAAGTTATCATGATTGATATAAATTAAACCGGTAATAACTTACTGATTGTCCAATCAAATTAAACATAAACATGTTTTGATTTGAACACACGTGCTAAAAGTAAACAAATACACATGTTCCCGAGTAACCTTTATAAATACATACACAATGTATCATCGTATGGTCTCCTATACTAACATATTTGACTGATTGAATGGTCGGTTGTTTCAATGTCATCGTCAGCTCTCATAACTGTATAACGTGGTGAATAAAATTGAAAAATATTTGTTATTTATGCTTCATTTCTTTTAAATTCTGTTTGATACAGCACAGATAAATAGTTGTTTTTACAAGGGAAAGACTTATCAGGAAGGTGAACACTTTACTGATGGTTGTGATTACAAATGCATCTGTGAAGATGGACCTACTGGACGTTACGTGTGCCATTCAATGTAAGGTTACATCTGTTTTATAACTTACTGTGCATGTTCGGTTATTGATAGAAATGTTTTTAAATAAAGAGATGTGACATGATTGCCAATTATTAGGGGATGTTCAGTCTGTATGTAGAAATACTGAAAATTTTATCTATGTAGCAATAATCTTCAATTAGCAATGAATGAGCAACAATATTAACCATGAATTTTGAAACCCCTGACGTCTCGTATATGATTTGTCTCAATGTCGTTTTGTTTACATACATGTACATGTAGTTCAATCTACAAAATGACGACATTTCACTGTGATACATTATTTTGGCCCAATTTTATTTGAAATTGATTGTGTGATTCATTTAACTTAAAATTAATGAAAAGTGAAGTGATGAAATCTCTAATATAGGCGTCTCTATTTTACTTATGATGAACATATCCCATTGGTATCTTTCGCCCCTCTTATACAGGTAAAAATACTTGTCGGACAGACATATGAGAAATACAAAATTGCGTGATTGTTATACCAACCACAAAATTATAACATATGATACTTACAATTCAGGATAGTCTATTTTGAAGTTTAATGACAAGTTGAGTGTATTGACCACCAGATTCACTTCTAAACCCATCCCTTTTATAAGTTACAACTTTTAACAGGTCTAGACAGGCTTTAATCGTCTTGGTGTGTGTTCCTGAAATACAAAATGTATATTGCATGATTGTATGATGTTACATGTTGTCAATTGTGTTACAGGTGTACCCAGTGGAACCTACCAAGGATTTGTACATTAAATCCTCCAGCTCCTGGGAAGTGTTGTAAGACACCAAGTTGTCCGTCACATTATAAAATAAGCTACCCGCCAGGGTATATAGAGCAGTAATCAAATGTTTAAACATGTACAGTTCATTTACATGTACATCGATACATATAATGAATGAATAAATATATGAACAAAATGAAGTTAAGGTTTGTTTTGATAATAATTGGCTCTGTCATCGTTGTTATAAAACAAACTCACTGTGACTTTTAAATTAAGAACAACATTTTTAGAATTGACTCTATAATTTAAATCGCAACAATTTGCTCCTGCTTTATAACAGATTAAGCTTACTGTTTACATGTATGTCTGATATAAACATATATGACTATCCTGACAACTGTAGTATTGTCTAAATTTTATAAATTGTTAATTGGATGGAGAGTTATCTCATTGGTACTCTTACCACATTTATTTTTTAGATATTTTTTATTTAATATTATTTTCCTATTCAAATAATGTTTCAACATGATGAATTAAAATGCATAAAATTCCATTTAGAGCAGATCACAAATTTGCAGATAAGAACTTCCAGTTGTAACTCAAATATTGGGGAGAGGGGAGATTTAACGAAATAATAGAACAGATCACCTGATTGTCAGTTGGAAAAACATTGTCATTGATAAAAGATTTCCAGTTTTCAAAATAAAGCAGCATCAAACAACAATATGTCTTGAAACTTCTCACAGGAATTTGATTTTGATTCCATTTAAAGACATTTCGAAAAGTATATTTAATAGTAAAATTCATTTAATCTTCTGAATGCTTTGATTGATGCCTATTTGTATCAATTTATCCCAGAAATAATTTCAAACTTCCAAAAATTACTAGTGTAAAACCATTCAAACAAGAAAAACCAACGGTCTAATCTATATTAAAACGAGAAACGAGAAACATGTATGAACTACATAAACAGACAACAACTACTGTATATCAGATTCCTAACCAAGGACAGGTGCAAATATTTGTTTTAACGGTACCAAATCTTCTCCTTTTTATGAAACAATAGTATAACTTCACAAAATAGAAAAACACTATAAAATGTTAATTGGAAGGCTTAACTCAATCAAAAAACGAAATTAATACCCGAATTTCACTATATAAGCAATCAAATTTACTGTAAAATCAAAATATTGTTTTTAAACATAACAACACAAAATGACTATCAAAAATGTCATTTCCCAACAAAACAAGGTGCAAACAATGCAAAAAGAACTTTTTTTCCAGTTCTGCCTGTTTTTCTCTGGCATTGCCTCTTAAAGCATTGTTTCTTTGCTTTGTGTTTTGTCAAGTAAACGTGGTCTGATTTTGATTTGTATCATAATTAATATATCGTTTCTGTTCAATTTCGTATACTAGAAGTAAGTGATTTGTAAAAATGCCGATTACAGCATATTTTTTATATGATTTACGTGATTTTGGTTTGAAATTGAAATTTTAATCAATGGTTTTTGGTGTGATAAATAATTAAAAAGTTTCTACAATATGGACGACGATAAACCGCGGACGCAAAATGACGAGAAAGTCTCAATTAACGCTTCGAGTAAAGGAAGCTAAAAAGTAGAACATTTCCGATGAGTTTAAATAATATTTCAACTTGACCGATTCTGCATTTATCAACATTCTCTTTAAAAATGTAATGTTTGATACGAAAAATTTGAAAAATTACCTAGAAACTGACCGTGTATGTCCAAAGATTTTGGATGACAGAAATGATTACAGTTTAAAGTTAATTGACGCATGTGTTCATTTATACACGAGTACGTGAGCCGGGGCGCACTACGTTTGATTAAAATGTTTTACCTTGTGCGCGCATTTGGGGATTAAAATGTTTTACGTATGCGCGCAGCTTTTGATTACATTTGCGCGTATTTATCTTACTGGTAAACTCAGGTAAAAAAGGGTATATATAATTAAAAAATTATCAGTTGCATGCACTATAACTTTGAACTTTGAAAATATATTTTAATCATATGTAGTGTGCGTGATAAATTCTGTTATAACTTAAGGCATACATGTATAATCATTGCGAAGTTTTTAGGGTGAACAAGTACCCCGAATAGTAATCTCTTTAAATTTCGTAAATAATCTAAGTTAGTTTGTAAAGTGTTGTCAAGGCACGGACATTTGAAGCTTTTTTATTTAATATAGCAAATCGGAGGGAAAATTATTAGTATTAAACTTTCCGGATTGATAGAATATAATGCAACCGACTTATCCTGCTTGTATCTAACTTCTACCTTCTGGTGGGTGAGTAGGTGACTTAGACTAACGGAAAAGGTACTTTTACTTAAAAATAATTGAATAAATTTATAGATAGATAAGTGTTATTGCCTAAGCTTACATGCGTTTGTTTACCTAGCAAATAAATGCGCGCAATTGTAATGAAAAGCTGCGCGCAAACGTAATGATTTTTGCGCGCAAATGTAATGGTAATGCGCGCAAACGTAATGCACCGGTGAGCCGAATGTAAAAGAAAATACATTCACCTTTAAGTTGCATAACTCTTTAATAAAAGATCTTATTTTGTTTTAAAATCGAAACTATAGGGAAAATAAAAGTAAACCAATAGTAGCATGCAGCAGTTAGCATAAAGTCTCAGAAAGTGAATAATATCTTAAATCAATACAAATGGTTTTAAGTCCACAAACTCAAAGATCACTATTCAGTTGTTTTTTTTTTCTGAAAATCAAAATTGATCTTATCCTAAGTCAGGGATCCTTGCTGACTGTAGTAAAGACGAGATTTGGCCAGGATTCCAGGCTAATCTTATTCCTTGTAATCTCAACAGCAAGTTTCAAGAAAATGTATCGAAGACCAAAAGGATTAAAACACTATACATGAATTCGAGTATATAGACAATAATAGTGCATTGACTTGACATATCAACGATATAAGGATGAGGCTTAGAAACGGGGAAATGCGAGGCTGTGCATCCTTATATCGTTGATATGTCAAGTCAATACACTAGTACTGTCTTTATACTGCAATCTGAAAAAAACATTTTCAATTGTTGTCTAATGCGTTAAGGTTATTTATTTGATTTAAATACTGGGGGAAATCCCCTTTAAAAAGGCCTCATATCATGCTCTAAAAAACATTTTCAATTGTTGTCTAATGCGTTAAGGTTATTTATTTGATTTAAATACTGGGGGAAAACCCCTTTAAAAAGGCCTCATATCATGCTCGCGGAGAAATATGCAACACTATGAAATGTACATTTACCTGTTGATACCCACACTCGATGGTGAACGAAATCGTTTGAGTATGGACTAAAATATCAACCATAAGCATAAAACATAATGATTTATAGGTTGCAAACAAAAAAAATTAACCAATGAAATATGTTTTTCCAATAAATTCAAAATAAACAAGGTTAAGTCGTTCCACGCATCGTTGTATGCATTGGAAACAAAAACAGGTTGAAGAGGTCGTATGAATAATTAATTATTATTTCGGCAACTTCTATTTAAATATTCATGAGGAAAAGTGATATCGGGTCAGTGACTGTATATGACATAGAAATATACAGTCAACGCATTTTGACTGCTCAAATAGACCGAGTGCAGTATAAATATATATATATATATGAATGATGAAAGTTAGTACCAGAATGTCCCGTTCGTAACAATGGAGTCCCCTGCTTCGAATATTGTACAAGTTTGTGGAAACAAACACTATCAAAATATTCAAACAAAACTTAGAGATTTATAGGTGAACATAGGTAAAGTATCAACGTACATGTACGATCGTCTTGACTTCGTAATCGCGGAAAACATGGATTATCTCTTGATGTACTTATTTGTTCTGAATTCTGAAGTGCGTATGATCCTTCTCAGATTTCATGTATGTTCTGATTTTATTTGACCCTTCTCGGTATTCGTGTATGCCCCTTTTCGGCTTTCGTATATCTTTCTCATCACACGTGTATGCTCCTTCTCGGCTTTCGTATAATCCTTCCTCGGTATTTGTGTGTGTCTCTTCTCGGTATTTGTGTATGCCCCTTTCTCGGCTTTCGTGTGATCTTTCTCAATATTCGTGTATGCTCCTTCTCAGCTTTGGTATGATCTTATTCGATATTTGTGTATGATCCTTCTCGCCATTAGTATGATCCTTCTCGCCATTAGTATGATCCTTCCCAGTATTTGTTTATGATCTTTCTCGGCTTTCGTATGATACTTCTGGGTATTCGTATATGATACTTATTTGGGTAAGACTTTTACTGCTACATATATGCTGAATAAACTGACTTTTGAAGCAAATTATCAGATGAGATAGGGTTAGTTACTGATGCTCAAACAGGTTTTAGAAAAAGTTATAGTGCATGCAACTGATAATTTTTTCACTTTGTTTATGTATGCATTTATTTCGAATTACCAGTCACTTAGCAAACAAAATTAGAGTGTATACCTAAAGGATATTCTACTAGTTACATGCATGTAGTGTTCTACATGTTATGACCTAATACGATATATCGATATATGAGGTCAGTAAATTCCGATGATATGGGGTGAGAGCTTCGTTAGCTTTCACCCCATATGGAATTTACTGACCCCATATTTATCGTATTAGGTCACTAGCACACTATGTAACGAATTTATCTTGCCGACTATCTTGACATGTAGTATTTAGACGAGTGGCCTCTAAAAGTGATCAACTCTTCAATACCGTTTGTATTCAGAACCTACTTCAATTGGTCTATGCAAAAACAAATGCCAACAATAACAACTTGTTAGCTTTAAATGTTTTTTATGAATTTATTTCAATCGTTCATCATCATGATTGCATAGTCTGTTGGAACCTTTAAAGATTTTTCCTCAACAACGTGTTTTTTTTATAAAGGGACGTACCACCACTACTAACCGTGTATTGAAATAACCCCCGCCTCCCTACTAACCTAAAATGGAATATACGCGGTCTCCGCGCAGTTGCTTTTAACCAAGCATATTCCTAGAAAGGTATAGGAGGAACTATAATATACAATATATAGAGGTTCATTGTGGGTTAATTTACAAAATGCATATATAACTGGGGAAATGTTCAAAGCACAGTTACTTCATAGTTTGTATTTTGTGTTAAAACAGTCATTCATTACAATTTGATTTGCAGATTAGTTTATTTGATATCCTCATACTTCCTCTCCTGTGAGGTGTGAGAGTTCGAAAACATTCAGATGGTAGAAAAAAATCAACTATAATTCTGAAGAAAAGTAGTTCGGTTAAGAACTACTACGCCTAATTTCATTCCTTATGATGAACGGGGAAGAGCTCTAATTGAAGTAGCTGTTAATTTAAACATGGTTAGTTTTTGGAACATGTGGTGAATCAAAACAAATAAAAAGTGTATTAAATATTGTAATGAATAAGCTTGGTCAATTGGACTAAACTAGCCTTGATAAGTGAATCAATCATTCAAAGTCTAAATTAATTTCTGAATTTGTAACATGCATTTTTTCCATCCGTTACATGAATTTCTACATTTCTTGATTTGTGAAATGTAATTTCTTAATGTGTAAACACAATTTCTTAATTTGTTAACGTATTTTCTTCATTCGTTACATGAATTTCTACATTACTTGATTTGTGAAATGTAATTTCTTAATGTGTAAACACAATTTCTTAATTTGTTAACGTATTTTCTTCATTCGTTACATGAATTTCTACATTTCTTAATTTGTGAAATGTAGTTACTTTGTTTGAGTCACGTTTGGTGAGATGTGTCCGTGTAATTTTTACCGCTGCCAGCTGCCAATGAGAAGTTCCGTTTCTAAAGAAAAAAATACAAGTTCCAAATCAACATATTACAAATCAAGAAGTTTGACAAGTCTAGAAGTCAGTTTACAAATCTAGAATACAATAGTTTCACAATATTCCACACGAGGTCGCTGTGGAGCCATGTCAACTCGTACCTTCGCAAACTCGTTCCCAATATTTACCAACTCGTATTTCTATCAACTCACATCCAATAGTTTACGATTTATATCCATTAAAGTTTTTATATTCTTTTCTATAATACAGGTGTGTTAAAACATAATATAATCTAATCTCATCAGTGATCATTAGTCAGTGGCGGCCGGGAAGGGGTGGGATGTTCCGGGGCTTGATCCCCCTTTTTTTTTGTTTGACTACTAATACTTTTGTATGGGAACATTATGGTTGGAGCAACCCTTTCTATTTGACTTGAAAGTGTTGGGACCACCTTTAAAAAATTGTTTGATTGACGCCTGATTAGTGGACAAAAGGCTCGAACATACAAAAGTAGAACAGAATTGTGTTGTTTTAATGAAAAATAGATATAGATTCAAGAATCAGTACTGCACTTTGAACACCACAATCCACTGAGTTTTACCTATTGACTTTGTGAAAACTAAGATTGGGTGAAAATAGGGGCGAAATGTATTATTTTTTTTTATTTTAATCATGGTTCGTATCTGTTATACTATCTAAATAACTCTATAAAATATCCTTTTATAGCGGAGATTCCCTTCCATAGTAAGTTTGGGGAGGTTTCAAATCATCGTTTCTATAATTCTATATCCATATCTGAATATTTTACTATTATAATTATAATTAAAAAATAAACTATTATACTACTATATATTCTTGATTATTCTGCAAATTGGACTCTATCGTTATATACTCGTCCTAAACATGCATAAAGATTTGCAACTTGACGTTAATCAACCATCAATATGTTCTTTATATTTCATCACCTCTTTATTCGGTTATATACATGTATATTTGTTGGTCCCATTATTCTCTTTTCTGTAAACTCCATTCATAATTATCCTCATAAATGGTTACCCCTTCATAGCCTCATACTTGTACTTCGTAATTGAAACAGGAAAAATATACCGTCATAATATAACTGTATGCTTGAAATAATTATAGAATGTATAAGTCTCAGACTATGTTATAAATTGTGTCTTATAAAAATACATTAGCATATTATTAATGATTTTTTATTAGAAAATGACAATCCAATCCGTGTCTTATGTGCACGATTCTATTATTGTTTACGCATCATAAAAATATTTCAATCGATCAGTGTTGTGAGAATATGGCCGCTAAATAAAGAGCGTGCTTTGAAGTCGAAGTTTACTGGTTGTCATCAGTGTAAACAATCAACAAAGAAGCATGCTATTCAGGTAAGCACTTGTATAACATGTACAATAAGATTTAGTTTATTTTGATGACGGAGCGATGTTTGTGTTTGGTTTTCCCCTTTGCACTTGCGTATTGCAAACACCGGAGAAAGGTCACGCTGAGGTAACTGCGTACGGACACGTGTCGGCGAATTGTTTGATGGAAGCAAACAATTAAAAAAAAGTTAAATTTGGACAAATTCAATAATTTTCCTTAGAAAATAGCATATGAACATAAGTTTCATAATAAAAACTCACCATTTAGTAATAAAAAACAAATGCATCAATGTGTTTTTTTTAATTTAAAGTTTCATATGACTTTAAGAATTTTGTTTTGAATACATATCCCATATATCGATACTTACATTCTTGGCCCTTAACATATATGTGTCCAATGGAAGTATAAATATTGATACCGTATATTATCAGACTGAGTATAATACTTCTATGTGTTTACGTAATTTAGTTTAAAACACAGAATTTAGTTAGTAATTTCTTTCCTGATCCGAAAGTTTAACCTGTTAATTAGTCTCTATAATATGTGACATTGTTTAAAAAAAACCAATAAAAAATGTTCGTAGTTTACATCAAATCTTTGGAAAAGAGATATTACATATACAAAGAAAAAAGTCGTGTAAGTGTCAACTCACCACCGATAAATTGTCATAAATATAAATTTTTCAAGCTGTTGTTAATTATCGGCCAGATAAGAAGTCTATGGCAAGCCGTTCTCGTCAAAACTATGTTTAAACCATTTTTCGAAAAATTTACACACTGAGAATTACAACAAAGCACACTGAGATTTAAAAACTTCAAAACACACACTGAGAATTAAAAATTACACACGGAGATTTCATAAAGACGCACTGAGATTACAAAAATGAAAAACACACACTGAGAATTGAAAATTACACACTGAGAATTGAAAACACACACTTAGAATTTGAAATTACACACTAGGAATTAAAAATTACACACTGAGATTTGTGCGCACTTTTTATGCGCACATATCTTATTAGCATGCTTAAGGTGGTATGGGTGTCTTCCTCCATCTTGGATTGTAAAAAACAGAGAATCAAAGGTCCAGATTTTCCATCAAGTTAGCAAAATTTGATGCAGGAATGCAGATGTTTCATGTACATTTTCATTTAAAAGTACCAATTTATAAGAATATAACTTCTTAATATTGATATTTTTGCAAATGGTAATTATTTTTGGTTGTTTTTATTTTTTTTTTAAATTGGCATTTTAAGGGGAGGTAACTCTAAAAAAGTGCATTTTCTGAAGGATTCTGTATAGAATTTTCCTATTTTGTATTTTAGCCGGAAAAAACGTACGGTGACCCTATCTTTTCTTTTGATATTCTCAAAGCAGTGTCTGAAAGCTATCTTTTCCTCAAGTTATAACAATTCTATCATTTTGTTTAGTTTCTAATCACAAAATGGTGTTTTTTCCTGTATAATCCATACAAAATGTGTCATTTTGTCCCGTCCTGTAGCTTGAGAAAATGCGCGTTGACCTTCCATTTTTATTATATTTTTCAACATGTATCAATAGATACAACGTTTTGGCAAAGTATGAACAAATTCTATCATTTTTATTTTAGACTCCCATACCACCTTAATCTGAATCTATTACAAGCTTAAAACAACTAGGGGACAGAACTCGTTAGTCCTTCGATTTGGTTACAAATTATTTATAAAAAAAACTTTAGAAATAAAAGAACAAGAAAAATACCCACTTACTCTTATTACAAAATATAACCAAATGGTGAAAAAACTTTATCAAAATTATAAGAAAACATTGGAACAATCTGCAAAAAAACAAAGAATGCAGTGAAATGTTTACTCAAGTGTCTATTATAGCATATAAACGTAACAAAACTATAAAAGATTACCTTGCGAAACAGTTGGAAGACTTTTGAAAAGGGACCCATGCTTAAACGATTTTAAGTAAAAACAAAATCCCGATACACTGGTAGTAATGATCTGAATTATAGGCAACAATCTTATAAATATGAGCGATGTTAAGTCTTGAAATTTATTACGAATGTTGGTTTAACGAACCGCATTTCATTATAATGACAAGAGTTTTTGAGATCAAGATATTAATCTGTTGAATTATTCATCTCATGAATATTCATTAGTAATTTGCATATTAATCTCAGTGTGTATTTTTGAAATCTCAGTGTGTAATTAACAATTCTCAGTGTGTGTATTTCAATTTATTTCATCTCAGTGTGTCTTTTTAAAATCTCGGTGTGTAATTTTGATCTCTCTGTGTGTGTGTTTTTTTTTTAAATCTCAGTGTGTAATTTAGGTTTCTCCGTGTGTTATTTTAGGTTTTAAAATCTCAGTGTGTATTTTTTTTTCTCGAAAAAATGGTTTAAACATACTTTTGACGAGAACGGCTTGCCATTGATTTCTGCTCTAGATAAACAGATTTAGTAGCTATAATAATAAAATAATAATAATAATCTATTTTATTATTCTGTCACATATTGATTGACATACATATCATACAACAATATTAAAACATACATAAAACAATCAATACCCAGCCATATCATTTGGCTTATGAGACACATTGCACAAAATATATATACATGTTCTTAAAAATCCAACGATAGCTTGAAATACTGTATTTTTAAAACTAATAACTAAGATTTTAGAGTATTTTCAACATGATGAATAAAATATTTAAAAATGTTTCGTAAAAATGTTTACTTTACATACATCTAAAACTTCACACATGCATACATCTAAAACTTTACACATATTATGTGAAAATATTTACATTAGATACTATGGGGGGGATAAACTGATATGCATAATTTAAATAAACTGAATGAATTAAAATAATTTTCCACGGTTCAAAATTTAAGTAAACAATTTATGTCGCATGAAAATAGTTAAAAAAATTTACGTCGCATAAAAAAAACTTGTAAATACTGTTACATAAAAATGGCTGAATCTCGGAGCAGTTCATGATTTGTATAAATTTTAAATCGTCATTCAAATTTTCAAAACTATTAATATGTTGTGAACATTTTGAGTAAAGGTCAAATCTTAAGTCATTATATAGACAACAATTCAATAAAAAATGTTTCTCAGTTTCAACACTTTGGGGAGGGGCGTTTGTGCACGTGCTACCTGTTCACGTGCTACCTGTGCCCCGGTATCTCCACTGCTGTTGAAAATAGAAACTGAAAGATGGATAAACATTCCAAAAAGAGGAAAATATATGCCACTTATGCCATATATATAGGAAGGGAAGCTGAATTTAATTACCTTAATTACAAAAAGACAAATAATTATAGTACACATGACACGGCAGCACTCCTTTTGCGCCAATTACTGTTTTTCAGGGGTATCATTTGCGCCAAAAAAAAAAAGTTTCAAATGTATCAATTGCGCCAGTTTTCGGAACTCATTTGCGCCAATTTACCTGAACACATATTGATCGTACATATTAAAGATTAATATATATTTAGTATGATTTTTGTGTATGAATTATTAGTTTTTGGACAATATAGTAAAATTTCAAGCTACAACTTACATTAAATTGAGAAGTACAAATGCACCAGCATTTAGAACTAGGCATGTGTCAGAAAAGGAAAGTTTCGCCGTTGAAAAGTATGAGAAATATGCAGAAGGAGAACTTAGCCGCATAGACTTTGTATGTGTAATGAGTTATAAATTCTAGCCTTTAACTTCTTAAACAGATAGAATGAAATTCAAAACAGTGTGGCTGTGGCCATTGATTGACACATTAAATTCATCCATTGACTGGGGACAATTTAGGTGAACGTTTTTATGTAACGACCACTGCTCACTATGTACTTTTGAAAGACACTTAAACTATGAGGTCACCAAAGGTTCTCAACACCTTAATAAAGTAGTTAGAAAAAATTATAATCAGAAATAACTCGATGTTTTGATTTATATCAATTATATAAATCAAAACATAAAGGTTATTCCTGGTTATTTTTTCGAATTATTTTATAATTAAAGGCGTTAAGAAACCTTTGGTGACCCTACAGTTTAAATGTCTATCGTAGGTACGTCGTGAACAGTGGTCGTTACAGACAAACGTTCACAACATTGAAAACTATAAAGACTTGGCAACGCTTACCCCTTCAAAGACTGGGTGATCTCAGGTGCTCCGGAAGGGTAAGTAGATCCTGCTCCACATGTGGCGCTCGTTGTGTTACTCATGTTATTACAAACCCGGTATATAGTCTAATTCGGTAGGTCACATTCATGAAAAGGGAAGGGGATTGTACGTAGTTACGACGCAAGGAACATATCCGATATCATCTGTGAAACGGTTATTCCATAACGGTCAACCAACTCGTGATGCCGTCCGTAAAATTTACGAAGGAATATATGTACAAGTACCCGTCCGTGTCTACTCTGTGTTTTTGTTATCCGTATTTCTATTTGTATCCATCCTTTGTTATACCCACCATTGTTTTGTATTGTTTGTATATATGTAAATGTTGTATTCCTCTTGTTACACGTATGTATTGTGTCTGAGAGATCAAATAAAAGTTGAAAGTTGAAAGTTATGAGTAAAGCCTTTTAAAACTTATTTATTAGGTTTGTTGTCTATGTTCTTTTTTTTTTGTACTAGCTATTACACTATTGTCCCAGGCTAGGGGACACATACCTACATGTTTAACCTCGCCACATTATGTATGTTCAGTGCCAAGTCACGAGCCTGTAATTCAGTGGTTGTCGTTTGTTGCTGTGTTACATATTTGATTTTCATTCACTATTTTGTACATAAAATTAGGCCGTTAGTTTTTTTTTTCTTTTGAATTGTTTATAATCAATTTCATCATTATTTTTTCGCTCAAATTTCCTATGCTTATTTTTGATTGTCGACCAAGTGCCCATTCTTGGCGCTCAAATTTCCTTGTCATCGCTAAAATGACCTGTTATTTTGCAAAAAATGTCCATTGCCGATATTCGAATATTTACTAAATAAATTAGACGACACCATATTCGTTTCAAGTCTAACTTTAATAAATGCCTTATCAAAATATGAATTTACATAAGAAGGTATACATTTATATGTATATAACAATAACATTTAAACAATTCAGATCCAGTATTTTTTAAAGGGGACATTATTCCAAAAAGCTGAATTTCAAAATGTCAAATGAGGCGAGGCGAAAACAAGAAAAAAAGGAAGAATGCTTCACCGTACATGTTGTATATATATGTATATGATATTTCGAAATAATATATTGAAGATATATTTCTTTCAAAAGAATAACAAAGCAGATATTTGCTATTTAAAAATAGACATTGCATCAATAAAAAATTAAAAAAAAAAAAAACAGCGATGTGGGTTACCTATCACATGTACATTATGTCAGCTAGTGTTTGTACAAACCGACGCCAGACATAGGATAAATGCAATACGTATCCTCATTGTGTGTTTGGTGGAAAATTAAAACTCATTTATATTTGGGATAGAAATATTATCTTCTATACTATTAAACGAGAAGACCTCATTTTGTGTGTCTCTTCTCATCCTTCCACAATAAATTAATCATCATACCTCTGTGTCCTATAGGTAACATTCATAGTCGCATTTGTCATCCATTCTTATTATTATTCAGATTGAGTTATTTTGGGAGAAAAACGATAAAAAGGGTGTCCGGATATTGATTCCGTCACCAAACTGACTTTTGGTCACAGGTAGGTTTTCCGGTTTTAAACATGCACAACTACAACCAATCGTATGATGGATAACAAAAATGAAAAATAATTAAGCCAATCAGAGCGTTCTCCATATTATGGTTTATGGATCAATCGTATGCTGGATAACAAAAATGAAAAATATATAAGCCAATCAGAGCGTTCTCCATATTATGGTTTTTGGATCGCAAGAACCACAACTATTATACCTGCTTAGAGAGGACAATTATTTTTCGCGTTTATCTACATGTAAGCTACGATTATAATACTATGATATATAGAGACTTTCTGTATAATTCTGTCTTCTGTTTTCTTTGAAATGACTATTTAAGGGGTCATACATGTACCAGTTGCATATATTGAAATCAGTCAAAACATGTGGGAAAAAGAATGTGTCCATAGCACACGGATGCCACATCGGCACTATCATTTTCTATGTTCAGTGGACCGTGAAATTGAGTTACATCTCTAATTTGGCATTCAAAATTAGAAAGATTATATCATAGGGAACATAATTATTTACTAAGTTTCGAGTTGATTGAACTTCAACTTCATCAAAAACTACCTCGACCAAAAAGTTAAACTGAAGCCGGACAGACGGACGGACGGACGGACGAACGAACGAACGAACGAACGAACGAACGAACGGTCGTACAGACTAGAAAACATAATGCCCTTAAATCGAGCATAAAAAATTATTGTTGAAAGTGAAAGTAGTGATTTGGCCAAAATGAAAGTAGGGTGGAGACTTGAGGGAGGCAGGACTTTTGGGGACGTCAGGATCGGGTGTTTTTAAGCTCGGGATTTCGGGATTGATCCTTTCGCGATCCGGGAATATTTTTTTTCGAATTTCGGGATGTCGGGATATGAATGTCTTTAAATTCGGCACCTCGGGATTTCATGTTTTTAAGCCCGGGATTTCGGGATGAGGACCCCTCCAACCCGTGACCCCTCAAACTAGCATTCGTCATTTATACAAGATTCAAATCCTACCATTGGCATGTTAATAGGGCTCTCAAAGGAAAAAAAAAGCACTGATGGATTGTCCTAGAAGCATATCTAATTTTGTTAGAATAATAATGGTCTATAAGCAGTTACATTTATTTTATGTTTGAAGCGGTGCAAATTTTTAATTTGATAATTTGATTTGACTTTTACAAAGAAAATGCATTGTAGCAAACTAAGTGGTAGAATAATTGTGGTTTGAGGCCAGAGACATAAACATAATAGAATTTAACAGAAAGGAAACAGATAACGGACTTAGGAACAAAAGTGAGGGGGCTTTTGGTACCTTTTATGAAATTCTCCATGCAGACACAATATCTTTTACAAAAATTCATCCTACAGCAGTTTACAAATGTGTATGCCCGCGATTTCGCGGGTGTGATCTAGTTGAACTTATTTCAAAATAAGTTCAACTAGATCACACCCGCGAAATCGCGGGCAAGATCTAAAGGTACTTTCGGTTAGACCAGATGTTCAGAAATACTTTGCAATGTTTTCAGAAACTCAATGTATACACATGACGCTACCATACTTTGTTAGACCATTCATAGACTTTTTCGCAAATGACAGTTACACTGAGGAGAAATGAATTCAGACGAAAGGACTACATGTTTTAGGTAATTCATTAAAATAGCCTCAAATTGAATTGTCAGAGCCTATCTATTATACTAGTCTAAGACTAAGTAATCATTTGTAATGTGTTTTGTCCTATTCTCCGAATCAAGTAGGCACTGGACGTTTTTTTTTTCACTCATGATATTTTTATGTCTAAAAAATCAACTTTAAAAATAAATGAACTTGTTTCTTGATGCATTTGATAAATAAACACATTGTGCTAGTGGGATAGAGAAGAGTACAAGTAACAATGAGCGTTCATAGTGAAGATATAAATCCAGAAAAGCTCTTAGGACGTATGAAATTCATTGAGTGATATTTTTCCCCATTTGACTTCCTAGAAAAGCCCTTTGTGCTTTGATTTTCTATTTTGATTTATTTGCATAACAAACTTTATTTATTGTTTAAATACTCTATTATTTAATAAAAGCCTGATACATGTGTAAGCAATTCAAGATTTTTTCAAACGAGTTGGCTAATTATTAACAGTTTAAAAGTCATGGAGGTCAAATGTTAGATTTAAATAAACAAGCATTTAGGAAAATATTGAAAATATCCTAAAAAAAAAAAAACGGAGTAAATACTGAAATTTTGCATAAAAAAAAATACCACATTCTGGTTTCTGGATACGACTTACAGAATGGAGAATAAAATACACAAATAAAGAAGAAGATAAAAACCGGCAAATAAATAGATAATAGAGAATGGGGTGCAATAATACAAAATAAAACGAATAATAGAAAATAAAACATAATTTTATACATGTATAGAATAATGAAAACTACAGCAACTGTAGGAAATTAAAATATATAACGAGAAATACCATCCCAAAACATATTAACAAATCCAGAACTTAATAAATAGTGTAACATCATTGTTCATTGCAAAACAAATAACATTTATTATTATCGTTTACAACATGTAAAGATTCTTTTAATTCTTTGTTTAATTTCTGGAATACGCCAAGCATAGATGAAAGGATTTATTATACTGTTCAACACTAGGGGTACAAATAAAAGTAGTCTCGTTTTCTGAGATGTAAATCTCGTTCCATAGAAAAAATCTAGCCAAAATGAAAATATGAATGGACCTGTCAGAAATATCGTTGTTACTGCTATAATAATCGTTGTTATAAATGCTCTTTTCTCCCATGTACTTGGCTTTATCTTTCGCAAAGTTTTTTGTACTATACTTGTTGGTGGGATTAATGTTTGACCGTTTTCTACTTCACGATCTTTTCTCAACTGTTTTACAATCTCGCTGATTCGATTCGACATTTCAAACGATTTAGTTATCTCTTCGGACATTTCGTTACTCATCAATTCTACAGTGGTCCACTCTTTGTTTTCCGAAGTGGAAACGTAATTGTTTTGAATTCTGCAGTTTTTACACTCACAAGGTGTATCATCTTCCGTTATCGTCATTTCAAGACTTTCTTGGCCGTTTTGATTTATAGTGGTTCTTGTTGGTTTGAAAAAATATTTCCAAATAAGCATACTTGTTCTAATGGTTAGAAAAAGGATTCCTGCCATGAATGAAGTTAATACCCCAGCTATGAACTGAATAAAAAAGTTCAGATGGTTTCCGTATAAATTTGGTACGGTACAAGATTCGATTGTTTGTGCTTTAGGAACCAGTGTAACCAGTTCAATGGTGAATAAAAACCCTAACGCAATAGATCCACCAATTATAACCAATTTAAATCTTTCAAAGAAAAGTTGTGCTCCAAAGTTGTAATTCTTTACAACAACATATCGTTCACAGCATATCCAAAATACAATTGTATATGTGAAAACTAAGCCATAACAAACACCAAATGTTTGGACAATACACCAGATAATGTTAGTCTTCACCAAGTCAATCATCTTTGTTAATGAATACATTGTCAGCGATGTTGAAAGGATACTGTCACCCACACATAACATCAGTACCAACAGATTGTGAAATTTTTTTTTGAGTGTTGTAAAGCAGACGACAACATAAAAGATGTTAACGAGAACAGGTATGGTTGTAATTGCTGAAAGTATCAATCTCATCGTTGGTGTGATAACAGCTCTTTGTTCTAGTATTATTCCATTTGTTGTAGTGTCTGTCTATAGAAAAAATATAAATGAATGAAAATGTATTAGTTTATATAATTATATAGATTTACAAGTGATTTTGATTGTGTTAATTTCAAGTTGGAGAAATGTTTTATTCTTTCAATTACTCTACTGTACATTTTACTATCAAGGAGTTGATTATTGAGTTATTGCTGAATATTAGATAACTTCAGACCACGTACAAAAAAAAATGTATAAATGAGCCGCTTTTACGGTATAATTGACTTTTCGTGATAATTCTATTCGAACTTTAACGTTGATGTCAGGTATATGGTGGTATTGTTCATTAAAAGTGGTGATTTTCACACCCACCCACACCCACCCCCATACACACATACGCTAGGTATATAATATGTCCTTTCATAGCCGGGATTCGAACACATACTACTGAGATACCCGACTAGCTAGACTCCACTCGACACTAATAAAGCTTTCGGTAGGCTAGACGGGCGATACTTTAAAAAATTTCCTCGTCAGTTTTTATTTAGCATCGTACAACAGAACATGATATATAAGGCATGACGATGGAATTTTACAGATTACCTGAATTTTACATGTATATCGTAGAGATCTGGATCTTACAATTTTTTGCAGGATGCAATCACGGAATATTTATATTATAAGTACGCCTAAACTAGACTGATCCGATGATGGATACAATCTGTAGTAGAGTTATCACTGGTTCAGACGTTCTTAGTATATAAAGGTTCAAAAGGAGAGGGTGAACAGAGTTCTCAAAAAACATAATTTTTCGTTTTCACATATAACGTTATGTTTTATCCGTTCACTTAATTTTTTATAACTCCGCTCTCTGAAAACAAAAGACAAGTAGTACTGAGATCTGTTTTAAATGTTATAATTTCATTTTTTGATTATCATTATAATTTTGTTTTGAATATAAACCGTCAAGGTTTTGATATTCCGACAGGAAGATTTTCGCTGATTATGCTACAATAACCGCAGATTTGCATTTTTGTGTTCTGAATGTATTTTATACAGAATGTAATAGAAAATTTATACGAAGATTTGGATTCGCAGACGATGCGAAGTTAGATATTATGTATAACCTAGATTTATTAAGGAAATGGTTTGCTATTATACAATGCAAATTAATTGTTCAAACGTGAAAAATCAAATGTGCTCGTTTTTTATTCTCGTTTGAGTGGTTTTACAATAGTCATTTTGCGGCCTTTTATAGCTTTCTGTTCGGTCTGAACCAACTTGAAGGCTCTGTGATAATGGTTTACTTCTACAAATTTTGACTTGTAAAGAGAGATGTCTCATTGGCACTCATTAAACCACATCTTTTTAAATCTATTTAGTCTTTGAATTATAATAAATAAGTTTTTTTTTTTTTTTTTTTTCATTTTTTAAACCATTTCCGTCGCCGAAAGCCCGTGATGGAATAGTCATTGGTCACGAAACTCAGAACGATAATTATAAATGACATGGAGTTCGAGCCGTTTCCATGTACCTAAATCGATTTTTGTTTTTTCATTTATTTTCCTAATAACATTTTTTTTGTATGGCTTTGTCGTACTGACTTTTCTGTGCTACAGAATTTACACAATAAAATAGCAAGTCTCACTTGATAATAAATTTAGAATTTCACAACTGACCTAAATTAAGGGACGTAACTCTATGCAAATTTTAACTAATTAAATAATTAAAAACTTGCCCAAATTCCATTCTATCAAGTGAAGCAGCTTTACAAAACTTAACGTACAGGTTAATGCATAATATAATATGTTAAATAAACCGAATTATTTCAACTAAAAGAGATGCTTAAATTTCAAATGTTTTGTATAATAACCTGTTGCTATGGAAACAATAAACTTTTAAAATTAGTTGTTATAGTAAAATTATGAATTGCCAAGACAAAATTTCAATATAACAGCTTTATAACTGCACCGCCTAATTTTCGAAGTTGAGAATGTTGTATAAATGTTTGATTTAGAGATATAGAATCACTTAATATTCCACGGGCTAACAAAACCACCCCTAAAAAAAACCTCTAAATTAGAAACCATGAATTATCATAATTATAATGAACAAAATAGAACTTGTATAGCTGACTATGCGGTATGGGCTTTGCTTATTGATGAAGGCCGTACGGTGAGCTATAATTAATGTCTATGTCAATTTGTCTCTTGTGGAGAGTTGTCTCATTGTCAATCATAACACATCTTCTTTTTTATAAGTCATTATAAATATTGGATTTAAATGAAAAATATTCATTGACAATGCGGTGGCTAATAATTCCGTGTGCATGTGTATTGACAAGCGTTATTAACGAGCTGAATTAAGATATAAAGTATAAGTAATTATATATCAGCAGTCTTGTTCATGTGGTACGCATGTGTTATGTATATATATGGGTATATATACTGAGATTTAAGTATGCATTATGTTCAAGCCAAGTTAGTAAGAAATAATCTCCAGAAATATTCCTCGCAGTTAAAGCAATAATAATTTCTTTGATAATGTAATATAAAAAAGAAGATGTGGTATGATTGCCAATGAGACAACTATCCACAAAAGACCAAAATGAAACAGACATTAACAACTATAGGTCACCGTACGGCCTTCAACAATGAGCGAAACCCATACCGGATAGTTAGCTATAAAAGGCCCCAATAAAACAATGTAAAACAATTCAAACGAGAAAACTAACGGCCTTATTTATGTAAAAAAATGAACGAAAAACAAATATGTAACACATTAACAAACGACAACCACTGAATTACAGGCTCCTGACTTGGGACAGGCACATACATAAATAATGTGGCGGGGTTAAACATGTTAGCGGGATCCAAACCCTCCCCTATCCTGGGACAGTGGTATAACAGTACAACATAAGAACGAACTATAAAAATCAGTTGAAAAGGCTTAACTCATAAGATGGACAAAAATACAAGTGAACGTGGACGGGTACTTATACATCCCGACACTAAAAGACACAATGAACAGATCTGAGAGTACTCGAAGTTATCTGACAACTAGTTCAAAGCCACTAACATGTTTATATAGATTGTATATAATTTCTACTGTATTTTACTGCTTATGTTTATAATTCATTCAAATTTCGACTCTCAGGTGATGAGCACACCACAAAGTGCTGGTGATCACGAAAGACACATTATCGCTGTGAATGATCGATAATATAAGACCATGCTCACAGTTGCAGATATTGTGTATATCTACAGAAATGTATTAAAACAAATGCATTGATGTAAACCTGACGCCCACTCGTGTCTTTGCCTTTGCGTCTATTGTTCTTTCACGTGTACCGATATTGTCTTTCGTTTGCGCCGATTTTACTTTCATTTGCGCCGATTGTGTTCACTTAATTTACAGGTGATTTTTGTTATCATTATAAACCTCTTCAGAAAGCCAAATGTATATATGTTATGAAATGTCAATTATGAGATGTATATATATCTAGTTGTCCCCTTTTTTACTCACCAGGGGAAGATGGAAGTAGGATTTCCAGCAGGATAAGTAAATTTAAAAGATAAATGCACTCGGTTTACAATAATTTATAAAATCACAGAATAAAAAAAAACGTTTTACAACATTTAAAAGCACAACATTAATATCCGTATGAACGGAATACAATGAATTATAAATCTGTTCTTGCTGAGTATTTGTAATATTTGGTATGAGCTTTGCTCATTGTTGAAGGCTGTAAGGTGCCCTATAGTTGGTAATTTATGTGTCTTTTTGTCTCTTGTGGCGATTTGTATTTTTTTTATTTTTGTTGTATCTGCTAACAACGAAGTCAATCTTTTCTTTCTCTAGATTGCGATCAGAGGCGGACATTTAAAGAGTCCTCATTTTGACATAAGTGACAGCCTGGATTTTCACCCGTACATACATATATGTTAGGGTGGTGAGAATAGAACTGTTAATTGTAAACCAAATGAAAGTATGCTGGACCGTTATTCGTCTTCTTATTGTTTCAAAAGGGTACAGCTAGCCATAAATGAAGTGGATAACGTGAAATAAAATAGGCGAAAATGAAAAATTCTCTCTTTTTTTGGCGCAAATGCAAGATCTTTTTTTTCGGTGCAAATGTCATACGGTCTCCCCACCCCCACCAGCTGATTGACGCTTCGCCACAAACGTGTAGATAAGAGTAAGGCAAACTGTGTGTCCATGTCAAATACACCCTCAGCTCCAAATAGTATTTTTATTTCCGACCTTCTTTTCTTAGCGCCTTTTTGACAAGACTTACCAGACGTGTTAATTGTTAATTTGGTCTCGTCTTTAACATGCATGCAATATTTGCCACTGCACGTTAAACATTTCTTTAACTTCACTCATCTTATTGTAAGTGTTCCCATGTAACCGTTACATATGTCGTGACATTTCCTATAAAGCCTAAGGCCAAACAAAAAAGTATGCCTGTTTACTGCTGAAAAACACTGTAATTTTAACGATGCTTAATCAAAACTGATAAAAAAAATACTTTAGGTAGGTAGGGTACAGTAAACATACTGTTTATCTACTAGTATCATTGCCCAGTCCTACCAATATTCCTCAAACAACAAGATAAAAAAGTACTACATTCATGATTTGAATGGATGTTCTTTAGTATTTGATCTTTAACTGAAAAAGAAGTACTAAGAAAATCGAACCCGTCTTTTTTTGTGATACAGATATGTCTCTGGATATGTCTATAACTCAAAGATTTCTTTATTTTTTCCAAGGTTATACAGCTTTATTTAATTAACCCTCCTCTACCTTTTACTTGTATTTAAGCAATCTCATTAAAATCCGATGTTCTGAGAAGAGGGTAGCGTATCAGAACATCGGATTTTAATGATATTGGTATTTAAGACAACTTGAAGAATTGAAACATCGTAAACTTAAAGCAAACGAATATCGTACTAGCTGACAAGTGATTTAGTAGGATACGGTATATCTATTTAATACTGTAAATTATCATTGTAAGGCACAACCTAGCCTTTTTTGAGTACCATTATGCTTTAGTATGTTCTGCCTTTTGATCCTTGAGGCTACAGCTTTTACCTAAATATTATTGCGCATAGCCTAATAACAGAAAGCTTGTAATTTTGTAACAGAAAGACTCAAAGACTGTAACTAAAAAAATTGTGTAACTTCCTTCATGCGTTAAGAGTACAATTTATCATTGCATAACAGTTGTAGTTCTGTGCTTATTATGACCTTATTGTGTTGTTCTCTGCATGTTTTATTGTCATTATTGTCGTTATATAATATGCTATTTTTGCAATAGCGTTATGTTTGCTTCTGTAATAAAATATTCATTCATTGTAAAAACCGACTTCAGTGCAGTGCAATTCTTTCTATTAAACACACAAAAATTAAAAGGTAAAATAATCTTACTTCGGTTGTGTTGGCAACTAGTATATCCAGTGAATTTATATCCATTATTATCAATCCCAAAATACTGAAGGCTGATATCGAAATGTGGTAATGCCATTGTATATAGGTATGTAACTGTTGGATTTTAAATCGGTCAACCAATCAGAAGTCTTGTAACTAATTAATGATTGACAGCATCCTTTCACAGTTCACGTCACAAATCGTGTACAATTAATGGTAATACTTGAGGTAAAAAACAATAGGGTAGTAATCTTTCCGACGCAGATCCTTTTTTATTTATTTAATCTCGTAATGGGAAGTTATTGACCTTCACTGACGTTTTATTACTCCTCTTGTTTTATCTATTTATGGTGGAAGAGGGTTGTAGCACTTCAACGTATGGTCAATTACCGATTTGGTTCCGACATTTTATGACAAATATTAGTTCCCTTTTCGAAATGCGCATAATTGTGTTGCTCCAGATTACATTTGGTTATAGTAATTTTGTATAATTATATTCCATATGATTTATAATGTGTTCAGTAAGAAATAACAATAAAATTGATAAATATCGATGTGCACTGTCCGTTATATTTTTCCTTTTTTGACATGTTCGATAATGAAAAAAAAAATAGCAAGATTTTAAAAGACAAAAACAGAGGATAAACAGTGTCAAGAAAAAGAATTCATGGAACATTATCGTACATAATTGTCTTCTTTATATCTATGTATATGGTTTATTGAGAATAAAGAAGATAATTCGGATACATCGATATCTATAAAACGGAGATTAAGACAATTGGGGATCAAATTATATTGGATTGTCGCATTATTTGATAAAAATCAAAACGGATAGTGATATTTCATTTCATCAAAACATTATCCATTATACTATCAAAATTGGACAATTTTTCCTGTCCGCTGTTTGTTGTCTTTTGGTAAGTTTCAGAACGAGAAAAACACTGCTATATTGCATTAATTTTCTGAACGTGATAATTATAATAAAACATGTATTTTTAAGAAATAAATAAAACAGATTTTAATTAGACCGGCATGTTTGTTAAATTTAATTAGGATTGCAGCTAATTTTGTCAATTGATTTGATTGGATATCAATTAAGTTGTATTAATCCTGTTGCTTGGTATAAAATTGGTAACAATAGTATGTGAAATATTAAATGTAACTATCCGTTTTCTTCCAAAAAATATCAATTCTTTAGTTTTAATCTTGTTGTTTGGTGTCAAATTTGTAACCATGCCATAGCTTGCGAAAAATCAACACTATTTATTTATGTACCGTCATATTACAGTAACTATGTTATATAATTTATTTTGAACGGCATTTGCATGTTTGTAGAACTCAATTAAATGTCAGTTCTGGCGATTGATTAATTTCTCAGTTAATAATTATAATTGTCTATTTTATTATTGTGTCACGTATTGAGTGTCATACATGTGAATGAATTATACAATAAATCCTGTAGCTATGATCATTTCATTACTCACATGAAAGGATTATTACTGAGAGAGGATTTTTAAAGGAGTATTGACTATTTTGTAATAGATATAAGAAGATGACTTTTTTGTGTTATCAATGCCAATTAGACAACTCTCTCATCCAAGTCATAATATGTTAAAGTAAACCATTATAGGTCAAAGTAAGGTCTTCAACACGGAGCCTTCATGTTGGCTCACACCAAACAGCAAGCTATAAAGGGCCCTAAAAATGACAGGTGTAAAACCATTCAAACGGGAAAACCAACGGTCTAGTCTATATATACATCTTATAGAATACTTATAGCTACTTCGAAGGGAGGGAAGTATATCTTACCTTACAATGAATTCACGGTTCAACTAGCTAGCAAGCTAACCAAGATGTTACCTTTAGCTACACACTCCTTGAAATCGGCTGTAAATACCTTTGAATTGTAAATTTTTTTTCTAAATATGCAGTTCTGCAGAATCAAACGATCAGAAACGATGAATGCATGATTTACCAGGAGATTAGTTTTCAAACGAGAAGACATAGAATTGTCTCATGTAGTTGTTATTTAGCTGAATATGCGGTATGGGATTTAATTATTGTGAAGAACGTTATGTGAACTATCATAGTAATTGTTGAAAATTTCTGTGTCAGTTTGTCTCTTGTGAGAATTGTCACTGGGAATCATATACCAAATATATCAAAATAAAAAAGAAAATGGGGTATAATTGCCAATGAGAAAAGACGTCAACAAAGACCAAATGACATAGACATTAACCACTATACATGTACTTATAGGTCATCGTACGACCTCAACAATAAGCATAACATTTACCACATAGTAAGCTATAAAAGGAACAGGCATTAGATATTCAAAAGAGGGACGAAACTCACAAAGTGACCAACTGACAACGCCATGGCCAAAAAAGAAAAAGACAAACAGACAACTAACAGTAAACAAGACACAACATAGAAAACTAAAGACTAAATATATAAGCAACACGAACCCCACAATAAGATTGGTGTAATGTCAGATGCTTTGGAGGGGTAAGCAGATTCTGCTCCACATGTGGCACCCGTCGTTTTAATTTGCTCATGTTATTACAAACCCGGTAAATAGTATAATTCAGTAGGTTACATTTGTGAAAAGCGAAGGAGATTGTTGTTACAACATGAGGTACATATCCGATATCATCTGTGAAACCGTAATGTCATAACGGTCAACTCGTGATGGCGTCAGTGAAATTTACGAAGGGACGATTTCAACTTCACCATTTAGAACTCTTGGTTTAATAGTTTCCTTGTGAGCAGCAACCCTCTAGCAATTAAATTCATGATAGGAAATACAAGCTCGGGAATATCGCATCAATTGGGAGATATATGCTCCGTATGCAGGCGCTGCTGGAATGTTGCTACATAGAAATGGAAAGTTCATAATTGGGAAGCTGAAATCACCGCGTTTGTCGTAATTTTTTTGTTTTCAACCGACCCTCATTGTTAATTTCCAGATGTAAGTCAAGATAGGAGGGAGACATAACTGTATCTGTTGTATCCTTTATCCCTAGTTCAATTGGATAGATGCGTTCATTAGTCACTAAATTTTGAATTATTTAGTGAGAGAACATCATCTATATAGCGGAAAGTTAAAGAATGTTGTTTTGTCTTCTTCTCGTTCTTCCTAAGAAGTTCCTGTATGAAGCCAGCCATTAAACATTTCAAACGAGAAAACTAACGGACTGAATCATTTACAAAACAATAAACGAAAAACGGAGTGCTTCTATTTTAGCGGAATTCATAAAAAAGGGAAACTATTATAGTAAATACTGGTATATAGGGATTGCAGTGGTCGCACCAGAAAGTAAAAAACAAAAATAGTCAAAAAATAACAAAAAATAGGGTCAAAATCGAATTCCCAAGGTGGAGTTTTGTTTGAAAAACTGTTCTTATTTAGAATTAGAATTACAAAATCCAGCAGAAAGACGTCTTGATTAGTGTACAAAATGTCCACGCTTCTGTTAATCAGGTATGTATATTACGTGGTAAATAATTCTTGAAGGTTTGACAAAATTAAAGTTGCCTGAAAAAATTAAAGACTGTTATCCTGAAGAAATACGACACGCAAAATCCAAACAACTAACTTTACATAATGAAATAAGTAGTGGAAACGGGGAATGTGTAAACAAACAAAAAACACCGACCAAAGACCACGGTAACTAATATGTCGTCAATGCTTCTAGAAAATCCGGCCGCCGGCCGCAGGCTTCAGCATGTCCTTAAACCATAATGTTTAACCTGTATTTCAGCGAAAAGGACACCACACTCTACTCCATTACAAAGAAATAAACCAAAACTCTTTTTTACATTTTTTGATGCAAATTTATACCAACATTCCATATAGGTTCAACTGTCCCCAGTGTTTTCTACTCCGAAAAGTGATAATTAAATGCTAGAAACATTGGGTATTTTCATACACAAATGCACGTTTTCAGATCTAATATTGAATAGCCTCATAAAAATATCACGGTTTCATCATCAATCTCCGAAGCTTATTGGTGCAATTAATCAAATAAAAGTTACAAACAAGTGACAGTTTATTGTCAATATGTATTATTAGCACCACTATATTTAATTTGAAAGTAATTGGTTTACTGCATATAATTGCATTCAGTTCAAAAAGTATAGTGTATTGCCAATATGTATTACTTAAACCCAATCAATTTATTTGATTTAGTGATTTATTCAGTTGTATTAATTTAGTTGTTGTTGATCTGCACATCAGATAGGACTTGATAAATATTGATCAATATTGTATCCCTACCCTTTTCATTATTTTGTCATCATCATTGTTGATAAATTTATTGTTGTTTATTTTTTGGTTGCTTAATAATGTTGGCTAAATACCATGATATAGTAGAATCTTCGTATTATGTGTGATAAAAATGTAGTCGAGGATGAATTTCATTTTATTTTACAATGTACAAATTATAATGATATACGTAAGAAGTTTATCAAGAAATATTATTGGACTAGACTGTCAACTTATAAATTAGTACAATTGCTTTCTGTTTAAAACACTAAAGAACTCTGTAATTTAGGAAAGTACTTACTCTATGCATTTAAGTGCAGGAATAATATTTAAGACTATCAGATTATTACATGACATTTTTCATATCGCATGTATTATCAGCCCTAGGTTCAATATCAGCCCAAGAGCCGCATGGCTCGAGGGCTGATATTGACCGAGGGCTGATAATACATGCGATATGAAAAATGACATGTTATGATCTTTTTATCATATGCTTCAACAGTAAAGAAACATAACAGATTCACATAATGATCCTTTTAGAAAAGAAGTTCAAAGAGTGAAAAGTTCAGGGACGTCGGACCCAAATTTTGGTACATTCGATATGAGTCTTTCTAACATATGCCTCAACAGAGAAAAAAAAAAACATTTTAACATGGACGAATCGACAAAAAAAAATAATTCAACAATATACATAATGAACATTGTTTGGAAAAGACAACCTTTTTAAAGTAACTTTCTAAATTATGTTTGAAACTTTTAAAAAATGCATTTATTAAATAATTTTTTTTTTTTTTTTTTTTTTTTTTTTTTTTTTATATTATTTTACACAATATATTTTCCAGTATCCAAATAATTGTTTTGTACACTATTTTGTAATGTTTTTCACTGAAAACGTTGTATTGATGTGTATTTTCCGGAATTTGCCGAGTATCACCGGAATGCCATGTGATAACGTTACGGAAAGGCATGTGATAACAATCGAAGCATGTGATATAAACTTTTCATATCAGCCCGCTAAGCACTAATCGGAAAAAATATGAAATATACGTTAATTTAATGCTATTATCATACGGTAAAATTCATATGTTATTTAGTCTAAGTATATGATAACTATGTTTATTATATGTAGTCTGAAACTCACAAACTGTATAATATTTGACTGATATGTCTGACGTTTGTTATTTATGTGTATGTTAATCGCTATACAACTTGTAAACTGTATATTTATGCATAAAATTATTATACTGATAAACTGTATTGTTTAAAGTAAACAAAGAATACATTAATGAATCAAACTTTCAAATTTGCTTTTTGAGTAAAACATATGATGTGCTGTCTTAAGGAGGTTCGTTACTCAGTTCCAAAATAACAAGCTTTTTCAAAACGCTAGTATATATTAAAAAGGGATTAATAAAGGAACCAAAAGAGCAAACAAAATATATATAGGTCAATGTGATAGTTTTCAAGATATTAGCAATTGAAATTATGGCGGGTAATGTTTTCTCTTGATTTTTTCATAGCTTTATCATTCACAAGTTTAAGTGCTCAGAAACTTTTAAAAAATAACTTATATTTAATTTATATTTATATTTTATAAGACTTTTACAGATGTCTTATAATTATTCCTATGAAAGATTTATAAAAAGAAAAACGGGGTCAATATATCTCGCAATTGAAACGATACATGTATATCCTGGCTTGAATTTCCTATCAAGATTTCCTTGATAGAGGCTTGCTGCTCAAAAGGAAGTTATCAATCAAAGAGTTCCAAATGGTAAAGTTGAAATCATCCCTTTGTAAATATTACGGACGCCATCACATGTTGGTTGACCGTTATGGAATATCCGTTTTCCAGATGATATCGAATATATTCCTTATGTTGTTACCACAATCCCGTTCTCATTTAACAAATTTGACCTACCTAATTTGACTATTTACCGGGTTTGTAATAATATGAGCAATGGGAGGGGTGCCACATGTGGAGCAGGATCTGTTTACCCTTCCGGAGGACATGAAATCACCCCCATTTTGTAGTGGTATTTGTGTTCCCTAGTTTTAAGTTTTCTATGTTGTGTCTTATGTGCTATTATTTGTCTGTTTGTCTTTTTCTTTTATAAATAAATAATCTTTATTTCAAGAGGATGATCCCATTAGTTAAAACTAATCTTCCTGAGAGTCCTCAAAATAATAATAACATACATGTATTTATAAGTACATAGAGTATTATAAAGTTATATTATACACAATATACAAATGTATTTAAATAATAATGAAAAAAGCATAATTAATTTTCACAATCGATGAAAAATTTGTAACATTTTGTTTTAAAAGATGCATTCAAGTGTATTAGTCATTTTTATTTCATTTGATAAACTGTTCCATATTTGAGAACCTGAATATGTAAATGTTTTCTTTAAAAAATTTGTTTTTGGTTTTGGAAGATTTAATAGTTTTTCATCAGCTGAACGTAAGTTATAATTTTGATTATCAGTAAAATGAAAATTTTCTTGTAAATAGGTAGGAACCACACCATTAAATGATCTAAATACAAGTATTGCCTTTTGGTATTGAATGCGTTTTTCCACATTTAACTAGTGTAAACTATTAAACAATAAACTGGATGATAGAATTATGTCAGCTTCTACTTTAACCCTAGCAGATTTCTATAATAACTTATTAAGTTTATTTATTCCACTTTCACAACAGCTTCCCTATATATTGCAACAATAATAAAAAAAAATGGCAGAATATAAGCATTAAAATAGATAATACGTATATGCATAGGTAAATATTTTCTTATCTTTTGTAATAAATTGATTCTGTTTGATATAGTACATGACATTTTATCTATCTGCTGATTCCAATTTAGGTTTTTGTCAATATATAACCCAAGAAGTTTTTCAGAATCTACATTTTCTATTTGTTCATTTGAAATATTGATATCCAAACTGTTTCCAGTTGATTAAAGCCTTTGTTTCGAACCAATAATTATTGATTTACACTTTTTGGCATTTAATTTCATACAATTTTGCGAACACCAGTTTTCAATTACATGAATACCATTTTGAAGGTTGGAAGTTAACTGAAGTAAATTATTACCTTTACAATGTAATGTAGAATCATCTGCATATAAATCTATTAATGAATGTTCTATATTAAGTGGTAAATCATTGATATATAAAATAAATAACAGAGGGCCCAGGATAGAACCTTGTGGTACACCAGTTTTTATGCATTTAGTATTAGACATGTTAGCTGTCGCGTTGTCAGTTTATTTTCGATCTATGATCTTGAATGTCTATCTGGTATCGTTAGCCCCCTCTTTTACTAAGATAATCAATTTCAAAATTAATTGTTGCACAACATTAAAAGGATTGATAAGAGGGGGAAAAGATATCAAAGGGATAGGCAGGCTAATTATACGCCGAGAAAAACTTAGTAATACTAGTAACGTCATTGCAAAACAAAGAAGCCTAATGTTATGTCTTATGGCGAATATGGAAACGTTATATTGAAAACAACCGTGGATTTGAAATGATAAGTATAATAATCAAACTTCTAACTACTAGTAATCATATTGGAGTTCGGTATTTTTATTATTACTTTTGTATACATCTTTATATATAAATAGAAAACCGGATGAGATTAACCAATCCAGTTTAGTCTATGCGGGGATGCCTACATCGGTAAGAAACTGTTACCATGTTCACGAATCGTGTCTCGCTCCTTTTGCATGTTTTGAAGTTCATGTGATTCCCTAAGCTGGTGTTTGTTTCCTCAATTTGGCTTCGAAATCGATTTATGAGATTTGCGTATCGGCCAACAACTGTTGTCTATATTTAGTAAATAAAAAGCATGTTATATACTAACCGACACTTAATTATTCTTTTTAATTCCAATTTTCAAATTGTATTTTTTTGTAAACAAACTTATTCAATCATCCCTTCGAACGCCATCACTAGTTGGTTGACCGTTATGGAATAACTGTTTCACAAATGATATCGAATATGTTCCTTACGTCATAACTACAACCCCCTTCCCTTTCATGAATGTGACCTACCGAATTAGACTATTTACCGGATTTGTAATCACATAAGCAACACAACAGGTGCCACATGTGGAGCAGGATCTGCTTACCTTTCCGGAGCACCTGAGATCACCATAGTTTTTGGTGGGCTCGTGTTGTTTATTCTTTGGTTTTCTATGTTGTGTCATGTGTACTATTGTTTGTCCGTTTGTCTTTTTCATTTTTTGCCATGGCGTTGTCATTCTATTTTCGATTTATGAGTTTAACTGTCCCTTTGGTATCTTTCGTCCCTCTTTTATAAACAGAAAGTTCTTTCGTTGCTTCAATGTTTAAAAAAATGCCAACTTGAAAGTTATATTGATTACGTTATTTTAAAGTTCCAATATTGCGGTTTACACTGAAAATCTTGTTTTCCCCTTACCAATGAACGTATCGGCGTTAAAAGCAACACCTGCCTGTAACAAACGCTAAAATGAGTGTCAGCAAGGTTAACCAATTTTGTTTGGCACGTTTTGGGTTCTGTTTTGCACCTTCTGATTTTGCCGATGTTCTTCTTTCATCCATTACAATGGGTTTCGGCAATTGTGCAGTTGAAACTTGATGGCTTTAAATGTTTTTCTGCAGTCGATTATTTGGCACAAATCTGTGCAAAATGGCATTCAACAATATGATTAGCAATTAACGTTGCGGCCGTAGACCTGTCTCTCAAATGACGTTGCGTAATCAAATTCTATTGACGATGCATTCTCACTACATGTTGATCTGGTCATTGAGGTTCTTCAACAAATCCTGTCTACCGGTATGACTGTCGGAAGGGCAATAAGACGAGTTTCTGACGTCAAATTGTCTGGTTGCAGCACGTTCACGTTTTCCTGTTTGCAGTTTTCTAATGGTTTGATTCATATTTTTTATTCCTCAGTCTTAGCAATATGGAGATGCAACTTTTTAAAACTGATTTAAGTGATGCCAAGGATTGAAAGAACTGTTTCACAAAGAAAAAAAAGTGAAAAAATCTTTTATTGGTTCGAAATATCGCTTTCAGAAATTCGTGCTATCTTAATTATCCGGTATATTCCATAACCACAGGTAAGTCAGATGTTGATTTTTTCGAAAGAAAAAGACGTATGATGAGCATAAATAGAAGTTGTATGAGGATCACACATGATTTGGTAAAAAAATCTACAAAATGAGTGTTGTGTTTTTAAAGTTAGTCAGTATTTATCAGATTACGAAAAGTTAAAACATGGGTTTATAAACAAAAGAGAAAGATGTAATATGATAATAAAGAAGATTCGTGTGGCAATACCTGTTTGTTAACCAACTATCCGAAGACAAATACTTGTTTTAAGGATGTTTGCTCCTCCATTTTTTTAATTTTTTCGGAATCCTCTGGTTTTATCTATGTGTTGTCATTAAAAAAAATTGCACACTAACCCCTACTTTTGTTTTCATCATTTTAATACATAAAGTTCAAAAAGCCTTATTTCAAAATTTTATAAAATTCTTGTTATTTTTTCATACTTTTTGAAACAGATAAAGTGCCAATGTTAAATATATGAAAATCTAGAGAGAATTATTTCCCGCCAAATTTTCAATGGCTTATATCTCGAAAATGAACAGACGGACCCTCCATTTTTTTCTACTTTTTTAGTTTCTTTATTTATATACTATCAATTCATAACAGTCTTTCAAAAAGCTTGTTATTTTTTAACAGAGGAGCGAACATCCTTAAGTATATCATTGTATTGTAAGATGGTCGTAGAAAAGAGAAAAGTCAACAGGATAGAATAAGTCATGTTTTAATACTCAGGGGGTTATTACATTTCCCACTTTATGAACTAGCTGTGTGAAAGCTCTTATTAAAGAGGACAATCATAAATAGAAAAAAAAACATGTCTATGAAGCCACACGATATTGCTCGTATAGATGTTGTTTAGTAGATGATATATATCATAATTTCTCGAATAAGTTTGCATTTAAACCGGTTCTGACCGGTTTGATACAGTTCAACAGACACCTGTCTTCGCAAAAGATATACTGTCTCCGTTTCCGATAAACTAATATAAGTGAGATATTTCATGATTACTTCAGTTAGAGTAATTAAGAAATATATATTTTTACAGTCGAATTATTCACGTAGATATGATTAAATACTTTTTTCCAATCTTTAGTATGATCCTGATTTAAAACAACAGTTTAACAGACTATATCATGATAGCTTAAGTAACGATAAACAGAAATACCACTTAGAATTTGTCCTTGGAAAGGAATTTGATCTCATCTTAAATGTTATTTTTTTTCTTCTATTAATTAAATTAAACTGTTGTTATTTTGTTTCTCAAAATGGGAAAATATATTTGGTATGCTACATCGAACAGATACAAAGATTTTAACATTGGTCATTCTGGACGAAACACGTGTTGCTCATCATACTCAGTCTAGTAGTACGAACCAGGTGGTAAGTCTTATTCGGTAAGTTACGTTCTTGGAAAAGGAGGACCAAATTCTTTGACGACAATTGGAACAGATCCTTAATCTACTGTGAAACAGATATTTTATAACGGCCAACTCGTCATGGTGTCTGTAAAATTTTCGAAGTAATGACTTCAAGTTCACCACTTGTAACTTTTGCTATAAAACGTCACTGTAGATAGCAAATCTCTTTCAAGAAAATCGTGATCGGAAACGCAATCACTGAAATATATATCAACATAAAGGTATATACTCAATATGCAGGCGTTACTGGAATGTTGCCATTTAGAAATTGAAAGTTTGGAAGCTTACGTTGAAATGTCTCTCAGGTGTCTCTTGGAAATATTATTTATCGAGCACTTGGAAAACAAAGCAAACACCACATTGTTTATATGGAAACTTATGTAACTTTGGAACCAAATACTGTAAAGGAAGATCCACTTCTTCGTATCTGGTTATACTTCTATGCTGGTCTGATACATTATGACAGATGATTCTGACAGTCAAGTGAGAGGTTTAGCGCTATAAAACCGGATTAAATTCACTGTTTTCTACATTTGAACATGCCTGTACCAAGTCCAGAATATGACAGTTGTAGACCATTCGTGTGATGTGTTTTGTCATTTGATTTTGCCATGTGATTAGGGACTTTCCGATTGAATTTTCCTCGGAGTTCAGTATTTTTCTGATTTTACTTTTTTCATATATTTATTGTATATAATAACTTAGTGTTTTATTATGTAATAAGGTGTCAATGATAGATCTCTTATGTCTTGTTTTTAAATTTATTGACATTTTTCTTAAACCATGACAAATTTTTTAGAGCATGAAAAACTGTTTATACTGTATAAATGTGTGTTGATGATATCTGCGAGAGAGTTATCTAAATGACTTAAGTGAGCTAATATCATCTATACACCTGTAAGTGAAGTAAAAGGATATCGCTAGCTTGTTTTTATTCTTCCTTAGAGCTGTATGTGTTCAGCCTTACATGAATAAAGTAATCAATAAGCAAGATGAGGAAACACAGACGGTTCCTTTTGGAAAACCGGTGGGTTGTTGAAAAAAAAATATTAGATTGTTTCTGTCACATATTTTTATAATATATATGTGTTTTGTTATCAAAGGTGTTTAATAAACAAAATGCTTTCAAATATGGTTATGTTACTTTATTTGTGTAAACCCCTTCAACTGTTTGACGTTAAATACCAACAAATTTGCAAAGTAAGGCTAAAATGCTAAATTTGTAGATGCAGATATATCAGAATAACTAAACAATGAATGTGTTAATTAAACTTTTGTGTCTATCTGTAAAGTGCTGCTATTTGAATTTCAGGTCAAAAATGCTATATATTAGATTTATATATTTAAAGACAAAGACTGGAAAGTGGCTTTATACAGTGTTTACGAATTTTGTTACCTGTACAGCAAATTTCATCTAAAGTTTGATTTTTTCATCACGAAGTTGCTACATGTACTCCACTTGTCACAGGAGAAAAAAAGTTAACTGTTAAAGTGTTATAGCATTGGTATTATATCTGCAACATGTCTGTTCTCCAAACGCTTGCAGCCAATTGTAAACTACTGCCAAGAAAACTGCGTGGACGTTATACTTCTCAAATTAAAACAATGGTCTTGGAATTAATAAACTTAAGCTCTGAAGCTCCTTTCGTCAACACCTCATTGTCAGATGTAGTGATTTTTGTTTGGAATTTAGGTATTATATTCAGAATTGTTTGATTTGGTTTGGTTAATAAACTCATCATAGATACCAGGACTAAATTTTGTATATACGCAAGATGCGCGTTTCGTCTACAAAAGACTCATCAGTGACGCTCGAATCCAAAAAAGTAAAAAAAGGCCAAATAAAGTACGAAGTTGATGAGCATTGAGGACCAAAATTCCTAAAAGTTTTGCCAAATCCAGCTAAGGTAATCTATGCCTGAGGTAGAAAAGCCTTAGTATTTCAAAAATTCTAAATTTTGTAAACAGTTAATTTATAAATATAACCATACCAATGATAATTCATGTCAGCACAAAAAGTGCTGACTACTGGGCTGGTGATACCCGCAGGGAAATACATATCCACCAGCAGTGGCATCGACCAGTGGTTGTAAATAAACTCATCATAGATACCAGGACTAAATTTTGTATATACGACAGACGCGCGTTTCGTCTACAAAAAACTCATCAGTGACGCTCGAATCCAAAAAAGTTAAAAAGGCCAAATAAAGTACGAAGTTGAAGAACATTGAGGACCAAAATTCCTAAAAGTTTTGCCAAATCCAGCTAAGGTAATCTATGCCTGAGGTAGAAAAGCCTTAGTATTTCAAAAATTCTAAATTTTGTAAACAGTTAATTTATAAATATAACCATACCAATGATAATTCATGTCAGCACTAAAAGTGCTGACTACTGGGCTGGTGATACCCGCAGGGAAATACATATCCACCAGCAGTGGCATCGACCAGTGGTTGTAAATAAACTCATCATAGATACCAGGACTAAATTTTGTATATACGACAGACGCGCGTTTCGTCTACAAAAAACTCATCAGTGACGCTCGAATCCAAAAAAGTTAAAAAGGCCAAATAAAGTACGAAGTTGAAGAACATTGAGGACCAAAATTCCTAAAAGTTTTGCCAAATCCAGCTAAGGTAATCTATGCCCGAGGTAGAAAAGTCATAGTATTTCAAAAATTCTAAATTTTGTAAACAGTTAATTTATAAATATAACCATATCAATGATAATTCATGTCAGCCCAAAAAGTATTTATCTGATTTTCCAATAAGTGATTTGATGTTCTCGATTAAGTTATACGTAAGGAGCTTGTAAGCATTTAAAGTTATTTTAAATTTTCCAATTAGCTGTGTATCAGTAGTTTGTAATTACATGTATGCTTCGTTTTTGAGTTGATTATTGTTTTATGTGGGTGAATAATATATCAACGTTATACATTTATTTCCCGTGCCTGAGAGAAATATGAATATTTGTTCACCCAAGAAAAATCATATTTCAAGAGGGCATCGCCCGAGGGAAATATGACTTTTCGAGGGTGAACAAATCTTCATATCTCACGAAGCCAAGGGAAATGAATGTTTTATTTCACTGCCTATACCTTTTGTTTTTACCTCTGAATATAAAATTAGCCTAATGGTTTTCCTATCCATTTTTTTTAACTAAACATAACATAGACGATGATTATCAGTACCAATTTAAAGATAATCATATATTTATTCTATTCTAATTGTTTTTAGATTTGAAATAATTTTCAAAACAAACCCTATTAAAATGTTTTATTTAGATGTTAACCGAGGGTACGTCGGACAAGGCATTCACGACATTCAGAGGGGAATATGAAGTTTTGTTCGATGTTAAGTGTGATAGATTCAACCTATCAAATGTTGATTTCATTATTAAAATCAACATGCAGTGGAATAAATCAGTTGTTCTCTTTTTTGTAGATGGTGGATACTGGTATATACTTTATAAGACTAGACTGGTAGTACATGTCTGATTTTAACTAATAGTGAACTGCCATTAGTTTCAAACATATTATTGTTATAAATTTACTTAAGACTGCTATACCCGCAGGCTAATATATCCTATTAATGTTTTGTTATAATTATTAAATAGATCATATTCTTTGGAGCTTAGCTAATTAAAATTTTAACTAATTTCGTGTCTTATTTTGTATATCTGTAGGACTCTAAAGTGCGATGAGGACGCTAAAGTACGATAGTCACGCTAAAGTGCGATTGTCTACGCTAAAGTCCGATGCCTCCATACGTTAAAGTGCAATGGTCCGCGAAAGTATAGACGTACGAAACGAAGTTGGATTATGGCATTTACAGTCGTTTATATAAACCGAAAATGAACAGTTACATGCTGGAAGATAAAATAAATAATGGAAGAGAACAGATGAATATTAATGTTTACATATTGTCAATTTTATTGAAAAGTATAAACGTCGGTAAAATAATGGTACACGTTTTCAAACGTAAATCACAAATTGTCCATTAAAACATAAGTGTGAACATTGTAGTAAAATATAACATGTATAAATACTCGCTACCAAAAAGGGGAAAACTCGAACAACAACCCCTTTCTCTCGCATTTGAATTAACTCTTGTACAAATAAATTTTATTTATTCAAACAATGACATCAATTAATCAATACTCCCCTCGTCCTTAACATGCATGAAATATTTGCCACTGGACGTCAAGCAACCAACAATCAATCCAATACGCACGAAGTGTTAAAAATTCATTTAAAGGAAATATAGTATTTTGTTACAATTAAATAACCTTGTTAGCAATAATTACTAGGTCAGTCTTCTAAATTTAGAAACAGTCACATAAGACTATCGTTAAAGTAAAAGCCTATTGCATTATATGTTATATCATAACAAACTAGATTTTGCAATTGAAAATTACTACTTATATCTTCCATAACAACCTATTACGTGTTGCAGCTGTGACAAATATATGTGGGAGTTTCTGTCTTTACAAAAATTGTGTTTATCAGTATAGAGCGTGTCCATTCTACACCATTTTTGATTAAAAAAATATATCTCATAAAAAAAGCTTATATGATGATTAACTTCCTAGAACTTTTTCATTGACATTTGTCTATCTTTTTCTATGGTAATTATGCATTGTGCCGAAGTTCTCATAATTTCACAGTTTGAACCTTGATTATATTCAGAGTATTGCATTAATGTCAATACATTTCACTCGGGATTACTTACTTATTCCGTTAATCGTAAAAAACAAAAGTATTTTTGTTATAAAACCATAAATGATTTTGTTATATCTTTAGTTGGATTGTAGGTTATTGCCTATTACCCAGAAAATATTTCAATCTTGTCATATGTTTTGTTGTATTAATATATATTATTGTGAGCTCGGCGAATTTGAATGCAAGCTGCATTCATATCTTATTTTGTATATCTTCTGTGTTATTTAGCTCATATACATCTGAAAAGCACCACTAATATCTTCCATAACAATCTATTTCGTGTTGCAGCTGTGAAAAAGATGTGTGGGAGTTTCTGTCTTTTTTTACAAAAAGTATGTTTACAGTATTTTTGCTTTGTTTGGATTAAAAAATGTAAATCTCATCAATACATTTCCAGCTTATTTGATGATTTACCTTCCTAGACATACTTGTATTTCAATGTATCTTTTTTCGTAGTTATTACACATGGTACTGAAGTTTCATTTTCATAAATGGGCTCTTAATTATATATGTTGAATATTCATAATATTTCATTAATGTCAATGAAATTTCACCTTGGATAGCTTACTTATTCCCTTTATTGTTATAAAACCTTTGTGTTTATTGGTTGGATAGTAAGTAATCGCTTGTTAGCCAGTCTTTGAACTAATTTCAATCTTGTCCTTTGCGATATTCAGTTTATTTTATTTTTATACGCCCGTCAAAATTTTGATGGGACGTATTATGGTATACAAATGTCCTGCATCTGTCTGTCTGTCTGTCTGTCCGGCGTAAACATGTCGCACTGTAACTTCAGAACGACTTATCCAAATTTCATGAAACTTATTATAGTTGTTTCTTATGATGGTCAAATGATCTGTATACTTTTTGGTGAAAATAGGATTAAAACTTTTTGAGAAACGGCATTTTGTAACTAAAACAGGGGTGTGGTTTTTTTCACATGTCGCACTGTATCTCAAAAACGATTTTTGATTATTGCTTAAAACTTTACACACTTCTTAGTTATATTAATCTTAAGATCTGTATACTTTTTCGTGATGTTCAAAATTTAATTTTTGAGTTATTGAGTATTTTGTAAAAAAAAGGGGAAAAGTTTTTTTACATGTCGAGCCGTATCTCAAAAACGATTTATGATTATTGCTTAAAACTTTACACACTTCTTTGTTATATTAATCTACAATCTGTATACTTTTAGGTGAGAATTCAAAATTTTATTTTTGAGTTATAGAGTATTTTGTAAAAAGGGGGAGGTTTTTTTACATGTCACACCGTATCTCAAAAACAATTTATGATTATTGCTTAAAACTTTACACACTTCTTTGTTATATTAATTAAATCTGTATATTTTTTTGGTTTTGATTAAAAAAATTATTTTAGTGATATTAAGTTTTTTGTAAAAAAAAGAGGGGGGGGGGGCAAATCTCCCGCCGTATCTCAAAAACAATATATGGTTATTGCTTAAAACTTTCGCAGAAACTATTAATGATTATTGCATAAAACTGCCGCACATGGCGTCGGGCGTATCATGCGTATCATTAGTGATATTGTACATCCATTTAATGTTTAAGAAATAATTGATGCAAGCTATGCTTTATTGTAGTTTTAGCATGGGTAGGCATAATATTCGTAATCTTTTTTGCCCGAGCGAAAGTGAGGGTTACAATAACACGAATATAATGACTAACCATGTTAAGATTACAATAAAGTATAGCTTGCATCAATTATTTCGATTCTAATTAGGACAATTAAGGTGATTTCTATGTCCAATGTGAATAAGTGCATAGCCATTGTGTAGGGTCTTCCATGAACCTCCATTTCTTGTTTGTAAATAAGCTAACGACTGGCACTGTGATTTTTCAGGGGGTGGAGTTTTGAACAGTCAGCATGAACGGTTGTTGTATCCAGGTCAAATATGTCAATATCCAAATGCAACACAATACAGTCATAATAAATGAATTAGTAACTACATGCGCATCATTTAAGAGTTTGGAAGTGTTTTAAGCTTATGAAATATATTAAATGCATGCCAATTTGATAAATTATTGGATTTAGAACATGGGTTTATTCACAAAACGAAAGAAGCACGTCATATTAGAATTCGCTTTTAATACTTTTCGTTTCTTTATTCAAAATATCTCTAAATGTAAGGAATCCACTTTTCCAACACTGGCAAAGAAGAGATGTTTTCTGTTATATTGTCCGTTTCATGAATATATTGAAAACTCTGTTTTTGGGTTCGTTGTTTGCATCTGGCGAGGTTGATGTCCAATCGAATCTAGAAAGAGGAATGACGTAATTAAAAGTATATGGTGTACTCGATTTTTATATGAACGTGTAGGGTTTAGATGATTTATTTTGTTTTGTTTCGTTATTTTGTAAATGTGTTATGGACATTTAGTGCACGGAACATTAGAGAGTTATATCGAGTAGGTAATAGGCAAGTCGTTTTTTATTTGAATCGGATTAGTATTTTTGGGATGCTAGCTTTGTTTATAACATGATAATTGTGTTTATGACATGATAATTGTGATTACGACACGATAATTGTGTTTACGACATAATAATTGTGATTACGACATAATAATTGTGTTTACGACACGATAATTGTGTTTACGACATAATCATTGTGTTTACGACATTATAATTTTATTTACGACAATTCAGGAATATGACAGTTGTTATCCACTCGTTTTGATGTGTTTAAGATTTTGATTTTGATTTTGCCCTTCAATCCTAGGCTTTCCATTTTGAATTTTTCTCGGGTTTCGGCATTTTTGTTATTTCTCTTTTCTTTTCACATATCATTGATGATAAAGATATTACATAACGATAAACACACACTCGTGATGTCGTCTGCAACGATGGAATGCGTGTAATCATGAAATACAGACATATTGATATTACAACTTTAACTGCTTAGAACTGATACTGTTTCAATTCATCTCCTTTGGCAATGTGTAATATTAACTCTGTATATACTAAATTCCGTTCAAATAAAGTCCTAAGCGTAAATGCAAAATACCGTAATTCATATTGTCATTTTTTTGAAAAATATGAGATAGCCCTTCTATTTCAGACACTTAAGCTACTTCTTCAATACTACTTCACATCTGATCATGACATTTTGTTTTCAACAACTTATTTTACTACATTCAATACCTTTACGGAACTATATTGATCATAAGTTTTCATTTTTGTTTGTCTATATGTCACTGATTAATGATATTGATTATTTTTTTTGTATATCACCATATTGAGCAGTAAACATACATAAAGGCTTTTAACTATAAAAAACAAATGATCATATACATTGTAAGTTTGACAACCTGTTTCCGAGTAGATACTTTATCAGTCATTATATATTTATGTAAGTTGTATTTGTGTTTGAAGTTAATAATGAAATATGTTTACAACAATTTTTTCATCTATTATTGTTCTAATTTGTATATCTCGGAATCATTACATAAACGGTGAGTTTGAAGTAATAAGTTAATACAGATATAAACGAACACGTGTTGAGAAGACTGCAGAACCAGCAACGTCTCCATTTACCTTTGTATCCAAGGTCGACGTCACATCGGCGACTTCATCTAAGCTTTGGTAATAGTATAGGATCAAACTACTTTTTTTAGAGGTTATTGATGTGTAAACCGCAGCTATTGACTTACATATTGAATTAAAGTGTGAGTTAAATTCCCGGCTTACATATCAATAACCTCTAGAACAAAAAAGGGTTTAATCTTATAATTCTTTAGCCAAATATTCGCGATTTTCAGTTAACATTTTTTGTGTAATGGCTACTTTAATTACCATCAAATTCACAATTGACAGGTCATAACTAAGGAGTTGGTCGCCATATTTACTTTCTTGAATACATAGATGTTCGATAATTGCAGCAGATCTAAAATGAAATAGCAGGGGTACCAACCTCAAAAACTTCATTTTATTAAGATATTATCCGAATTTGAAGCGTTAAGTCACGGTTATTTTTCGCTTGAGATTCCCCCCCCCCTTTCAGTTTAAGTTTGTTACCCCGATTTTGTTTTTTGTCAATTGATTTACGAGTTTTGAACAGCGGTATACTACTATTGTCTTTATTTATTCGTATGAAATTGGTTTTTGCCATGAGGTAGTATTGCTTTATCACTCATAAATTTGTTTCGGAATTTTATTTACATTTTAATTTTACACATTTTCGAAGCTTAAATGCATTATTTCTTTTTTTTTTGTTATATACGCATTGAATACCTGTTGGTGATATTCTGCTGTTGTTTTTTCTATGGTCTGGTTGTTGTCTCTTTGACACATTCCCCATTTCCATTCTCAATTTTATTAGAATAAAAACAATTGTTTGGTATTTATTTTTCAATCTCAATTTTCTGAAAATCCATGTAATTTTATCGCTCATGAAGAGTGAAGGTTACCAAAGTAGTTTCGGAAACATCGTTTTTCGAGGTGTAAAATATGGAGGAAAATCTAATTGACCAGTCTAGTTCAAGTTTTATAGACATATCATCAATCATTTAGGAATTCTTTACAAGTAAACTTCGAAATGTAAAAGTGTTATTTGTTATTTTTTTTAGAAATTGTACAAATAAATAATGTCGTCCCATAATTGCCACAGTTAAGTAATGTCGCTCGAATTTTAACAGTGAAATGCCAAATTGCCACATCGATTACTAGTTCAATCATTGCTGTCCCGTCCGCTTTATCTAGCAATCAACATTTACATTACCGACATTAAATGGCAATATAATAGAAAGGCCTAGCTTTTGGGATTCTTACGTATCAGCAGTTACTACAACCTAACATTGGAATATGTTTAAAAGTGTTATTGTTTTAAGGCCAATTAGAAAACGAAGCCGCTCAGACAATTTCCAGATTTTATCTAACTAACGCTAATTAGCCGTAAATGTTCTTATAGAGAGATTTGGACAGACTCACAAATTTATGAAAGCTCACATACATACCAGCACTGATTGATATAACGCCACCCCGAAATGACCTTATAAGTATAATATTTTTCATGACAAAATTGACAGTTAAATCAGAAGACTTAAATTGCTTGGATAGACTTAGGACTCGTATGTTGACTTATAAGTCCCAATTATTATTAACAAAGAAACATCTCGCTCCGGAACATAATACGATATATTGGCTATTACGAGATGTTCGAAGAAGTATACATAAAGAGATACACAATATTGGAGCTGAACAAATTATCTATTCTCCTATCAATAGCCCGAAAATACATGATTTTAAAAAACGCCTAGCTATCGTAAAACGTTACAATTTATAGTTCAACGATTTCTTTACACATAACATAAAAGAATGAATATCGGACAGCTCATGTCCTAACTGTAGCTAACGAGACCACAATAGTATATGTAGTGAAGATAAACAAACTTTGACCCAGACAAGAGAAGTAACAACCGTGTTTCCGTCACGAATAATTATGTTTACAATTGTAAGAACGAAAGTACGACATCTACATAAACTGTAGTAAATCTATTGAAGGATACTGAGATAAAAGAAGACTCAATTTTACAGTCGTCAGCTCACTTTTGCTCAAATGAATTGCTGAAAACCACTGTGACCACTGTTTAGTCAGATCGTCATTGCACAGCCACGATCATTTTGAGTTTAAATTGAGTTCCGAGGAAACATGACACTGATTAAACAGAATGCTGAACTATTTTTACTGACTAACGAAGTAAAGTGATCAGGGATAATTGTTTAAAAATGTGTGACTTGTTGAATATGGTTTATTATGTTTTTAGTTTGTTTTATAGACAATGTAAGTTCAATTAAAAGAGAACTGTAAAAACAATTTAATTTTAGAGACTTTAATCTTGATTTGATGTAATTTATGTAATGTTTTTCATTTTTTTTATACATGTTATACATAAAGTACTTTTATGAAGACCCGATAATGTTGGGAAGACCGTGGGACTGGCAACGTCTCAAATTACCTGCATATCCAAGGTCGACATCTCCTTCACTTTAATTATAATAAAAAAAACAGAAGAATCACTAAAACAAAACTTCAAAACGGAAAGTCACAATCAATTGGCAAAATCAAAAGAAAGATAACAACTGTCATATTGCTACCTTGATACATGCATTTTCTTATGCAAATTGGTGGTTAAACCTGATTTTATAGCTAGCAAAACCTCTCACTTGCATGTCACCAGCTACGACATATGAAAAAAGATATAAAATAGGATTTTGTTTTATTCGATCATTTATGAAAGTCAAATAGTGAAATTTTCGCAACAGTGAGTTTAAAGTAGTAAGTTAATACAGATATAGTCGAACAAGTACTGTTGAGAAAACCGCGGAACCAGCAACGTCTCGATTTGCCTATGTATCCAAGTCGTCGTCACATCGGCGACATCTCCTTGGCTTTGGTAATTGTATAGGATTAAACTATTTTTGCTAGAAGTTAGTGATGTTTAAACCGGGGCGATTAATTAACAAACTGAATAAAAGTGTGAGTGAAAGCCCTGGTTTACACATCAACGTCTTTAGCCACATATTCGCGATTTTCAATTAACCTTTTTTTTTATGTAATGACTACTTTAATCAACATAAAATTCACAACTGCCATATTTACTTTCTTGAATACATAGATGTTCAATAAATGCAACAGATCTAAAATAAAGTAGCAACTTCCTCAAAAACGTAATTTTATTAAGATATTATCCGAATTTGAAGCGTTCAGTAACGGATTATCTGTCGCTTTAGAGTTTTTATTCGTATGACGTTGTTTTTGCAATAGATAAAATCGCTAACTCATTCATGAAATGTTGTGGAATTTTATTTAGATTTTAATTTTATTCATTTTCGACGCTTACATTTTTTTTTTTTTTTTTTGTTATATATGCATTAAAAAAGAACAACTGTTATGCATTTATTTTATTACTCCCAATTCATCATTGTTCATGGAAATCCAGGGATTCCTGAATACTTGTGTATCGCGCATGACGAGATTATAGTCACGGAAGCTTACGAAAGTAGTTTCAGAAACATGGTTTATCGAGGTGAAAAACAAGTAAACAAATCTAATTGACCAGTCCAATTCAAACATTTATAGAAAGGCAAATTATATAAGAATTCTTTACAAATAAACGTCAAACTGTAAAGCTGTTATTTGTTATATTTTTCTTTAGAAATTGTACAAACAAATAATGTCGTCCCGTCATTGCCACCGTCAAATAATGCCGGTCGAATTATAACAGCGAAAAACCAAATTGCCACATCCCTTCCTATATTTCAGTTCAAAACTATAAATCTCTGCTTCACATCAATATATTTTTGTAATATTTGTCAGAACCTGGACTTAGTATAGATGGTGTGTTCTATTGACGTTTTAGTCAGCAGAAACATATTTTAAGTTGGTGCATGTACTGAACGCATGCATTCTCACATTTCAAACAAATTCTACAAAACGTGTACAGCATCGTGTTTTCATTGCTTATTACGTTACGACGGAAACTATTATATTTTATTGTAATTCCATTTTTATTTATTTATTGTATCATTATAACTGTTAACTTACCTAAACATAGGGATTATATATAATTGTCAATGCGACAATTATTTACTAGAGTTGAAGATGTAAACAACTATAGATCATCGTACGACCTAAACCAATGTATTTATAGTGTATTGAAGGTTATAATAAGCTAAGGCTTCAAACAAAAACATAAACAATCAAAAGATAAAATTAAATGGCTTGATTTACAAATGATTTATCCTAGAAACAACAAAAGAAAATATGGGACTAATCATCGTCCAGAACGTGCAAACCATTACAGGGGCATTTACAAACTTAGGACAAAATATTTTTGCACTGATATTTGAACCTCCTCGAAAGATAACCATCCGATTTCGGTTTTGTGTGTATTTAAAAGTCTTTCGAAACATGGATAAATGCTTCTGCACGGAATCACATTTCTGAGCCCGTGTCACATTTTACATTTTACGCTTAATGATTATATTAGAAATAAACTTTTATACTGGCTCATCTATTTTTAATACATTGGAGACATTGATGCGATGGAAACGATTATTCTTTTGTGATTTACACAAGGCCTTTTATTGAGTATGACACAGTGGTTACAAAGCATTGTTGATCAATGGTAATGGTCAAAAGTTATGTTGGTTCCGTTTTGCCGTAAGTGTCTCAATTCGTGTCCATTTTTCCTTTCATAATGGATTTAATATGAGACGTAAATTGTTCTTTTTAACTCACTGTTACATATTACTAAATAACCTATTAAATAAACAACTCATGTCCACTGTAGAACGATGTTATCAATAATATTTACGCCAGACGCGCGTTAGAATGCAAAAAATATTTTAGTTACAAAATATTTTTTTATATACATGTAATAGCAAATCATTTTCATACAAAGTTTACAGAAATAAACGTAATTTATAAAAGTTAAAAGATAACAACCCTTAAAAGCTGAAAAAAGTAACAATACTAAACATGATAAAAAAAAAACAACAAAAAACAACACACTCACATTTGGAGGCTGTCGCAAAGCATAGAAAAAGAGGGGCCTGTGCGTCCATGAGACTGTAAAAACCAATATTCAATTCTGGTTTCGACCTTTTTACGACAATTAAAACCACAACTTCCTAACCTCTAGATTACTATTAGATTTCCGAGACGATTAATAAGTCAGAAATGTTATACAAATACATTCCATGGCAACGGTAGTCAGGTACGTACTAGCATCGTCAATTGAAAGTTATAACAATTTTGCAACATCGTTCACGTAAAATTATGCAAACGTTGGCGTAATATGAAGACAAACAACAATTGTTTGTCAAAGCAATCCGGATTTCAAGCAGTATTGCCGTTGAGCAAAACGATATACTGTGGATTCATTATTATTCGTTGGATACCAATTTTTGTTGGTTTTGTTGGTACAGGTGAACCACGAATTCAAATGTTTAACGCATATCATATTTCAGTAAGCTTTGTATACAGATATTGGCGAAACCACGAAATCAAATATTCACGAATATGCAAGTTTTCAGAAATCTAGGAAAATTGATACCCACGCAAATAAATGAATCCACAGTATGTAAAAATAATTCATAAACATGGAGACGTGGTGTCTTATTTGGCAAAAATAACAGACTTTCACGATCGATGCCGCGGATTATCCTTCATTGACAGAAGCATTGAACTCGTTTAACAAAAAAACAAACTTCATGCAAAAAAAAAATGACAAAGTAATTATGGATATTTAAATGAACTAATTTGATAATCTGTAATAAAAGACTGCTAACCAAAATGTAATAGAAGGGTTGCTTTTGATGAGTGTAATTAGGATAATTGAAATGAAAATAGAATCAATCTTATAGAAAAAAAGTAGGGTATCATGAACAGTGATATAGTTTTTGATTTCGAAGAAATATGTTGTAACGAAAGATAATCAATTAAGGCAACAGTAGTACTGTATACCGCTGTTCGAAATTCATAAATCAATTGAGAAAAAAACAAAATCCGGGTTACAAATTAAACTGAGGGAAACGCACCAAATATAAGAGGAAAACTACGACACAACAGAAACACAATATTTAAATGCAACCCACACAAAAACGAACTATAATATTACAATGGCCATTTTCCTGACTTGGTACAGGACATTTTAAGAAAACAAATGGTGGGTTGAACCTGGTTTTGTAGCATTCCAAACCTCCAACTTATATATAACATTACAAAGACAACATTACATGACAGGATTACAATACAAATAAATGGGAGAAAATATAGAACAGAGAAACACACGAACTAACGAAAGGTATCTGGTTTAAAATTTAATACGCAAGACGTACGTTTCGTCCATACAAGACTAACCAATGACGCTCACATGAAAAAAGTTCGAAAGCCAAAACAAATACAAAGTTGAAGAGCACTGAACACCAAACGTTCCAAAAAGTTGTGACCAATACGGAATAATTCATACTTTTGCAATCAGTAAATTTTATAAAATGACTATATGATAGATACACATGATAAAACAGAAGTGGTGAATTACTACAGAATAAAAACTAGATACAAGTTATAAGAAATTGTGTAACATAATTAAAATCTAATTTACTGTATGAACTAATTATGTAAACTGGCAATAATCTCATCAAGTATTTAATGAATACCTGCTATAGCAAAATGATTATTCAAACAACAGTATTTTGGAACCGTTGGAACTAACTGATGCCTTTAATCATCAATTTGTTTAATTAACTAACTGTCCCTTCTAACATTCCTACTGATAAGAATAAAGTAAAAGCTCTGAAGGTGCAGCAATTAGGAATGGCCACGATTAGTTAAAAGCGTAAAACTTGGAAAAGTGCTCTTGTTCATATAGCCTACTCTACATGTGTTTAGAAAAAATTTAAATGAGAGTTCAACGCAAATATTCGAGTCATATTTTAGTTTATATCAATTTTTGCTTGCTTTTTTATTTCCAGGTAGTTGCCCTCGATAAAATTATTAGATGTTTTAACTTAAAAAAGCAAACCCTTTCTAACAGGAAATCGATTAGTTGAGTATCATTTTGGTAATCGATACTCGATACTACCGAACGATACTGAAGTACTCGATTACTGTTGACAACTCTTATATTTACATATAAAACCATGTGTCTCCAGCAAATTTTTGACGGCTTATTGATATTTGCAATATAGATCCAAATGTCATTTGTTTACCGTTTATTTATCAAATGTAATTGTAGTATAAAAAAGGCAAAAATATATTACCAGTCAATAATTTAACATATAAGTTGCACAATGACAAACATTATCATAGATAAAAGAGAAAAAAAGGAAATCAGATCATATTAAAGATATTATAAATGACCAATTAGTTAAATACTATAGTATGTCAAAGCGATATATATAAATGTTTGAAGTCACGAGGATAATAATTACACGTGATTTGAGTTTGATATCTCTGAAGTACAGAAAAATCAAAGGAAAGCTGATGAAAAAGTGGGAGTATTAATTTTCAACAAATTAACAACATTACTGAAATAAGATAAGTTTGTACTTAAACTCATCATATAAATAAGTGTTTTAAATTTGTATGCCAGAAGTTATAACAATCATAGCCCTAAAATATATATCTATTAGGAATGTCAACGAGTACTCGGGTATTGCTCGGAAGTACCGAGTATGGAATAACAAAATGTTCTGTGGGCATGCGTCAAACGATATGGTAGGGTAAACGAACAGTCCTAGAAAATGGGATATAATTGATGGATAACGAATTTTTTAATCATAAAATTGCTAAAATTTGAATACTAGAATACTTAAGTTTATAAGAAGTTGAAAGTATTTGGACAAAATTTGCAGTAGACTTTGAATTCCAAGTGAGATTAGCTCAGTCTAGATTCGTAATGAGTGAAAACAATATGGCTTCCCCTATGAAAGTAAACAATGACTCTCAAGGTGAAATCCAAAATGACACTTTAGTTACTTGCTCTCAACCAGCTTCCACAATCACTCCACAGCAATCTATTAGCAACAAGCGATCACTCCCAGATAGTCCCGATAACCTCCCAGCGACACTTAAACAGAAAACAAGACAACTAAGGAGGCGAGGTAACTCGATGGGTGACCTTACCGAGATAGACAATCCAAAAAAAGCTGCTTCAATACGTAAGTCTGTAGCTGACAGAGTCCTTGAAGCCCTCAGCAGCCCAGAGGTACTAAATACTATCATACCCATTTTATCTAAACAAATTAGCGATACATTAGAGCCAATTATAGAAGCTGAAGTTAAAAAATGTGTTGCCGAAGAAATCCAACCACTATTACAGAAACTAGATTGTCAGTCTAGTATAGTTGAAACACAAAAGCAACAGTTAATTAAACAATTCATACAACTCTCGTCATTGCAACGCACCACCCAAGACCAAATCACATCAAACAATGAACGTGAAAAAGAAATCAACTTTCTCTATAATAGGGTCGCTCTACTGGAAAACAGGCTTGAAATTCAGGAACAGTACTCTAGAAGGACAAGCCTGCGTTTCAATAATGTTGCTATTCCCGCAGACAGAATTCAAGGGGCAAAAATAGTTCATCCAGTCGATACTGATAGCATCATCCTAGATATATGTAACAACAAACTCGGACTCGACATTGGTATTGGAGACATTGGACGATCCCATGTCATCGGCAAGCTCAAACAAGGAAGGTCTCAAGTAATTGTCCGATTTATTTCATACAGAACTAGACAACTGGTATACTCCAACAAAAAAGCTCTCAAAGGTGATCCTAATGGTACATTTATTACAGAAAACCTAACACATTTTAGGACAAACCTCGTCAAACAGTTAGCAACGCTAAAGTACAACAACAAAATCAATGCCTGCTGGACCACAGACGGTCGGATCTTTGTCAAAGTGAATGCTAACAGTCAAAAGCGCATTATTAACAACCTCGATGATATTAGTGATCTCGAGTTAGATATCCAACAACTTGAACAACGCACGAACACAAATAACTCTGATGGAATGTAGAGTACAAGGTTTCACCATATTTCATATTGATATATATATAATAAAGACTTATCTTTAATTCTACTACAATTGAATAACTTTTTGAGAGTGTGTCATATGTACTGAACAGTTAATAACAAAATATTATATTTACAGATTGTTTCTTTCCCAAATGTGAAACTGTATGAAAACCCCGCATCTTACCAAAAGCAATCAAAGTCAGTGATCCTATTAAAAAATTCTATGTTCATCCATTAACACAATGTATTGAGAGTAAATTAAAGTCTCGGTTTTTTTTTGTTTTTTGTTTTTTTGTTTTTTGTTTTGTTTTGTTTTTTAAAGGTTCATTCATTCTTATTCTTAAACTTGAAAAACACTGAAGTAAAGATTCATTTGAAAGAAAAATCAATTTAAAAAACAAAAAGCAGTAGCTAGTACTGTTAGTTAAATAATACACATTCCAACTTAATATGTGTGTATATTCTCGATATATAGTTGTCGGAATCCGTAAAACTTGTTCCAATCTGTTTTTTTTTTTTATTTTGATTTGTTTTTGATTTGTTTTTCTTTGGTTAGAAAGGAACAAAAACTAAATCCAAAAGTGTCCCTAAAATCATAGCCTTTTTTGTTACCTTATATTACACTCATTTTGACCTTCACCACTGTATTTAATATTTTCAATTGCATGGTATGTTGTTTGTATGTATATATTATGTTTATTAGGTGCATCTAAAAATTGAACAATTTTGTTAATTTTATTGCAGGCACTAACTTGACAGAGACCTAATGAGAATCTTTTTTAAAAATAAATAATTATAGCCCATTTCATTAAAAGTCTTTAAAAAAATTACATCGATTGAACATTTCCGTTTGCCGTAAATTTTATGTTTATCTATGAGTACATACTCTAACCAGTCTACTGACCATAGGTGTCAACAATAGATAATTGTGGTTAAGCTCGAGTAATTTACCATTTCGAAACCGTTATACATTGCCTAGAGATTCACGAATTAATTGTAGTTCACCCACAAACAAAATCTAACCGAACTACATACAGATGACCGCTTTAAACTAACATAATACCCTATTAAAAAATATTAATACCCTATTAAAAAATATCAACTATTTGATAAGAATAAGAAAAAAGTTAAACATGTCGAGAAATGGGGAAATCCAATATTTCACTTACTAAGTTTTTCAAGCATCACAATTCATTGTTCAATAGTTAGATAAGCCATTTGAAACAACTATAAATTGAACGGGATTTTTGCTTGTCTGCAAATTGTAAATTGTATGTTGACGTACTAACCTATTGCGTATCATATCATAATTTGTTATCTAATGTTTATAGCCTGTCTTTAACTCTATTAAGCTAACAGCATTTCTGGAAGTTTGTGATAATAGTCATAACACAAAAACATTTGTTTTGTTTAGCCAGGATATATAAAAAAAAACAAAAAAAAACTTAAAGCTACAAACCTACTTACAGCCATGTCTATTGATCGCTGGCTAATAGTTGTCTCATCGGCAATCATACTTTAGTTTCTGCGGTAACTATCAAATACAGTCCCATGTACTTTTTTCTTTCTTTATTTATTTACCAATTGCTTTTTTTTTTTTTTTTTATTTCTAAATACAATACATATAACTTCTTCAGTATTACGATATCCCATTTTCATTCTCCTTTTTTTTTTTATGACTTCCATATTTGCGAGGCTTATTTATTGGCCTTTAACATTTTTCAACTTTTCTTGCTCTTACTTTTTTGTATTTTTCTGTGATGATGAAGGTGGTGATGATAATGATGATATGTGTGTCAGTTTTGTAATGTTCTCCTACAGCAGTCCTCTCCTAATTCCTGTAACAGTTTATTCATGTAATGGATAACTGCATCCAGGAATACAGGGCTGCTATAGGTATATTTAATAACAGAAAAAAACGATGTGGACCTTCATCCAATTTACACATAGCTTCCTATCTAGACATATTTATAATCAACTTACGTTGCAGTCTCCTCATCTTCAATCTCTCTGTTTTACAAACAATTAATCCAAGATCAAACATTATTTTTCTGTTGTACGTACTTCATTTTCTCCTTATTATTGGAAATGTTGAAACAAATCCTGGTCCAAGTTTTCGTAATGAATCGAACGCACCGTCGATGAATGAAACACAACCACAAGAAAATTTTATATCCATTTGTAGTCTCAACATAAGATCCGTGAGAAATAAACTAAAATTTCTAAATAATTTTTGTGATGAATTTGATATTATTACGCTATCGGAAACACACTTAGATCCCAACATTGCTGACGCCGATATAAAACTTGATTCCTTCTCTTCAAATATAGTCCGAAAAGATAGAAATAGCTTTGGTGGTGGTTTACTCATTTATGTCAAAGATGGTATCGGACTTAGTCGAATAAATGCACTCGAAACGAAAGAAGACGAATCCCTTTTTGTCAATATCCATGCTAAAGGTCAAAGCTTCCTATTGTGTCACACTTACCGATCGCCTAATTCAGATAATAACTACTGGACACGATTAAATCATGCAATTGGGATGGGTTTGCAGGTCAATGAGAGGATGGTAATAACGGGCGATTTGAACTCTGACTTACTTACTACGCATAATAACAAACTGATTGACACATTAAATTTGTTCAATTTAACCAATGTTATTGAATTACCTACTAGAGTAACGGACCATAGTAGTACTCTGTTAGATCCGATTATTATTAGTGACTCTATGTCATGTTCCTTTTCAAATGTTCTAAAAACTCCATCTGCAATTAGTGATCATGATGCACCTGTTGCATTTCTCGAATGTCCAATGTCCGATTTTAAATCTTTTAAAAGAGAAGTATGGCTATACGATCGGGCTGATAAAGCCAAATTTGCTGAGAAATTAGACGAAATAGACTGGAATACTATGCTTCCCGAAAGTAAAACCACTAATGAGATGTGTGAATGTTTTACAATAGAATTTTTGAAAATAGCTAAAAAATGCATTCCTACTAAAATAGTAACAGTACGACATAATGACAAACACTGGTTCAATAACGACATAAGACGTGAAATTCGAATCCGAGACAGATTAAGAAAAAAAGCGATTAAATATAATTGTGAAAATAATATTATGAATTACAAAAAACAACGAAATAAGGTAAATAATATGAAAAAAATCGCCAAAGAAAATTTTGAAACAAATTTGGACTGTCTAATATCAAAACAACCCTCAAACTCAAAAACGTATTGGAAATTAATGAAAACGTTAATTAAATCCAAAAAAGGTTCAGAAACCATACCCCCTCTCCAAAATATTATAAATGATAATGAACTGAATGATACTGTATATGAAGATGAGGAGAAATGTAATTTGTTGAACAAATATTTTAGTATGATTTCAAAATTAGATGAGGATCATGTTGATTTGCCCGAATTTGATACAAAAACTAATAGTAAGTTTTCAGATATTCAAGTAAATATAAAAGAAATAATAGATATTATTCAGATATTAGATCCAAACAAAGCATCTGGTCCTGATGTGATCAGTCATAAGATGCTAAAGCTGTGTCCAGAAAAGGTAGCAGTTCCACTCCATATTATATTTAATAAATCCTTAAGAGAGGGAATATACCCAACTAGCTGGAAGATAGCAAATCTGATACCCATTTTCAAAAAGGGAGATTCATCCTTGCCATCAAATTATAGACCGATATCCTTAATTAGTTGTGTAGGAAAAGTTATGGAAAGAGTAGTGTTTAAGCACTTATACAATCATTTAAAAGCTAATAAATTAATTTATGAGTATCAATCAGGATTCCTCCCTAAAAATTCAACTGTTCATCAACTCTTAGAAATATATAATTGCATATTAAACTCTTTGGAAAAAAAAGATATAAATTGTTTTGTATTCTGTGACTTCTCTAAAGCTTTTGACAAAGTTTGGCATAGGGGTCTTATATATAAAATGAAAGCTTATGGTGTTGACGGAAACGTATTGAATTGGTTTCAGGATTATCTACACGACAGAAAACAGAGAGTAGTATTAAATAACTCGTCTTCTTCCTTCTGTAATGTCTCAGCTGGTGTCCCCCAGGGATCAGTTCTGGGCCCTCTTCTCTTTGTCTTATATATGAATGATATTGCTGATAAGCTTACTTCACTGTGTCGGCTATTTGCTGACGACACATCATTCAACTATTCTGGTAACGATGGAGAACAGATTAGATCTGTTATTGATCGCGACTTGAAAGAGCTGGATGTTTGGTCTTCTAAATGGCTTATGTCATTCAACCCAGATAAAACCGAAATTATGATTTTTTCAAATATTGAGACTCCAGACCTCAGCTTTTCCTTAAATGGTAAAAATATACCTTTAAGTACATCACATAAGCACCTGGGAGTTAATTTCAGTAGTGACGCAAAATGGAACAATCATATTGAAAGTATAATTACAAGTGTAAAGAAACACTTAAATGTTTTACGTAAACTTAAATATCGATTATCTCGAAATAATTTAGAAAAACTATACTTAGTTTTTATTAGACCCATTTTCGAATATGCCACGGAAGTGTGGGATAATTGTGGAATAGGCTACTCAAATAAATTAGAAAATTTACAATTGGAGGCCGCAAGAATAGTAACAGGTCTACCAATATTTACAAAAACTGAAACTTTATATTCTGAGGTTGGCTGGGAATCTCTTTTTGAAAGAAGAAGAAGAAGAAAATTACAGATGTTTTATAACATGAACCAAAAGCATGCACCAGAATATCTATGTAATCTTGTACCTCCTTGTGTACAAAGTACAACCAACTACCCGTTGCGAAATGGTCAAGATATTATTGTTCCATTTTGTAGACTTTCCCTTACTACTGAATCGTTTATTCCCTCTACTATACGTGAATGGAATAAACTTGATCCAAAAATTCGCAGTGTCGACTCTATTTCTAAATTCAAGAAAGAATTAAAAAACGATAGTCTAGTATGTAAAATTGAAACGTTTTATTTGTACGGCCCAAGGAAATTAAATATTATCTTAACACAATTGCGATGTTCCGCTTCATCCTTAAACAATGACCTATTTAGAGCTAACATTATAAATGATCCCTCTTGTCATTGTGGGTCCGATATTGAGGATGTCTACCATTACTTTTTCGTTTGCCCAAAATACACATTATGTAGGAAAAACTTATTCGATAACCTTAACTGGCTATCTGAAAACTTTGTTTTAGATACAAAACTATTAATTTGCGGACACTTGGAACTATCGAACGAACAAAATATTCAAATTTTCAAACATGTTCAGAATTACATAAAAAGGTCAAACAGATTTCTTATGCCTTGATAGAGCGTTATTATTGCTGACACAGGACGTCATCGTTGCCATCAATCCACAAGTCATCGTCACAGAAGTATACGATTTTTCAAACTTTCTTTTTCCTTTTTTACTTTGTCTCCTCTTTGTTCACCTATGAAAGCTAGTATTATATTGTATAAACTGTTTGTTTTATATGCATGTCCATTATATTATACTATTATTGTAACTTTATATTGTATTATGGAGAAGACTTCATAAGTATGATTTACTTGTGTCTAATCCATTTTGCTTTAATTCAGCAAATAAAATATGTTTAAACTAAACTAACAAAATGATCCTCGGCTTATAGGTTTCCTATTAGAGGGTTGTTGTTTTCATAAAGATCTGATTATTTTTATAAGACGTGTTAGAAAAATTGATACTACTGATGGCGCTCGTGTTGGATGGAAGATGAATACAATATAATGTGGGGGTAATCTCCAAAATTATAAATATTCTATCGTTTTTTTTTTTTATTATCTGTATGGCCACTAAAATACATTATTTATAGTGTGCAAGACGTCGTCAATCTAGCATTGTTAAAGAACCAAAAGTAATCATTAATTGTGAATTTTAAAATCAATTTAAAGTATGTGGTACATTTGTAAATCAAAGATAATAATAACCATACACAGTCATGTTATTGTAATTATTTGATTTATGAATGCAAAATAACATAAAACAATAAGGCAGATATTTACCTTTTGTGGGGGAAGGTGGAAAGTGTTATTCTCAGAATCAACAAATTTTTGCCAAAAATAAAGAAACAATGTGGTTTGGTCCGCTTGGTCTCCCAATGGAAACGAACTATCGTTTTGCTTTCATTCTGGTACGATTTAAAAAAAAAACCAATTATTATAAAAACTATTTTGAACAGCACAAATCCCCTGTTACACAAGATGAATGCTCGGTGATTTATTTTAAAAAGAAACAAAAATGTTGTTCTCTTGCTTATTAACATAGCATTGTATGATCGGGTAGCATTTGTTTAATGTCTCCCAAAATATTTAGCACACAATTCAACTGTTTGTTTTAGTTCGTTCATTTGCTGTCTCCTTAAAGTTATAAACGACTCTGAATGCCTCTAAACGTTTTAATGCGTCGACACACACACCTTCTATTATTTTGTTTTTGATATTTCTTTTTTTTTTTGGTGTTTTACCGTCTTAATTGTTATCTCTTACATGGTGTAATAATTGGTGGACAATAATAATTGACCGTAAACCTATGAACTTGAAAATTGAAATACGTATCAAGTATTAAAGTTTATTTCCGTTTAATTATAACTTATAATTTATCAGAACATAGTTATGCCATGAACCGGAGCACATTTCCAAGGCTTCTATTTTAGGCTAATCGTTCTATAATCATTCAACCAACCCTTACCGTCAGAACAAATATTTTCATCTGCAGAACTGTTAGTTACGTAATAAAGTTGAGAAATCGACTCGTCCAAGTTACGTTGACAAGATAATATTTTTTCATAAGAGCAAATTCGTTATACCCTGTGTCCAATCTCAGACAATGATTAACATGATTAAAGGCTTTGAAACTCATTAAATGTGTTTGTATAAGATTCTCAACTTCTTTTGTAAGAGTAATCATTTTTTTTAAAAAGATGTTCATTAATCAATTATTTGATTATTGCCAGTTTACATAAATATTACATGTGGTAAATTATCTATTTATAATGCTATAAACTGTCGAGGATTTTTATCTAGTCCTGGGTAAAAATAAGACAACGTCCAACAAAACGTAGAATTGGCATGATTTTGTGTTTCCATTTTTTTTTTTTGTAGATGTATTTCAAGCAAGTACTCGAGTATTGCTCAATAAATACAACGTATACTCGATTAGTAAGTCTTCACTGAGTTGACATCCCGCATATTTAGACTAATTAACTATGGGTGTCCCATACAGAAAAGAATTAGCAACTTCAGAAAAGAATTGTATTCATGAATATGCATTTGCGGATACAACTTGTGTCTATAGTTTAAATGCATGTGCTTATTTAAAGTAACTCCAACAAAGACATAAGAGAGACTAAACATGCTTAACTTATCAATTACAGGGTTATATCATTGGTCTTCACAGTGCATCAGATTTTCTAAGAAGTAAACTAATTTTTATCTAAGCTGTCCTTTGGATCTGAACAGCTCTTAAAGATCTAAATAATAAAGTATAAAATCAATTTTAGTTTTTTGTAGATTGTCATACTTATTCCCGTCAGTAAACTCAGTACGGTTCAGACAGTTCGTTAGTTGTCAATTAAGATGTGTGCATATAAATAAGGAGATGTGGTATAAGTGGCAATAAGACATATCTCCGTCCAGGTCAGAATGTATAAACAATAAATATTTATAAGTTAAAGTACGGCCTATATTCATACTGATAGGAATTAAATAAAGGCAACAGTAGTATACCGCTGTTCAAAACTCATAAATCCATGGACAAAAAACAAAATCGGGGTAACAATTAAACAATTAAACGAACTGCACGCAACATTTCGGAATAGTACTAAATTCACTGTAATTTAATAGCTTTAGATTATAGTGGACTGATTTTTTTTTTTTGCTCAGACTATTTAGATGATATAAGACCAGAAATACATGACCGTGCAGACTAAAATTCATTGACTAGCGTGTAGCCTTTTGAACATTTTGCAGGTTTTGCTTGACATAATTTCAGTACTTTGATATTGACTTATGATGGATCCATAGCAGATGCAAACACTTACGACAGGCTCCTGTGACTCTGACGGTTTTAACTTTCGTGCTCCTTTAGGTTTATGACCCCTTCTGTAGCCATTTTTGTACGAATTTTTCAAACAGCAATTGTATCAAAACTTCAGATATAATGAATAATGGGGACAGGCCATTTTGTATATATACTAAGAGAAAACTTGATGCAAAGCATTATTATTTACTGTTTCATTGCATTTAATAGAAAAAGAGTACTTTGTGGCAAATAAACCAAGATTTTTATAGAAAATCCACAGCCTTTAATATAAAGATTTTTGTTATAAAATTTGAAATATAGATTACTAACTGGCTTTTGTATGATGCGCTAGATTTTATTTTTTAAAACAAAGTTCTAACCAACCTTTAAATTCCAAAATATCTCGTGCAGAGTTACTTAAGTCGAGCGCACCCTAAATGGTGTACTTGATTTGGTCCATATTTTTATTTGTTTTAAGGTTCATCATAACCTTTTGGCTAAAATGGCCGTATTTACACCCCAAATTTTACTCTGAGTACAGACTAACCTATACACCTGCAACAGTTTTAAGGGATGGCAGGAACTAGATATATAAATTTTAAATGCATTTTATGTTTCAGAAAATTATAAACTTTTCTAGATTTTGCTATCCATTTTTTTTCGTTCCTGCAGATGGTGCAAAAATTAACTAAGTAGTGAAAACGATTGAGAAGCTCCCCTCATATAATCAATGTTGTGAGTAGTATTGATTTAAATGGACAATAGACACCTGTAAACAATAGGTGATTTAACAGGTTTAAACTGTGTAACTGAGTGGACCGTATCAAATGAAACTCGGGTGTTTGTTTATTTTGCTATCTTCTGCAGACTGGAAAAAAGAACATCAAAATCCAGGTAAGTTTTTAATTTTCTGAAACGTAGACTTCATATAACTTTTATATATCTAGTTCCTGCCATGCCTTAAAACTTTCCTGGATGTACCAGTTTGTCTGTACTCATAGTAATTTTGGAGGTGTAAACACGGCCATATTTTTCAATTCCTTATGATAAACCTTAAACAAAACCTACATCAATAAACTTGTTATCAATGCTAGCACTGCATGCACTTATCCAATATCGATCAGTCATCATATTGCCAAATATGATAGTACAAGGATAAAGGTTGTGGATTTTCTATAAAATTTTCATATGTTTAGCATTGAGTGCCAAAACAATTACGTGAGAAAACATTTTGGTATATTTAAGAAAGTATACCTCCTAAACTTTAAGAGATTTTTTGAAATATTAAATCAAATATCTTATAAATTGTATTGTATTATATTTCATAACGTTTTGGTTATAAGAAATCCCATATGAGACTAGTACATTAAATTCACAGAGAAACCAGTGATTAGTATGCTGCAATTATGTTTGTTGAATTAGGAATAGACTGTATCAATATTTTCCTATGGGAACGTACTGTGCACCTCTCCTTGGCGACCTGTTCTTTAAATATTTTCATTTGAGTCGGAGTTTCTTCAGTCTTGAATTCAGATATGAAGCGGTTTTATATAATCCAGAAATGATCAGGATGAGAAAACATCTGTCCTTTGTATTTGTGTGTCGTTTTTTCACTGTCGTAACTCCGTATATGAACATATTTTTCAGTTTAGAAACAAATAAAAACGATATTACGGTATGAGTATACAACATATTGCATACCACTATTGAATGTAGATAAACAAACTTTAAGTTGTAAAGGCATGGAACGCATCAGCGCTTAACTAAACACGTGCGAAGCATAAAGTAAAACTTGAAACAGTGAATAAAGAGTTAGTATCATAATATAATACAGTAATATGTCAAACATAGTCTTTTTGTACATTTTGTATATGACATGTATGAGCCGAATTACACCATAGACATAAAAAAAAAACACCTGAATAATCAATTGCAGCCTCAACTTCGGAATTATTAGCAAAGGTAAATACATTTAAGCTAACCTGTAATAATAGCCAAATTTTAATATTGGTACAAAATGGAGAGAATTTTTATTGTATATATTTTAGCTTAGTATCATAAAAAATCTATTTTGTGTAAGCATCTTACTTGGAATCTATACTTTTAAACGAGCAGACATCATTTTGTGTGTCGCTTCTCTTCCTTCCACAATAAATTAATCATCATGCCTGTGTTTTTAGGGTACATGCACAGTCGCATTTGTCATCCATTCTTATTCAGATTGAGTTATTTTGGGAGAAAAACGACAAAATAGGTGTCCGGATATTGTTTCCGTTATCAGACTGACTTTAAGTCATAGATAAGACTTCCGGTTTTACAAAATGTAAACATGCACAAGAACAACCAATCGTATGATAGATTACAAAACTGAAAAATAAATAAGCCAATCAGAGCGTTCTCCATATCATGGTTTTAAGATCGCAAGAACCACAACTCATATACCTCTTTAGAGACAATTATGTTTTCGCGTTTATCCACCTGTAAACTACGATTATACTACTATAATGTACAGAGACTCTCTGTATTCTGTCTATTTTTTTCTGAAATATTTACTATCTAAGGGGTCATACCAGTTGCATATATACAGAAATAAGTAAAACATGTGGAAACAAGAATGTGTCCATAGTATGCGGATGCCACATCGGCACTAGCATTTACTTTGTTTAGTGGACCGTGAAATTGGGTATGTTTCGAGTTGGTTGGACTTCAACTTAATCAAAAACTACCTCGACTCAAACTTTTACCTGAAGGGGGACAGACGCACGGACGAACGAACGAACGGACGAACAGACTAGAATGGGCTTTGCTCATTGTCGAAGGCTGTACGGTGACCTATAGTTGTTAATCTCTGTGTCATTTTGGTCTCTTGTGGACAGTTGTCTCATTGGCAATCATACCACATCTTCTTTTATATATATTGAAAACATAATACCCATAAACTGGGCATAAAAAATTATTGTTGAAAGTGAAAATAGTGATTTGGCCAAAATGAAAGTAGGGTAGAGATTAGAGGGAGGCAGGACTTATTCGGGACGTCGGGATCGGGTGTTTTAAAGCTCGGGATTACGGGATTGATCTTTAGAAGATGCGGGAATATATTTTTTTTAATTTCGGGATGTCGAGATATGAATTTCGTTAAAATACGCACCTCGGGATTTCATGTTTTTAAATCCGGGATTTCGGGATCAGGGCCCTTCAGACCACCCCTCAAATGAGCCTTAGTCATTCATACGAGATTCAAATCCTACCATTGGCATGTTAATAGGGCTCTCAAAGGGAACAGCACTGATGGATTGTCCTAGAAGCACATTTTATTAGAATAATAATGGTCTATAAGCAGTTTCGTTTATTTCATGTTTGAAGCAGTACAAATTTTTAATTTAATTTGACTTTTACCAAAAAATGCATTGTAGCAAAGAGGAAGAATAATTGTGGTATAAGGCCAGAAACACGAAAAATAATTGAATTTAACAGAAAGGAAACACATAACGGACTTTGGAAAAAAGGGAGAGGGCTTTTGATACCTTATATGAAATTCTCCAGTCATAATATCTTTTACCAAAATTCATCCTACAATAGTTTACAAGCTGTATATGCCCGCGATTTCGCGTGTGTGTTCTAGTAGTTGTTGAAACCAAGGACTTGTATATTTAAATATACAATTCCTTGTTGAAACCATACAAAGCGAGGTAATCACTAAAGATATAGTCCATTTTACTTTAGTGTTAAACATTTAATTTTCGGCAAAAATCGTTGAATTTTATTGACCAACAGGCTAGGCCTATGTTAACCCTACCAATGACTGAACTTAATAAAGGTGGAAGTAATAAATATATGTAAAGAATCCGGAATATAATGAAAAATCTTCAGTTGCATGCCTTTAATATATTCATTAATTTGATAAACATATCGGTAAATTAATAAATATATGTTAAGATGCGGATAGCTAATGAAATATCTTGAGTTGCATGCCTTTAATATCTTTTATTTAATAAAAATATCAACAAATTGTATATTTCATCTCAACCAAATCAAGCGTTATTGTGCCAATAGCAAAGTGATAACACAGGATAACACGTTATTTTGTCATGCTCAAATCGAGTTGTTTATGACGTTATGTTGTAGATCTATATGAGTTCAAACAATAACGAAAATGTTCGCGAGGCAAAACAGCTCAAAATTCAGAATTGTTTTGTTCTGGTATCTACAAATGTACATGGAATATATCGTTCAGTGTATATTCAGAAAAATAAAACTGATTATTAAGTCATGATCTTCAAGATTTGATTGATAAATACACCTAAAACATAATATAGTGAATACTATATTGAAACGCAAGAAACTAAACGAAAAAAAATAATATATCGTATTTTTTTTTTTTTTTTGCCTTCTGCTGTTGTCTGCTCTATGGTCTGGTTGTTGTCTCTTTGGCACATTCCCCATTTCCATTTTCAATTTTATAATCATCTTAAACAACAGTTTTGTGGATGGAAAGTCTGAATCAAAACTGGTTGTTGCTCATGGTGTATTTTATGAAAGGAATGGATTTTCTTTTCTACATGTAGTTGAAACTCTACTAGATGTGTCAAAGTGACACGAATGACCCAACTCAAAAAGTTGAAAAATCTGCAATTTCAATAACACACATGTGGACACAAACATGATGATAGTCTGACATATCAGAAATCAGCTCACAATGTGGAGGCGTATAGACAAAAAGTCTGTATAACTGTGATTTTTAACAATTTTCAAAGATGTAAACCCTTAATTTTAGCAAAAATTAACAGAGCGGGACAAACATTAAACTTGATCTGCAACTTATCATGAGTAACTCACATACCAAAAAATTAGCCCAATATCTGAAAGCGTTTAGGAAAAAAATTCTGTTTAACTGTGATTTTCAACAATTTTTAAAGTCCAAAGCCCGTAATTTCGGCAAAAAATAGCAGAGCGGAACGAAACTTAAACTTGATCTGTAACTAATCATGTTTAACTCACATACATGTACCAAAAATCAGCCCAATATCTGAAGGCGTTTAGAAAAAAACTCCGTATAATGGTTTGTTGCGGAATGACGGAATTACGGAATAACCGATTTACGGAATTACGGAATTTCGGAATTACAGAATTTCGGAATTACGGACAAGGGTAAAACTATATGGCACCGACAACTTCGTTTTTTGTTGCAGTTGGTTGCGAAAGACCTCTGTATGTGAAACGAACCATTGCAGTAAACATGGTATACTTTTTAAAAATTGTTATTTGGATGGAGAGTTGTCTCATTGGCACTCACATCACATCTTCCTATATCTATAAACTATGTAAACTTTTGTTTGTGCTTTGTTCGAATCTGACATGTCATCCCATTTCCTACTGACTACAGTTCGATCGTATGCTGTAATGTTACACCACTGTTTTAGGTCAGGGGAGAGGGGTCCCGCTAAGATGTTTAATCCCACCACATTCGGTATGTATGTGCCTGGCCCAAGTCAAGAGCCTGTAGTTTTGTTGTTTGTTGCTGTTTTACATATTTGTTTTTCGTTTATATTTTTGTACATTAATTATGCCGTTTGTGTTCTCGTTTGAATTGTTTCATATTTGTGATTTCGGGGCCCTATAAAGCTGACTATGTGATAAAGGCTCTGTCATTGTTGAAGGCCTTACGTCCGTTTTGACATTTTGCAAAACAAATTATCTAACGCCACTCAAAATTGTAACATCCATCCGTTCTTTTTAATATTTACCAAATGCATTGATTACTTTTTAGGTAATATAAATATACAAGTGAGAGGTTTAGCTAGCTATAAAACCAGGTTCAATCCACCATTTTCTACATTTGAAAATGCCTGTACCAAGTCAGGAATATGACAGTTCTTGTCCATTCATTTTTGATGCGTTTTGTTATTTGATTTTGCCATGTGATTATGGACTTTCCGAATTGATTTTCCTCTGAGTTCAGTATTTTTGTGATTTTACTTTATACTTGGACGTGTCCGTTTTCAGTGCTGTATATTTTTTTATCAAATCTATTGCTATTTTTTACTTATACCCAAATCCTAACTATTGCAATGTTTAAAAAAGCCCAGTACCACTACACCACGATCGCACCACGATCACCGCTAACTAAAATAAATTCAGATCGTGGTGAGGTCGCGGTATGAGCGGCATGAAAATGTATATTTTCGTTGCCACCACGTTGCTATTACGTCCTCATTACGTTTCTACAACGATTATACCACGTTCTCACCCCGCTTATTCTGCGACCTCACTACGCTTATCAAGATATTTCTACGCTCATCACGTTCTCACTACGACCATACCAAGAGTTATATGATTGCAACACGATTTTACCACGCTTCTACTGCAATTATAGCACGTTCTTACCACGATTATACTACGTTCATAACGCGATCTTACTATGTTCTCAGCAATAACGTCAACATCGTGTTCCATAGCAATACATTTCCATTCAGTCTATTTCTGATTAATACGTAGATTTCTCGGAAACAAAACAGTCATGCCACCGAAATCTACTAGAACACGTGAGCGTGGTGGTAGGGGTTGATGTAGAGGCAAAGGGAGCTCTGATAGTAACGAATCCTGATCAAGCAGAGATGTCGGACTGACCTATCCAACCTAAATTACAACCTATTGCTGGTCCATATAGCTCAAATGACGATATTTTAGTGAACGATAACAGAGTTGACACAGATATGGTATGAGTGTCAATGAGACAACTCTCCATCCAAGTAGCAATCTATAAAGGTAAACCATTATAGGCTTATGTACGGCCTTCAACACGGAGCCTTAAAGTTTGCTCACACCGAACAGAAAGCTATAAAGGGTTCCAAAAATTATTGGTGTAAAACCATTCAAACGGGAAAACCAATGGTCTAATCTATATAAAAACAAGAAGCATGGTTGAGCCGTTAGAGACAATAGACAAGAAGTCCTAATAACATATAGACAAACAAAACCTTGAGAGATTTAATATATTTTATATGTGAAAATGACAATGAGAATGATGTCAAAGTATGAACGTAGTCAGGTCGTAACAAGAGCGTGACGAGTACGACAAGGGCGTGCTAGAATCGTACTATGGTCGTGAACAGCGTGGTAAAGTCGTAGGGGAAGCGTAGTTGGGCCGCGGCGAGAACGTGATGGACGTAGTGAGGTCGTTATAACGTCGCTGTTAGATCGTAACTGCAGTCTCTCCGAATAGAATCACGCTTTCACTACGCTCTCGTTACGATGGTACAGCGACCTTTCGATCTTATTACGATCTTAGTGCGCTCTCACTACGCTTCTTCTACGACCACAACAGCGTGGTGTGAACGTGGCATAGTCGTAGTGGAAGCGTAGTTGGTTCGCAGTGAGAACGTGATGGTCGTAGTGAGGTCGTAATAACATCGCTGTGAGATCGTAGCGCAGTTTCTCCAAATCTAATCACGCTTTCACTACGCTCTCGCTACGATAATACAGCGACCTTTGCGATCTTAGCACGAACTTACTGCGCTCTCACTACGCTTCTACTACGACCTGATTTCGCCACGACCGCACCACGATTGTTTTGAACATGTTCAAAGTTGGCCACGCTCATCACGATCTTGAAGACCTCACCACGACCGTGATAAGACCTTACTGCGATCTACACGATCGCACTACGATCGTGAAAATTTGCTTTTTTTCACAGATCGTAGTGCGATCGTGACCTAGTGGGACTTCGGTATAAGTTCATAAGAAAGTAAAACATAATATGAACATAAATAATAAATACAGACATACAAATTAGATGTGCCACTTTTTTAACGCTTTTCTCGGTTGCACATACACAAAAGTCTCCAAAACATGTTGTTGAATAATACAATGGTAGCTGTTTTTATCAAAATAGATTGAATTTATACATAGAAACAAACAGTACTACACTTGTGTTTTGTGTCTATAAGAAACGTTGAAACAAATCATTCTTCACATTCATTTCATATATAAAATTGTACTTGTTTTAAACTATTTTATAAAACTGGTCAGAAAAAGGTAAATTAAGTTCTCGTTTTTATAAAGATTAGACCATTTGTTTAACTTTTGAATTATTTTACATATGTCAATGTGTGATCCTTTATAGCTTGCCGTTCTGTGAGCTAAGGCTCCGTGTTGAAAGCCGTACTTTGACATATAATTGTAAACTTTAATACATCTTGATTTGGATGAAGAGTTGTCTTGTTGGCACTCATGCCGCATCTTATTACTAGAGCTTTTGCATTATAAATTTGACAGTACATAGAATCTTCACCTCTCCGTGAGGTATCAAAGCCTCGAAGACATAATGATCATTAATATATTTACAAAAAATTCAACAGTTCGAATAAAACTTTTATTTGACCAACAATATACAAAACAAATGCATAATATATAAAATGGAAATAATATAAAATTGTAATGAAAATGAATATTTAAAATATTAAGATTAACAATAATGTGAAATATTCAATAAACTATCAAGAGATTGTCAAACAATGTGTCCAGAAGATAACATAGTTCTTGCTTGGACATGGTATGAACCATATGCTAGGAACATAACTAATAAGTGTATTTGTACAGGTAAGAAACAGTTTAATTGATATATCTAATGCAATATTTTTTTTAACTTTAAACATTCATACGTTCAGTTCCTTAACTGCTTAAAAGTCTAAAATGAAAAGATGAAACTGCAGCTGTTAGACATAAAACCCTTAGCTGGAGGAAAATTTAAGCATGGAAGTATTATAATCATGGACAAACGTAGCAATATCTATCATGGGGGGAACAGTTATTTACGTCTGTTACAAAATATTGACACATGAACATCACACGTGTAAAAATTTCGGAATACATCTTTATTTGTCTATTGAATTGAAGAAAGGATATTTCATCTTTTGTGTTTACTTTCATATCTGCCCTTTTGATAATAGAATTTTCTTTTTAAAAACAATATCATGTAATTTGCTGAGTAAGACATATTCCTGTTTTATTCAGCAATTGCATTCTAATTTAGTGATGTCAATAAGAAAAAATAACCAAAAATATATATTTTTGTACAGAACATATAATGAATGTATATGAAGCTTCAAGGCAACGCATATAGTTCTTTATGTTAGAAAATGGTCATTAGAGTCCAGTGGTGGCTAAAGGCTTCAGGTGTAAAACATTTATTACTTTGAAGCTGCTTTAATATTTATATTTAAGAAATTTTAAGATAACACAAACCAAAACTGTTAAAATTATGAAAATTACAGCCGATTGCATTGAGTGTGTGTGTGCAAAAGTAGTATCCTTGGTTAGCTTGCTTGCTAGCTGTACCGTGAATTCATTAGTATTATGATAGGTAAAATATCCCCCTTTAAGAGTCGACGTGTTCGACAGATAACCAAATTGAATCTATTTGTCTGAAGGACTAAGCTACTTCTACAGGAGGGTAGTATACCTTACCTAATAATGAATTCATGGTTCAGCTAACAAGCAAGCTAACAATAAATATTACCTTTGCCTACACACTCAATACAATCGGCTGTAAGGGTTTACTGTACCAATGCATACACACATATTCATAGCTTGTTTCAGAACCCATGCATTGGCGTGATGCTTTCAATATGACCTTTCCAACTTTGAAAAGTGTTTACGTACAACAAATTAATATTTTAAGGGCAAATACGGTACAGCAAATTAAGTACTGCAACATGAAAGTTTGTGTGTAAATGATTTAATAAGGCATCGTCTTTACCTTTATGAGTAACAATATTCAAATGTTCAACTATAAAATATCACAGCGTACTGAATATAGAAATCATACTTATAGATAATGCAGATGTCACAAAAAGATCAGGTACAACCTTGGGATCATCTGGCTTAAAGCTAAACAATACAAAAAGAGAATATATGCGATACAGTAGTTTTAAAATATTTCTCAAACATCTGTTTAGACTTTAAAAAATATTACCAGTAACTTTATATTGATGACATTTTATAAACTGATATAATAGTCGATAATAAAACAAATTCTACTAAGAGTAAATGCATAAGATTTTGACAAAATATAATGTTTTATTTAAATTTATTTATGTGTGCTATATTTTTTCTACATTTAATTTTAATAACTTCATATCCATTTTTGCTTTCAATTGGCATAGTTTCGAGAGAAAAAAAAACATGTTTTGGAATTATTTCAAATATGGGCACAATTTTAAGTCCCAGTCCCACTAGACCACGATCGCACCACGCTCACCGCGATCTAAAATAAATTTAGATCGTGGTGAGGTTGCGGTATGAGCGGCATGAAAATGTTAATTTTCGTTGCTTTCACGGTGCTACTATGTCCTTTCTACGCTTCTACAAAGATCCCGCTACGATTATACCACGTTCTCACCGCGCTTATTCTGCGACCTCACTACGCTTATCAAGATCTTTCTACGCTCTTCACGTTCTCACTACGACCATACCACGAGTTATCCGATTGCAACACGATCTTACTGCGATTATAACACGTTCTTACCACGATTATACTACGTTCATAGCGCGATCTTACTACGTTCTCAGCAATAACGTCAACATCGTGTTCCATATCAATACAGTTCAATTCCTTCTATTTCTGATTAAATCTTCGAAACAATACAGTCATGCCACCAAAATCTACCAGAACACGTGGGCATTGTGGTAGGAGTTGATGTAGAGGCAGAGCGAGCAAAGTAACGAATCCTGATCAAGCAGAGATGTCGGACCGACCAATCCAACCTAAATTACAACCCATTGCTGGTCCATAAAGCTCAATGACGATATCTTAGTGAACGATAGCAGAGATGACACAGATGTATCAATATATATAGGAAGATGTGGTATGAGTGCCAATGAGACAACTCTCCATCCAAGTAACAATTTACAAAAGTGAACCGTTATAGGCCAAGGTACGGCCTTCAACACAGGGCCTTGGCTCACATCAATCAGCACGTTATAAAGGACCCAAAATATACTAGGGTTAAACCATTTAAACGGGAAAACCAACGGTCTAATCTATATAAAAACGAGAAGCATGGTTGAGCCGTTAGAGCAAATGGATAATTACAAATCTAGGGAGCTTTTTTATATATTTTATGTGAAAATGACAATGAGAATGATGGTCGTAGTGTGAACGTAGTCAGGTCGTAAGAAGAGCGTGATGAGGACGGCAAGGGCGTGCTAGAATCGTACTATGGTCGTGAACAGCGTGGTATAGTCGTAGCAGAAGCGTAGTTTGGTCGCAGTGAGAACGTGATGGTCGTAGTGAGGTCGTGATAACGTCGCTGTGCGATAGTAGCGCAGTCTCTCCGAATAGAATCACGCTTTCGCTACGCTCTCGCTACGACTGTACAGCGACCTTTGCGATCTTACTACGATCTTAGTGCGCTCTCACTACGCTTCTACTACGACCTGATTTCGCCACGACCGCACCACGATTGTTTGGAATATGTTCAAAGTTGGCCACGCTCTTCACGATCTTGAAGACCTCACCACGACCGTGATACGACCTTACTGCGATCTACACGATCGCACTACGATCATCAAAATTTGCATTTTTTTCACAGATCGTAGTGCGATCGTGGCCTAGTGGGACTGGGGTATTAAGAACGTATATATTTAAGCCAAATTAGACCCAAGTTCGTACCTTCTCAAATGAATATCAACAATTTCAATACATCTTACAACAAGATAGCTTGAAGTTTATAATCAGGTCCTCTTACATATAAGATTTTCCTGGCTAATTTTCTTCCAATTTATATCCCCCCAGAAAACAATTAAAATAAATCTTTCCGGTTAAAAATATTCTATAACAAATGCAGGCACTTTAAGTTATAATGATAATTGCAACTACAAATGGTAATCTTGTATGGACCCTGAACGGGATGAAGATAATTCATCATGAGCTACAACAACTTCTTTCAAGTCTTCTCTGTCAAAAACAGTCATTTCAACTTGTTCCGTACAAACGGGATCTAATTCCTTCTCATCCTTTTGAAACTTCCTACGTTTTTCTGATGGAGTTCTTTGCCTAACATCACTGGAGGTGTTGGCAGAAGGTATTGAGCTGTATGTTTCTCCTATGTGTTCCTCTTGAATATCATGTAACAATGAACATGTACCATTGGGTATATTCCGTTTGCTTGAAATAGAATCTCCACTACCTGATAAAATTTCTGAATCACAAGTACTTACACTCGAAGCCACACTTAAGCTTCTAAATTGATCTGAAGAGTTATTTGTATTCAATAGGGATGCTATTAACATATTTTGTTGATCAATAAGTTTATTCAACTTTAAATCTAAGTATTTCACTTTATCTGCTAACAGTTCATTATGTGTATCCTTCTTTGATACATAATTGAGCATTTCGTATCGAAAACTTGAAATATCTTGCTTAAGCTCGTCAAAATCAACTGAAAAAAAAGAAAATCGATGCACAATTTGATAAATATAACCTTTCGAAAAATTGCAATAAAGATGTTACAAAATGCATGCTTAGTATTACTTAAATGTTTGTAGACTTGCGAATATATCTTTTTTATAATAAAATCTGTCATTCATTGGCCGCTATCTGTAACATTTGGTTTAAAGTCGAACCATTTATCAAACCATTGCTGTTTTGAGTTGAATTGTTCACGAATTCGTTATGTCAGGCTTTTTTGTAGCTTATCATGCTAATGGTATTGGTTTTGCTAGTCGTTGAATTTCTATGGTTGATTTAAAGTTGCCTTAATCAACATGATCAACGTTAGTTTGACGTTGGTTAATAGTTCACTCATTGCTATCCATACATCATCTCCTAATTTTAAAAGAATACATTTGTTTGTTTTTTGATTAGTTATTAAAGGCATTTTATACCTGATTCGGGCCTCAATAATGTACTTTTTTCCCAATTTTTATATCATCGATTGCGTCCAACACGTTGAATGCCACATATAGAGCAGGATCTGCTCTGTTCTATTGATCTGTCTTATTTGTTGTGTATTATGTCTGTTGATATTTTTCTTTTTTAGCCATGTTGTCAGTTTATTTTCGATTTATGAGTTTGAAATGTCCCTCTGGTTTCTTTCGGCTCTCTTTTACCATTGAAAAATTACTTAGAATGAGCAACACACCGGATGTCAAATTTTCTGCTTATCTTTACTGTTCAACCAAGGGTTTGTTGTAGGGTTCTTGCTCAGTCTATAGTTTTTCTATATTGTGTTGTTTAAACTGCTGTTTGTCTTTCCATGTTTTGATTTGGCGTTGTCAGTAAATCTTCGACTAATGAGTTTGAATATTCCTTTGGTATTTTCAGCAATATTTTATGAACATGCTTAATGTCTTGCAATCAAAAAATTGAGAATATTTACTGTAATTATATAACCAATATTAACCTTCGCTTGCATCATCTTCTCTCTGGACATCAAATATGTACCTTTTTACAATTCTTTTCATTACTCTCTAAAAAATATTATGATGATGCAATTAATCACACATCGTATTATACTAGGTCAACTGCAAAGATTATAATCATCAAATAATATGATTTTCGTTTTGGTTTTTTAACTATCAATGTATACATATAAACACTCATTTCATTTCATTTAGTGTGTATACTTGTAATGAAAATACTACTAATGATTTTTTTTATAACAAACTTGTCAGAAGATAGGGTTAGGCTTAACCTTATATAAAACATTGATGAGCATCTTAGCAAATATTTGAACGTTTCTAAATCAACAGTACCTTGTTATGATATTGTAACATCAGACATTTTAGCCATATATTTAAGATCAATTGTAACACTTTTGTAGAACAAAATATCGACCTACCTTATTTAAATGATGCAAGAACTTTATTTCCAAATTCGATACAAATTACAGTAATTCAGAGGAAGTTAGTTATGAATAAACATCTTTTTTTTTTGTTTACAGCAATGCTACATTTTTTTAAAGTTCAATGTATTGCTCTTAAATGAAATAAAATTAGTTATGGTCAAACATATACACTGCATGAAACAATACCAATTTCAAATATTCTATTTAGATTCAGATTAATGACATTTGAGTTTATTGCGTACATGTAGTTGTCTCATTGGCCATCATACCTTATCTTCTAAACTTATAAATATGTTCCCTTTGGGAAATATAACTCTTAAAATATTCAAGTATTTATATATATATTTCGTTTGATAAGTTTGGGTTTGAGCGTTTCTGATTAAAGTAATCTATAAACAAAATCTAAATTGGAATGGCAAATTCGAAATCACACGAAGTCAATAATATTTTTTTCAATTTCGTTTTTGTTATGCAGGTGCTCGCGTTAAAATGCATTTAAACATACTTGGATTTAAATCGATTGTGTTATTATGGGCCTGACAAAAATAAACTTTAAATGCGCTTCGTTCGCCATAAAATTAGGAAGATTTATTTTCAATCATTATACACGATAGAAGTTGATTAGTAATGCCAAATTTCTTATTTTCCGGTTAAAACGTTGTATTCGTCTTAATTACTGTATTTTGTTGTGTGCATTTTTGTTAAATATGCACATCATTTCTATAGTAACAGTATCGCATAGACTGTGGAAAATGGTGATGCTTAACGTATGTCGTTAGTATTTCAAAACAAAGACCGGTAGGATCAGATTAAGAAATTAAAGTGTCTAGGCTAAGTTGTTTATGTTCCTTTATTAGCAAATATTCAACAAATAACACTGGACACTTTAAATTTGCAAAACACTCATTTGCAAATCCGCCGCCGCCTCAAATAAGAGCTACAGTGTCATGTATATAACCAAAATGTGCGGAAATACATGGGATTCAATAATTTCATTAGTTTTCTACTGTTACTATTATATTTATTTTGCTATTTGATTTATAAAAACATGGGATTTTCAATATCCCATGGGACAGGGCAAAATCCCATGGGATTTACCATTATCCCATGGGATTTTGGTTAAATCCCATGGGATTTTTTTTGGTCCCATGGGATAATTGTAGTCCCATGGGATATTTGTTGTCCCATGGGACAAAAAAAATCCCATGGGATTATTATTATCCCATGGGATTTTTAATATCCCATGGGACAAAATAAAATCCTATGGGATTCAAATTATAAATATATAGATATAAATATACAGTATGTGTATGTTGCAATGAATGCTGTTTGGTAGTAAAAAGTTTTAAATGTATACAAGTTTTTTTTATATTTTATTAAAAAAAAATTCATTTTGTCACAAACATGTTTTTTATTTGTTAATATGACAATAAAGATTATAATTCTGATTTTGGAATGTATAATAAAATTTAAGGTCAAAGAGTAAAGTTCTTTCACTGAAACAAAATGATGACATGTTTAAATAAATGAAAAAATATTGTTTTGAAATCTTTGGCTTGTTTATTTTATAATGAAAAATAGAACTGAAAAAAATATTTCATATTCTGACTGAATAGTTTACTCTTTTCATGAAGTAAGGTTTTCTTTGTTATAGTTTCATTGCAATACATGATTGAATATGCAAACAAATTGAATTATATACCTTTGTGGTGTACATAATATTATGCTTATATTTGCAAATTTATAATTTAAACACTTTTTGTGTTAAAGTTTTAGTTTTCTTTTTCGCTGCTTGCTATGTACAATTATTCAGTCCACTATATAAGAGTCAAGTCAATAAATTATTTCATCCACTAGAATATTCCTGCAATTCTTAGACAAAACATTTTTCAATCTGTTCTTCAAAGATCCTCCTCGGTACATCTTTATTGGATGGAGCGATTCAAATGAGAAGACAAAGCAGGTTTATTTGGACAACAACATACTAATATTTTTTTCATTCGTTCCTTCTTTCAATTGATAATTACATTGTTGCATTTACATGATCAAGTTCTTGAGCATCTATGATCGTGATGATATGACTCCTTTTTGTTTATAGTCATTATGTTGAAATTTCCTTTTTCTATTAAATGTAGAAAAAAACATTCCATTTCAAATTAATAAAAAAAGTCGCACTGTTGAGAAAAATATCATCTTCCAAGTTTTCTGTTCAGTATTGATCTGTTGAATGATGACCATGAAAACCGAGATGTCTGACCTACAAATACACAAAACTCAAAAATTATCAGTGAAGAGAAATACAGCAATAAAATGAATATTTTATCATGTTTATGAACATTTTAATAAACTTTCATTTAAATATCTATTGTTAGTACTCTTATTTCAGTGCTTTGTGTCTATGATTTACATATTACTGGTTATTGTTTGGTTCCTTGTTGCAGTCTGTTGAGTTAAGCCCATTGCAACAAATTTTTACAATTTGTTCAAATGTTGTGCTGTTATTAAAACCACTGTCCGGTATAGCGTTTGCTCATTGTCAAAGGCTGTACAGTGAACTATTTTTGTTAAATTAAGGGGGCTCACAGGTTTCAATCAATTTTTTTTCTTAAAACATGTAATATAGGGTTACGCTATATTTTTCTATAAATGAACTTTATCTTATACTTTATAGAAAAATAGAAAAATTAAATTAAAACTAGAGGCTCTAAAGAGCCTGTGTCGCTCACCTTGGTCTATGTGCATATTAAACAAAGGACACAAATGGATTCATGACAAAATTGTATTTTGGTGATGGTGATGTGTTTGAAGTTCTTACTTTACTGAACAATTTTGCTTCTTACAATTATATCTATAATGAACTTTGCCCATTAGTAACAGAGAACTATATTTGGTAAAAATTTACATAAATTTACCAAATTAATGAAAATTGTTAAAAATTGACTATAAAGGGCAATAACTCCTTAAGGGGTCAATTGACCATTTAGGTCATTTTGACTTATTTGTAAATCTTACTTTGCTGAACATTATTGCTGTTTACTGTTTATCTCTATCTATAATAATATTCAAGATAATAACCAAAAACAGTAAAATTTCCTTAAAATTACTAATTCAGGGGCAGCAACCCAACTACGGGTTATCCGATTCATCTGAAAATTTCAGGGCAGATAGATCTTCACCTGTTTAACAATTCTACCCCATGTCAGATTTGCTCTAAATGCTTTGGTTTTTGAGTTATAAGCCAAAAACTGCATTTTACCCCTATGTTCTATTTTTAGCCATGGCGGCCATCTTGGTTGGTTGACCAGGTCACGCCACACGTTTTTTAAACAAGATACCCCAAAGATGATTGTGGCTAAGTTTGGATTAATTTGGCCCAGTAGTTTCAGAGGAGAAAATTTTTGTAAAAGATAACTTTAATTTACGAAAAATGGTTAAAAATTGAGTATAAAGGGCAATAACTCCTAAACAGGTCAATTGACCATTTTTGTCATGTTGACTTATTTATAGATCTTACTTTGCTGAACATTATTGCTGTTTACAGTTTATCTCAATCTATAATAATATTCAAGATAATAACCAAAAACAGCAAAATTTCCTCAAAATTACCAATTCAGGGGCAGCAACCCAACAACCGATTGACCGATTCATCTGAAAATTTCAGGGCAGATAGATCTTGACCTGATAAACATTTTTACCCCCATGTCAGATTTGTTCTAAATGCTTTGGTTTTTGAGTTATAAGCCAAAAACTGCATTTTACCCCTATGTTCTATTTTTAGCCGAGGTGGCCATCTTGGTTGGTTGACCGGGTCACACCACACATTTTTTAAACTAGATACCCCAATGATGATTGTGGTCAAGTTTGGTTCAATTTGGCCCAGTAGTTTCAGAGGAGAAAATTTTTGTAAAAGATAACTTTAATTTACGAAAAATGGTTAAAAATTGAGTATAAAGGACAATAACTCCTAAACGGGTCAACTGACCATTTTTGTCATGTTGACTTATTTATAGATCTTACTTTGCTGAACATTATTGCTGTTTACAGTTTATCTCAATCTATAATAATATTCAAGATAATAACCAAAAACAGCAAAATTTCCTCAAAATTACCAATTCAGGGGCAGCAACCCAACAACTGATTGACCGATTCATCTGAAAATTTCAGGGCAGATAGATCTTGACCTGATAAACATTTTTACCCCCATGTCAGATTTGTTCTAAATGCTTTGGTTTTTGAGTTATAAGCCAAAAACTGCATTTTACCCCTATGTTCTATTTTTAGCCGAGGCGGCCATCTTGGTTGGTTGACCGGGTCACACCACACATTTTTTAAACTAGATACCCCAATGATGATTGTGGTCAAGTTTGGTTCAATTTGGCCCAGTAGTTTCAGAGGAGAAGATTTTTGTAAAAGTTAACGACGACGGACGACAAAGACGGACGACGACGGACGCTGGACGCCAAGTGATGAGAAAAGCTCACTTGGCCCTTTGGGCCAGGTGAGCTAAAAATGGGGACACCATTCAATCACACTCACAATCCGCCTTTGAAAGAAGCATATATATACATTTTTGTAAAGATACTTTTTTTTCTGTTTAACTAATAGGAGAAATAGAGGTAATTTTGAAATGAAAAAAGAACTTAATTACAGAAATCGCTTAAATTTTACAATAGTTTAGTTTAAGTAAATTTAGTTGAAAATGATAATGAAAAATATAGGTCACTGATGAGCTAAAAAAGATATTACAATTTTCATGCCAAAAAATGGCATTTCTGCACCAAAGTGAGATAATTTGGAGCTTTTTCAATGATATATACATTTTAAAAGTTGTCTGGGGCCAAAACGAATTGATTTTTTAGAATGATTTCTGTACCATATGAAAAGGTAAAAACTAATAAAGTTATAAATAAAATTAGTTATGAAAAAAAAAATATTTAATATTTTTCTGAAATTTTTATACCCTCGAGCCTCCTTAAACATTGTTAAATGTCATTTTATCTCTATTGGAGAAAAGTCTTATTTGAAATCAGACTGCTTCTTATTTTTATATCAACCCAGCCATATTATGCCTGTCCAATATCAGGAGCTTGTACATAGTTCAGTGGTTGATGTTGGTTCATATCCGTCATTTTTGTTTTTCATAATATTTTGGTTTTTTTATAAATTAGTCTGGTATATTTGAAGTTTGAATTGATGCTTTGTTTCAAATTTTGTTAGCGTTGTCTTTTATAGATTACTATATCATGTATAGGGTATGAGTTTTTTCATTACTAACAGGTCATCATTGGCCTCTAATAAGTAATTACAATGCTTACATCCACTTAATTGAACTCTGATGGATAGTTTTCTCATTTATCGTACCACATCTTATTTTAATAAATATTTAATCATTACTCAAGGGCTTAAACTTTTTTCAACAGTGGACTTACCATTTAGGCTTTGTTGACCTTTGTAAATCTATTTTTGTTGATAATTTCTTCTGTTTATAGTTTCCCTTTTATATCTTTAATATTCTTGCCCTACACATAAAAGGGTAAACAATATCATTTAATGACAAAAATAACTACTAATACATAAAAAGTAGGCAACTGAAAATTTTGCCTCATTTGTATATAACTTTGACTTGATTCTCATTCTTGCTGTTTAATATTATCATTGTTTTATGAAAATGAGGTCTTAGTAAAATTAACCTTGGCAAACAGATATCTTCTTTTTTTATATGACACCTTGCATTCATTTCGTACAACAAGTAGACCTATGCTTATAATATCTGACAAAACCAAGAAAACTTAGCATTGACCAAAGAACCATAAAATGCGGTCATGGTTTTATGAATCTGCCATAGAGACATGCACACCTTACAATTGTTACATATCCTACAAATATAATCTACCTGTAACTTTAAGCATAATTATGATAAACAATGCAGTGTTTCATTGTCCAATGAAAATGAGGTCACGGTCATATAAAATATGACAGACAGACATGTGCATCTTACAATCATTCCGTTCACTAAATAAAGTGACCTTATTGCTTACAGTATCTGGAAAATAAACCAAACCACAAAAGCTAAACATTTTCATAGTTCCTTATACCCTGTCACATTCATAATATACATGTATGTGCCTGTTCCAAGTCAGGAGCCTATAATGAAGTGATTGTCCTTTGTTTATGTGTAACATTTAACTGTTTTTCCATTTTTTGTACATAAATTAGGTTGTTAGTTTTCTGGTTTGAATTGTTTTCGTTGTCATTTCTGGACCTTTTATAGCTGACTATGCAGTATAACTGGGAGTAATCTCAGATCTGTTCATTGTGTCTTTTTGTGTAGGGATGTACAAGTACCCGGCCACGTCCACTTGTATTTTTGTCCATCTGATGAGTTAAGCCTTTTTCAACTGATTTTTATAGTTTATTCTTATGTTGCACTGTTATACCACTGTCGCAGGTTAGGGGGAGGGTTGGGATCCCGCTAACATGTTTAACCCCGCCACATTATTTATGTATGTGCCTGTCCCAAGTCAGGAGCCTGTAATTCAGTGGTTGTCGTTTGTTTATGTGTTACATATTTGTTTTTCGTTCATTTATTTATATAAATAAGGCCGTTAGTTTTCTCGTTTGAGTTGTGTTACATTGTCTTATCGGGGCCTTTTATAGCTGACTATGCGGTATGGGCTTTGCTCATTGTTGAAGGCCGTACGGCGACATTTAGTTGTTAATGTCTGAGTCATTTTGGTCTCTTGTGGACAGTTGTCTCATTGGCAATCATACCACATCTTCTTTTTTATATTTGTTCATTGTTAAGGCTGTAGGATGACCTTGAGTTGTTATTTTCTGTTTCATTTGGTCTCTCATGGGGAGTTGTCCAATCATACCCCATCTTCTTTTTTTTATTGTCCTATATGTACTATGAAAATAAAGTAAGATGAAACTTCTCAGTCAGACATATGCACCTAGTTGACCTTTTGCTAATTTGAAAATAATAAAATAGAGAAACTGGCCAAAAAAAACAAAAAGGTAACATTAAGCAATGAACCATAAAAATGAGGTCAAGATTGAATAAAACATGCCAGTCTAACATGTACATCCCTAAAAATTTTCATACAACAAATATACTTGACATGTTGCATACAATATTAGAAAACCCGACCAAAACACAAAAACTTAACAATAACCACTGAACCATGAAAATGAGGTCAGAGGATAGAAAACCAGATAAATTGACACAAATCCCTGTGGTAAGACAAAATGTGCCATAATATTAGTCCAAATGATAATAAAGTCTTGCATGGCTATTCTGTTCTGTTCTGGTTTAGAAAATCCCTCCTTCAAAGGAGCACTTTGCACAATGACGAATAAATGTTTATATATATATATACCTAAAAAGACATACTAGGTACGCCTCGTGAGATAAGTGTTGGTTACTGTCAAAGACCCTTACGCTTGCTTGGCGGAAGGTTTTTAATTATGAAGACGAGTTCGTACTCCATGAAGAGCAAAGCAAAGCTTCCTTGTTATGTATTCTACAGTGTAGCAGGCATCCATGCATTTACATTTGCAACCACAAGCACATATAAAGCTACTAGGGTCCAATATAAAGTTAGTGTCTAGCTATTTCAACTTTTTTCTTGGACGCCGTCATAGTAAAAAAAAATCCTTTCAAGGTGTAATAATTGTTTGTATTACAAAAAGAAGAAACCTAAATCTTACTTGTTAGTTGTTATGGGCTAACAAAAAAGATTTATTTAAAGTTGGTTATACATACAATACAACATAAGCTCTAGAGCTTTTATCCAACATATATATATAGGACAAGCACAATACATAAAACATTAAGTTCATCACTGAGATAGTAGTCTCAGATAGAGGGAGACAGGGTCAACCAAACCCCTATTCAATCTGAATGTAGGACAGAAAGTCACAGGACAAAAAGTCACAGGACAAAAAGTCACGGTCAACAAGTCACAGACAAAAAGTCACAATTCAGTTTAGAGATTATTTTTCTTTGAACAAGAAAACACTTTTTTTTTGTATTTTTCTTGAAGTTTTATTTAAGAAGCAACTTAGTAATTAAAATTTATTCAATAAATATCAATAATAATCAAATAATTGTTATGAAAACAAAATTTCAAATTTGCTTGGTACTTAAATGGCTTCAATTTGCCAATAAATATGGCCCCATAAATATATCCTTTGCAAGATTAAAATCTAATACATTTCCATTTATCGTGTTTATCAAGCTCTATGAGCAATTTCCTTAAATTGAAAATGAATATATGTAATAAAAAGAAAATATTTCAAGATCTTTTTCATATATATTCAAACCAATTGTCAACAATTTGTTTGTGACTTTTTGTCCTATCAAATTTGTGACTTTTTGTCCTGCGACTTTCTGTCCGTTTACCTTCCATCTAAATCAGTAAACTGAATAATTGTTTTTTGCAGTTGTCCGGGTAACGAGTCGATATCTGTTATTAATCATGCAAATTGCGAGTCAACACTTACACACCTTTTTTCAGAATGTCAGCTAAAAACAAAGAATCACTCAGGTGATAGGGGAGTGTAACCGATGAATTGATCCTGAATCAGATAAGATTTTCCAAGTATTACGGAGTCGGAGAACCTCTTTATTTGACACTCACCGGGAGATTTAATAATGAGGCTACTAAAAACATTTCATTTTCCCATGTTCGCTGTTTTTCGCTATAATTATTCAAAGCTGAATAAAGCTATTTGAAAAATTGTGTTTTTTACTGCTACAAGATATTTGAATAAAATCACGTGAAAAAAATGCTAATTACGCACCAGTTGCTGAGCAGAGAATCATTTTAAGCCAGGAACAGTATACACTAACTGTAAGAATAGAAATTCCCTGTAAAAAGGCAGTCAAATCTTAACAGAACTGTAACTTAATGATTCATGTATATCAGGTTCCAACACCTCACCCAGCACCCTGGCCCAGCACACTGAGTTAGCAAACTGGTGTGTGTCAGTCTTAATTGTAATATAAAACTGCGTAGGTTCATATCGTTAGATTTATCGTTTGTTTGGATATTTTTAGGATCGTTGTAAAATTATATATCTTGAACTTTGTTAAAATACTATTTTAAATTGTTCAATTCGTTATATTTCATAATTTTGTCAAAGTGTACTTTTTAAAGTTTTAAATTTTAAAGATATAAAAACGAATATATATATATATATATATCTTCCATTTTGATTTGAGGGAAATCTGTTTGAACTGTAATGACATGGTCAGTCAACTGATTTGTTGCAAAGCTGATTACAGGTAATTATAACATACAGCAATTTTCCATTACGACAGTGCGTGTACTCTCCGGTGTGTATAACGTAAAGTTTCTAGAGAACATCCTGTCTACGTGTAATACAAATTGATGACATTACACAAAATTTCTTTTGTTAAATGTGCTTAGGTATCTGTGTCTATTCCCTATTTCAACACCACAAATTTTTCGAAGAAAAAAAATCAAAAAATCAATTATATGAAATAAAGAAGAAAAGTAGCTAATATCAACTTCAGTAACTAGTAACTGCGCATTGAGTAATCATAATTTCAATATTGCATGAACCAACAAATGGAAGTTTTTAACGACCTTGACTGGCTATACAGCCCTTGCACGGTCGGTAATGAACCAACCCTTGACAAAACGTATACATGTAGGCCTATGTAAAAGTGTTTAAAAAGACCAATTCCTATTGGTTATATTTCACACTAGGACCTTAGATAACTAGAACTAAGCAGTGGTAGATCCAGAAATTTTCATAAGTGGGGACCCATTGACTGCCTAAGAGGGGGTCCCTGCCAGTCATGCTTCAGTGATTCCCTATATAATCTCCCATTTTCCAAGATTAGTGTGTGGGGGTGGGGCTGGAAAAAAACCTAAATCCGCCTCTGCTAATTGGGAAGTCATTTTGTCTGATACACACATATAAATACCTATAAAGTACAAAATGCTTCAAATATATGCATAAATAATAATGGTACGTCTAAAAACCGTTAAGGATCTCCTCGGTGCACGCAAGACATAAAAAGTCACTTAGGACATGTATTTTAGTGTTGAGGGTATTCATTCGATTCATAACTTATTTCATAATCTTGTAATTTTTGTTTTGATAAAATTTGAGACATAAATACATGTATTGAGACATATAATACATGTATTATATGTCTCTGATAAAATAAAACCAACTTTAAAGAAGTTATTTAAGTTTGAATCGGCTGTCACCTGTGTTTTGCATTGGGATGCCAAAACATTAATGTTATTTACAAAAATGCCAAAACCTGCAAATATATTTTAGGCAATAAGAGACATTTATAAATCGATGATTTTTACACTAAACGTTTTTATAATTTGTTATAGAAATATTAATAAGTACATGTACATAGTTTTATCAAAGACATATAATATAATTGTATTATATGTCTCTGGTTTTATCAAGGATTTGTATAGTAACTATACACATCCTTGATTTTATAAAGTCCTTCATTGCTTCAACCCCTTGGTGAAATTTAAATGGCGAGACGATAATTAATAAACTATCTATCTATCGACATGCGCCGTTATTTAGGATTTTAGAATACGTCACGGATGACCGATGATCATTTTCAATACCAATCATCATTTGAATTTTGTCAATTGATCTTTAATAATGTGTCTCTGTTGATGGTTATAAACACATAGAAGTAAACTTTGCAAAAAAAAGTTTACTTGGAAAAAAATATAAATTATATGAATATGCTAAATAAATTTTTCTTTGGTATGTAATAATCGAAGACGTTTAGAAATATAAAGAATCTTCACATAGTTGGGAAATTTTCTATTCAAGTTATATCATTTAAAAACGTTTAGAAATATAGATCTTTTTCGATGTACAATTTGGCCCGCTTGGAGATCTTAATAATTGTTTGCCTACTTTCGTCTATTTATATTGCTGAAATTCTTTAATAAAAAAACTTGTACAAGCCCTTGCTATAATATAATGAAACTCGTCGCCAATATCACCATAAATACTTAAAGAACAGATATAATCTTATCCTAAATAGTTTGCCATCTAACAATTTAAAAAGAAATTTTGAGTCGAAACTGAAGTACCAAATCTTTAAAAAGAATCACCTTTTTTTGTAACAGTATAGACGTCGAAAATTAAACTCTATATATATATTCTTTTTTCAAAACTCCTGAAATAATTTAAAATTATCTTTAGACAGCTTTCATATGCACATCTTTTTAGAAGTATGTGAGCGTATTACCCCCCCCCCCCCTTTTTTTCCTTCTATAAAATTTATTTGTAAACGAATTTTGTGTCTTAATTTGTGTTTGCTAATTAACTGCGGTTCATGCTGTCAAAGGTAAAAAATGTCTCCTTGTGTATAAGTTATTGATAAAAAAATATTTGAAGCCGCCAGAAGAATAAATCATTTCCTGAACTTAAATACATTTATTTGTAAATAAAGACAATTTGCCTAAAACATTCTCTCATATATTTAAACAATTGTAAAATAATTAATTCAACGACTTTCTTTTACTTTTTACTTTTCTTCTTCAGTTTTTTTTTTTACCCATTGCTCTTCAATTACTGATCACAAATTTTTCGGATGCTTTTTATCCTATTCTCGTATCGAACTTACATGTTAGCAGTTGAACGGAATTAAGTACATTTTTCAGGAATTTACAACTTAAATTTTCAACAACAAAATTCCACACTTTTTTACTGGGATTTTTTTTTTCTGTTTTGAAGGCGCCACCAGTGACCCCGTAGCACACATAACCAACACCTCACATGGCGTATTCACGATGTTGAGGTATTGACCTACAATCACATTTATCAATATACAGCAAGTAGGTAATTTGGTGTTGATTGCCAGTAGGTCAGAATTTGTTAATTGAATTTTACCTGTAAAAGGGTCACTAGCTGTCAAATTCATGTTCATCGATTTTAATCAAATTCACATAACATGTGGTGTTGAATTGTTTATTAAAATTCCACGCACAATCTTGGCTGATATGCATAAAACCATTATTTCATGAACCTGCATGAAATATTGACTTATCACAGAACTAATTAAAAAAATAAACCACCGAAAGTCCACATAAGAGATCATAAGAGGGTATAGAGAATAACGGGCAAAGAAAAAAAGGAATAAAGAATAGTGAAAGAAAGAGAATAATGGTAAAAAGTGTAAGTCATTAAAAATATAGCTTAAAAAAAAAGAAGCCTCTTGCATCAATTTGAGGAATTAACCCAAGATTAATTTTACGGCGGCTTATTTTATTTTGGATTAAAAATAAACACAATTGACAAGTTTCCTTCCCCTGCATTTTCGATCGCACATGTAAATAGCACGTTGGTCTCAAATAAGACACTGATACATTACAACACTTGCCGTCAGTATTTGAAAATATTAATTAAGAAGGTATAGAAAATTAATGCACGCACACTATTATCCACCACAGGCCTAAATCGTTAGTCCGCAAACAACGAGGGTGATAAAAAACCCAGCACTTTGAACACAGACACCGGCATGCTATGAATTTGAAAGCTTCCCAAATTAGTAACTATCAAGTTCTATTAACCATAGAAAACTGTTGTCCTTTTTTATCAAAAATGAAATTTAAATCAATTTATTCATATATTTGACCGACTAGAATTAATTGGGGAATTTAAACCAATTCCTATTGTAAGTGATAAAACTATCAGATCACAATATCAGGGTGATTGAAATGAGGAAAGGGGGGGGGGATCAGGTATTTTGGGGGGAAGAAAGAAGGGAGGGTGAGTCCACCCCCTTCAATTTGAGAATATGCTATTATCTTGTAAACGGTTTAGATCCCCACCCCTAAACCATATATATTCTTGAATGGGACAATAAAATGAATCAATTAAAATTAAAGGAAGTCCCTGGGGGGTCACCCCACCCCATTCAATTTGAGAATGTGCTATTATCTTGTAAACGGTTTAGATCCCCACCCCTAAACAATATATATTCTTGAATGGGACTATAAAACAAATCAATTAAAATTAAAGGTTAGTCCCTGGGGGTCACCCATCCCCGTTCAATTTGAGAATGTGCTATTATCTTGTAAACGGTCCAGATCCCCACCCCTAAACCATATATATTCTTGAATGGGACGATAAAACAAATCAATTAAAATTAAAAGGAAGTCCCTGGGGGTCACCCCGTCCCGTTCAATTTGAGAATGTGCTATTATCTTGTAAACGGTCAAGATCCCCACCCCTAAACCATATATATTCTTGTATGGAACAATAAAACACATCAAATGAAATATAGGAGAGTCCATGGGGGATCACCCCCACCCTCACATGTTTGAAAAACTTTTAAATGGTTGAGATCCCCAGTGGTTAAGTGAAAAAAATTCCGGATCACAGGGGGAGGATTCTAGGGGTTGGTAGTTCAACTTGGAACCCCTCCTTTTTTTTGGACACTCAATGCATTTGAATGGGAACATATAGTTGGAACCACCCCTCCTAAATCTTGGGTTGGGAACAGGGAACCCCCTTTATAAAATGGCTGGATCCATCCAGGCATACCATCTAGCTAGCTATTAAGGCTTTAAAAATATGAAATAAATCAAACAAGGAAATTAATGGTGTAGGCAACTGTTTTGAATTTTAAAAAAAGCCTTTATTAACCATTTTTGTTAACAATGTTAAATTTTGTGTGCATTTATTTTTGCTTATTTTCAATAACAAATAAATAATGGACAAAATTGCGTGATTGATTATTGTAATTTACGAAAAATCTGCATACATGTTATAAAATGGGAAGTAGAAACTGGGAATTTGTCAAAGAGACAACAACACAAGTGACAACCAAAGAGCAGACAACGACCGAAGGTCACCTATGGGTCTTCAATGCAGTGAGGAAATTTTGGCACTGGTCTTCAGCTCATAAATATGTCTCAGAAATGAGAATGATATACAGCTCTCATTTGCATTAATAAAAACCTCACAATATGTTCTGAATATCAGAATATACAGTATTGCAAGATACTCTCATATTGTACACATGGAGCTGAGAAACTGTAAAATTAATCATGCTAATTTAACATTTAAGTCCTCGTAATCAATCTTAATATGCATACTGTTGTACAAAGGAATATAAGTATGCAAAAGACATATATATATATATATGGTCTTCAAAAATAAGAGTATCAATGCTATTAATTTATGACAAGATCTTAATCAAGTAATTATTTTGGTTTGTTTAAATATTTAGGAGGTTAGTATGACCTCCTTTTTTGTGATGATGTTTTCCTTTTAAGCTGGGAAAAATTGTTTGTATCAACAAAAATAAAAACACAAAGTTAATCTAGAATTATGTTTTTATCATTTTTTTTTATGTTTAGATCATGTAGATTGTCAGCAAGATGAAAAGAAAAAAAAATATGCAGCTCAAAAGTCAAAATGTGGATAAGCTGAGGTTCAAGGTCCTACTTTTGCAGATTTTCATATTTTGCATGAATGAATTTAAAGTTTATACCATGGACAGCAGAGAAAGAAAAAAAAACTTTCAATTTTCCTGCTTCTGAAGGATAAATGTAAAACATCTTGTTTTTGGTAAGTTTTATGCTCTGTTTTAATAGTGTTGGTGCATTCATCTGTCCAGTCCTTCCTCTAAATTGTATCCTCTTTAATTTCAGTAAGTAGCCTGTGGATTTACATATATATACTCAAAATTTAGTACTAATATTAAGGGATTTTAGCATGACATCCTGTCGAATGCTTGTTAATCATGTTTATGTTCCAGAACATATGAGTATTTAGACTACGCGTACAGTCTGCCCAATTTTAAGAAGTTGGTCAAGTTTATTAGAAACAAATATACATTACAGATCAACATAACTGAAATCTTTAATAGATTAATACAAAAAGTTTAATTGCAGTAGAAATAAAAATACATGTTTGGTTGAGCTCTGGTATTAGACAGTACAAGTACCGGGTATACTCAAATGGTCTGATTGTATGCATATGGTCAGACTGTAAGAGTATACTTATATGTTTCGGACCATAAACGTACGGTCCAAATACTTATATGGTCTGAAACATTTATACATGTCTTAAAATAAGTATCTAACAAACACGTTGGTGTTTGTGAACTTGGTAATAAGTTATTCGATAGAAATATAATGTTTTCAGATTATAAAAATAAAAATATCCCATATTTACTTTTAATAAAGAAGAAGATTATTGATGTATGTATAACTGTAAAATGAGACAGCAAGCCAACAACACAAAAAATAAGTATGAAACAATATATTTTTTTGTATCAATGTTATAATCATGATAATTTCCAATATGTCCGAAGATTTCAAGGTATTTTTACATTGAAATAAAATACAAATTGAACTCTGTCAGAACTTCAAAAGCTTAAAGATATATTGTTTCTGTTGTCTGCATTTTGTATAATATATTGAAATTCTAGTGAATAATGGAATATGTTATTATAATTGCCTAAAGTTTTAACATTGATCTTTATATATGATATAAATAACTTGGGAAAATACCCAAACGTTATAAAGAAGAATAAATTAATTGATTATTATATACCGGTAGTATTAGAATAGGAAGATGTGGTATATTGCTAATTTGACAACTCTCCATCAGAGACCAAAGGATGTAAGAGGTTAGAAACTGATGACATTGGACAACCTTTAACAATCAGTAAAATCCATACCGCATAGCTATTTTTATTAAAAATCATATTATTGCTACATGTATGCAAAAATTTTTATATAATACTTCAGATTTTATTGGTTCTTTTTCAGAAGGATTGAAATTCATCATCTAGAATAAATGGCGAAAACATAGAAACAAGACCAGAATAAATTCAAAGACAAAAGTTGGATCAGCTATTATTTTCATCACTCAGTCAATGATTTGAAGTTCTTTTAAATACCAAAGATATTGAAACCACAATAATGTCAATGTTCTGTGCGCTGAATGACCAAAAAGTGGACTATAAGATCACACAATGCTGGATGATAAGAAACTATTAATGTTTTGTGTGGAGGGATATTGTGAAAAAAATAGATTTACTTAAATAGCTACTGTAAATTCAAGAATTGTTGTGAGGGTTTATATTTGCAAAAATTGCAACACAGATGTAAACGCAATAATTTAAACTCCCATTTAGAAATATTTTATATGAATTAAACTGATCTCAAAATCGTAAAAAATTAAAATCTCATATTAGTCTTAAATGACAAAAATCCAATAATAAATGCACGCAATAATTTCTGAATTTACAGTACTAGTATGTTCAGCCTTATATTAGAGTTTTTCATTGATTTCAAATGGTAAATAATAGTGTTTCAAGAAAGTATTCTATAATTCATAAATAAACATATATTGATACTTACATTATCTACTTTGTTGTTTAAAAGTTTAGTTTTGAACAGTTATAGAACAATATGTTGAATTAACATTTCCAAAGAAAAAAGATATTCAATTAAAAAGATTCATCTTATAACAATTTACTACCAAATAGAATACATTGTAACATACACATTACTGTATATTTATATCTATATATTTATAATTTGAATCCCATAGGATTTTATTTTGTCCCATGGGATATTAAAAATCCCATGGGATAATAATAATCCCATGGGATTTTTTTTGTCCCATGGGACAACAAATATCCCATGGGACTACAATTATCCCATGGGACCAAAAAAAATCCCATGGGATTTAACCAAAATACCATGGGATAATGGTAAATCCCATGGGATTTTGCCCTGTCCCATGGGATATTGAAAATCCCATGTTTTTATAAATCAAATAGAAAAATAAATATAATAGTAACAGTAGAAAACCAATGAAATTATTGAATCCCATGTAATTCCGCACATTTTGGTTATATTCATGACATTGTAGCTCTTATTTGAGGCGGCGGCGGATTTGCAAATGAGTGTTTTGCAAATTTAAAGTGTCCAGTGTTAAATGTTGGTATCGTAAAAACTTCGAAGTTTATACATCACTGACATATGCATGTGTCCGGAAATATTTGAATAACAAGAATTATGTTTTATGTCTATTCTTTAGATTATTATGAGTATTACTTAAATAAGAAACGTTTTTATATTCTTCATGCTGAAGACAGTTTAGGTTTTAACAAATTATATACCTATATGGAGTTATTTTCTTTCAGAACGACAGGTCATTCTTTTTCAGAATCAACCCGGACGATACCATGTTTCAATGATATATGCTCCAAGGCATAAAATAATGACCTGTGTGAGGTCATTATTTTCCTTGATAAACATGCAATCGATGATTTACTTCAAAACTTTATTCGTGTAATAGTTTTTTGTTGCCGATTTGGAAATTTATTTTTTAAAGTTCAATCGATGAAAGGTGTAAAAGAAACCGTCATTGTAGTACCGCATTTTAATTTTAGAAACAAATAACGTGAAGTTTTGTTAATTTATCGCTACAATAAAGAAACATTATCATATATGTCAGATGAATTTTAATGTAGACTTTCATAAAATAAATCCAAATTTAACATATTCGTGTGTAAGATTTTGAAAATCTTATTGAGTCAAACTGAAAACTTTTTAAAATTTTCGTATACCTTTTACTCTATCAAATGATCAACTAATAAGATAATCTTATATTCTATTGAATAACATTAACGTAACTCACGAAAGGGTCTGGTGCGGAGGGGATATAATTATATCCAGATTATCTTTAATAAAATGTATTGCTATTCAAAAGACAATCATTCTGAATTTTTCATTCGATTCAAATAAAATTGTTAAAAAAAAATAACCACTTTTCCGCGATAGAAATAACATAACAAATAGAAAAAAAAAACATACCCCTCCCCCTTTTCCATAAGCTATGTGGTACAATAAATTACTTACAATGTGTCTTGTATTTGTCATACACCGTTATCGGATGGTAACAATACATTTGTGTCTTACTTCATGCAGTTACAGTAATATTTTTATTGTGTATGGATAATAATTTTTAAAAGGTTTATATCTAAATTATTTAGTGAGTTTTATTTCACATTCTAAATGAGCCGCAGGGCGTATTTAAAACCTGAACGCATTAGAAAGGAATATCCCACTTTCGTGTTGTCCGTAAAATAGGATACTAAATTTTACAAAACTTTATAAAATAAAATTTTTTGACGGTATATAAGTCAGATAATGCATATTTTAAGGTTTTTCTTGTCGTAGAACACACCTCGGGATGTCAGGATTGCTCAAAGAAAAACCTTAAAATATACATTATCTATAACATAAACACTTATATAAAGGCACTAAAACCACAATGCTAAAATAAATTACCTTATATGTTAATGAAACATAGACAAGATTCGGATCTGAGTCACAACGTACAAAACCATTCGTAGTGTTGTTTCTTTCCCGGAAACGCTTTATTCCTTTTAACTGTTCACTTGACCCGTTCCGATTTTCCTCCCAGCCTGCCGTTGCAGTCTCGGCAGCCTATATATAATAATATACAACACAAAATTAAAACATATTTGAACCAAGTTTAAGAATCATTTATTTATGGTAAATAACACATTAGAGCAGATACTGTTTGTAGTGGTTGATGAGTTTTATTTCACTTTTTGCTTTTTTTATCGAGCGTAAGGTGATAAATTCAATACAAACTGGAATCGATATCAAAAGTTTAAATGATCGATTGATTGAAGCATCAGCACCAAAATGATAGATCACGGCGAGTCAAACATTTAAGGTAAAGTTTACAGTAGTGGCATCCTTGAAAAGGCATCATACATATATTTCGCCTTTTGTGCATGCAGTTTCTTTGCTGAGAAAACTAGTGCGCTTAAATCGCAACAGATCTCTAAAACAGGTTAAATTGATAAAAACGAGCACAGATAGATAAGTAGAGTGTATTTTATACCATTATTGTATTCCGTATGTTATAGAAGCATACTTGAGGAAATTTGGGCAGTGAACCATAAACGATGCCACGTTTCCTGCAATAGATGCGCATTTTGACAGTTTCTGTCACTACTCAAGTTTGAGAATAGTGCACACAATCCAAGAACTATTTTATTAAAATTATTCAAATTCTACAATACTTATATCTTCACAGTAACAATAATTTTATACCCTCCTAACACGCATTTTCATAAATTATCCATAAGGTTTCGTGACTTCTATATAGATAAACACTGTGTACTATGAAACTTACAGGACTGTTCGCACTATTAAACATTTCTCTGTCTTTTACTCTCCCAGGATGTGGCTTAACATCAGCCTCACTTTTCTGTGGACAACAGCTTTTGCAAAAAAATTGGAAAATTCGTAAAAGTGCTTTTGGAGTAGGAACTATATTAAATGGAATAGGAAGAGTTGCATCGTCTCTAATATACTCCATATACAATTTGGTCCTTGCAAACTTCCATTCTGTATCAGCCTCTTCCTGGAATATTTATAGAAATTGGTTAAGGATGATGGTTGATAATTGATAACTGATTATCGACTGATTGAATGATGTTGAAGGGGGTCGGAATGGATGATGATGATATGATTACAACAATGACAGCAACGATTTCTAAATAAAAAGTAATGAAGATGATGTCTCTGCACAGAGTTTACATTTACTTAACATCGTTGTCAATGTAATGGAATGGTATGCGACTTTCATACAAGTGAGACCTTTAGCTAGCTATAGCCACAATTTTCTACAAAAATAATGCCTGTACTAAATTAGGAATATGACAGTTGTTGTCTATTCGTTTGATGTGTTTTAACTTTTGTTTTGCATTTGATTAGGCACTTTCATTTTTTGAATTTTCCTCGGATTTCAGTATTTTTGTTATTTTATTTTTTTAGAACAAAAACAATACATACCTGAATTATTTCGAAGGATCTTGACATCATTGCTATCAACATATTTAAGAGCACGATAACTGTGGAAATATTGTAGGCTCCAAATATTACGTAGCCAACATTTTGTATAAAGTAACTATCAAAATCTCCAAGTTCAACTACATCCGGATCCCCACGACCAAATAGGGACCAAAATACTGTAATAAATGTCTTGTCAATTCTGAAATAAAACAAGTAATATGGTATACATTTACGATATTTGCTGATATCAACTGATTTAGTGTTAACGTTCTCATCTTTAGTATTTCAATCAAAATAGTTTTAAACAAAGGTTGACACCACGGCATGTGAAGGTGCAATATTATTTTTTTGTTGTTCATGACAGATCTTTACATAAATTTCAAATTCATTAACTTTTTATTTGTTGTTTTTTTTCATCCATCCATACATGCATAGTAAAACATTTAAAAATTGCGATATGAAATGTGATACAACGTATGTAAATGTTTTATGTCTATAAAAGTAAAACAAATTGATTAAAATGGAATCATGGAATAAACCTTACATTCCAAAATGGTTTTCAGCTTTTGCTGATATATTACTGCTTAAATTCCCAAACTGAACCTGCGATCGGACATCTACTGGATAGTACCAATACAGGTTATGTAAACCAACCATAAAGGCCACAAATACTACCAGAAATATTATAACAAACTTTAAAATGTCCTGCAAATAAATGAGGTTAAATAATAAGTAAATATTAACCAGAATGGGAAAAAATATGAGAGTACAATTAGGCTCTTATGATTTTTCACTAAATAAACCTGAAGTGGGACCGACGATGTCTAGACACTAATTAATGTTAAAATATATACAAAAGGTGGATTAAAAAATTCAATATTTTCCTTGGCTAGTTAAAAAATAAAAACGGGGAAAATTCAAAAAGGAAAGTCCCAAATCAAATGGCAAAATCAAAAGTTCAAACACATCAAACGAATGGATAACAACTGTCATATTCCTGACTTGGTACAGGCATTTTTTTATGTAGAAAATGGTGGATTGAACCTGGTTTTACAGCTAGCTCAACGTCTCACTTGTATGACAATCGCATCAAATTCCATTACATTGTCAACGATGCGTAAACAAAACAAACAGACAAAAAAGGTAAAAATGTCAAAATATATTCTGCAATCTCTTACAAATTCGATTTTCCTTTAACATGTTTTTTTGTGTTCTCCAAATAATGTAAATACAGTGTATGAATATTTCCGTCCCAAATGTTGTCTAGATTCGACCTTCATTGGGAAAGTACTACATCCAATTCGAAACTAAATTCTGCTTAAGAACATTAATACGATATGAGCTATATGACTAAACGAACCAAAACAAAACAGCCAAATTATTCTAAGGTCGACTTTGCTTTAAGGAGGTATATACATTGTAGTTTCTTAAACTTAACAAAGGAGAATATAACTTCTTTAACCATTCAAAGGAGATTTTTTAAACGCAATACTATGCTATGAAGTAAATCAGTACATCAGATCCATTATCTACTAAATAAAACCAATGAAACAATCGTGGACTACAAGTGTATTGCAATTAGTATCAACTATGTGCTGTTGTGCGAGCAGTTGGTTCCTGTAGTTTGGCACAACCATAATGTTCAATCTAATATTCAGCTTTTACAAAATCAAATATAATTTCTTTTTGTTTGGTAAATGTGAATCAAAATAATACATTCATATTTACTTTTTAAAAAAGCCAAATAAATATATTCCATATGAAATTCTAATGAAAAAATTAAACATGCACAAACACCAACTTACGGTTATCATTCTTGCAAGTGAAATTTGCATAGGTCCAAATAATTCATTTGCTGGTAAGAGGAATGAAAGACGTGTAAAACTAATAATATTTGCTATTGCAAACAAACCCTCTGAAATATTGTGTGGATCCAAAGCATGCCAAAAATATCTGTCTGTAATAGAAATATCTTAAAACATCATAAAATAAACTGGAAAAATAAGATTTTCTGACAATTGCACATGACGTTTAAATGGGTATAGCGGTCTTCTTCTTTCTACTTAATAAATAATTTACGGTTGTGTATGGCTCAGATTTTTGTTATTTATGCTGTGTTTTGTAAGGCTGTCGCTTGTCTTTTGATCGTTTGTCGCCATGGCATTGTCAGTTTGGTTTTGACTTAAGAGTTTGAATATCTTTTTGGTATCTTTCACATTTCTATTGTGAATCCAAAGTTGAATTAAAATTTAACTGGAGTACTGCAATATCAAAGTAAAATCGGGTATGCCTTGCAACATATTTACTTAGTTGTGTAACGCATCAAACGGATTAAAAAAAAATATTGATAGATTTAAACAGATTAATCAATAGCAATATCTAATGTCATCATTTCGTCATCCGTATTTATCATTGTTTTCTTATGTATTTTAATTTTTGAAAAAATGCCCTTTTTTAGTATTTTCATCTTTAAATAATTAAATGATGATCCAAGACCTTTAAGAGACGATAATGATTTCCTTAATGCGCTGAATATTTGTTTGCCACAATTGATGGTTCTTCGGTGTACAATAGCATGATTAATCAAAATAACATGTGAATAATTCTCCTGGAACACACCAGATCACCCCTGGTGAGTTCGCGTTGCACAGTCTATATCTATGTTGTGTTTTGTGTACTGTTGTTTGTCTTTTTTTGTCTTGCCATGGCATTGCCAGTTTATTTTCGACGTATGAGTTGGATATCTTGTATATCCGATAAAAACCGTACTTACCAGCAGGAAGCCAGTACCAGTGAGATTCTGCCTGTTTAGTTCCATTTCCTAAGGCATTCCAATGATGTTGACTTTCAAAATAAGATATAGATTCATTTACCTGAAAAGATTTCTTTGATTATATATTTTCCAGTTTTTTTTAAAGTATTTATTATACATGTGTTATATCGTTTGTAACTATGAATCCCTTCATATAGTGGTTCTCATACCATTTCAAATAGGATCGAATATTCTTCTAAAAATCACAAATTTCTGTAGATTTCATTAAACATGTCTGCCAACTTTGTCTTTCATTGGATAGTCTTAAAATGGTCTAAAATGTAGTTAGTCTCAAAGGTTACTGTGATGCCTGAAAGCCTAATCTTTTTTTTAAGGCATCTAAAATTAAAATCAGGTTTTAGTCTCATATCGTTACTTTCTGTCATGATTTTGTTAGAGACCAAAATGTAGCAAACCGCTAACATATAAAAAATACTCTCTATGAAAAGATTAAAACTCAGAGCGGCATTACTTTTGTAACACGTCAAAACATTATACTGACCAAACCGCACATTGAGAGAATGCCGTCATTTCTAATATACATGATACCCTTGTGCACCAAAAATCCTTTACACCCTAAAATACATAGGTATTCCCCATTTTATGTCTGTCACGAAACACGCCAATTTTGAAATGAAAAAAAATGTGTATCTTTTAAATCATTATTGAAGGTTGGGTAATGCTTTGATGTTGCTAAAATAATATTCAATGCTGAAGAAGTTGTGCATTACAGTCTTATTTGACGACTTCTATTTCTATAGGTCATTTTGAAACAAAAACGGTATAAAGAAAGATAACCCAAAAATATTCATTAATCGAACTGTTGCAGGAAATTCAACAATTCTTAAAAGACGTTGTACGATATGTTCACTCACAGCAATCTACAATGATAACATATAGCTCTTGTAGAATAATAATCTTATAGAATGGAAAAAAAATGAACTAAGCCCCGAAACAACGATAAAGAATTTGAATAATTAAAAAATAGTCTTATTGAAGGATAGTGAGTTTAAATATTATTCCCTCATTTATGCCTGATATGACATTTGCTTATTAACCGATTTTGACTACGCTTACCGGATTTTGTCTAATGCTTAGTTCGTTGTTGTGTGTGTTACATTCTAATGTTGTATCGTTGTTCTCCTCTTATATTGAATGCGTTTCCCTCAGTTTTAGTTTGTTACCCCGATTTTGTTTTTTGTCCGTAGATTTACGAGTTTTGAACAGCAGTATACTACTGTTGCCTTTATTTACCTTCATCATACTGACATATCGCATGGCAAATGAAGATATATACAACGTTAAAACGCATACCTTCATAATACTGACATATCGTATGGTAAATACGCTTACCTTTATAATACTGACATATCGCATGGTAAATACGCTTACCTTCACAATACTGACATATCACATGGTAAATGAAGTTACATACAACGTTAACACTGCTTACCTTCATAATACTGACATATCGCATGGTAAATGAAGTTATATACAACGTTAACACTGCTTACCTTCATAATACTGACATATCGCATGGTAAATGAAGTTATATACAACGTTAACACTGCTACATCTAAGTAATTGTACAATGAGTCAAAGTAGTCATAAAAACCTTCTGCATACACTTGTTTTAATTCTTGCCAGAGCATACCTTCAAAACAAATATCTTACAAAATTTAAAAGAAATATATACATTCCCATTCTATCAACTTTATATCACTTAAGGTTGTACCTAACACTTCAGGGAGATAACTCTGTAAAATCAGCTAAACGTTTTAATTACGTTGTGTTGTAAAGGGAATATTAAGCTTCTCAGTGATCAAAATTGGTGTTTGTGAAACTGCTATATAACCAGTGTAATTTTTCTGACAAAACGGTTGGTTCAAAATTTTTGAAATTTTTATAGTTTTGTTTAAAAGTCAAAGTAAATACTTTGTCAAAATTTTATGAAAATTAAACGAGCCAAATTAATTTTAGTGAAAGTGTTGGGTAATCCCTTAACGTGTTTAATTTCAATTTTCTAAAAAGGCAGTGTTTCTGTACGGGTCTACTATTTCTAGTACATTTAAACTTTTACTTGAGCAATTTTCAGGTACCAGGGTTCGGTGTGTATGTTCGAGTACAATTTGATCTTCAAAATGCTATGTTATACCGATATTTACGTGAAAGTGCTTCTTAACTGATTTTATAGTACGCTTATTGTTTTTTTTAAATAATGTTAAACAATAAATATTCCAGTACTAATGACAAAAATATCATTTTTTTAAATTCACCGTTTCTTGTGTAATGAATGTCATTTTTGTTTTGAATTGAGGAACAAATGCAAATATAAACAGTTTAAATAAAATAACTGCAAACTAATTAATAGAACGCAACATGATTTTTTTCAAATTGTCGACAGAACATCAGCTTTCTACCAACAAAATCGTACCGTTATCAGATATAAATTGTAAATTGAAAGTAATTTCGTTGTTCGTCTTCAATAAGGAAACACTCAACGCCTTCTTTCTCGTCAAGCTTTTTTTTTTAAATAAAGTCATGTGTAGAACTTTTTATGATGTTTTACGACCATTTTATAAACATCGTTCAAAACATTAAATGTTCTCATAAAAACTTTTCTCGTGTTTCGTAACAGAAGCTTTCAAAACAGACAAGCATGTAACAGTACGGCATTCAACGGTCTGCCATTGAAATTGAATTAAATCTTAAATTCTGTCTGTTTAGCTATACATTCACATTGTGTGTGCTTACCAACAATCCAGAGTGTCAATAACATATGAATAACTTCTGGCTTAAATGTTCTTAAGGCGAAGTCCTCAGGCAATGCTCGTGGTATATGAGCAGTGTTTCTGAATTCTGTATAATGCACAAACGCCGTATTCCTTTCATTCCTAGAAAAATTCCTGCTTGCTATATTAGGCATTTCGGATACACTTGACACAACAATCATTATTAAAAAAGTTATAAACGAAATTGCATGACCAATAAACTTAATGCATGGATACTTTGTAAATCTGCCAATCTGAAAAAAAAGAAACATTCTTGCTGAAAGTGTGAAGACCACAACTCAAATGACAATAAAAAAAATATATTTTAAAGAAGTAAGTTTTATTTTTAAAAAATGTTCTAATTTAAGGGTTCCGTGTAGGAAAACACGTGTCTCCAAGGAATTTACAAATAAAAAAAAGCATAAAACCCTGGAGAATTCCATGAACATCAAACGGAAAAAATACAGATTGTGTCGAAAGGTATGCGTCTCCTGTTTTGTGTATATAACCCACCTAGCGAGTTCACATTCAGTCAACATGACAGCATTTAGGGAACGGCGCAATAGGTAAATGTACAACTCAGACGCATATTCTGGATTTTAAAGATCTAAGACTATGAGAACAGGTTACATGTCAGTTGTGACACATCCACGTCGTAATGAGTTCGTGATAGTGGTCCGTTTCAGTCGTTCTTCTTGAAAAATCAGCTTCGATAAATTTTTCGTCAAGAGCACATCTCTGTTTTACCGATCAGTCCACGGTGCAACATAGTTCCGACATTTTCAGAAGTCATACATATTACATAGATAAACGAGCGTTTTGAAATAATATTGCCATTTAGAGTTCATAATGTAACTAAAAAGAAATCAGCAAAACAAAAACACACATATACTAACATTTAAAGCATTAAAAAAAGTAAACATAAAATGCCGTAAACTTGATTTCGGAAATATTTAGAAACTTCACCCTATTAATGCGTGTTATCGCAGATTGAAACCTTACAGATTTACATTGGAATGGTTAACATCTATATTAAAGTGTACATATTACATGCATTTATACTGCAACTAGTTGTGTTTATTTCCTAAATATAGTCACACAGCTATATTTTGTGCAATGTTTATTTCCTAAATATAGTCACACAGCTATATTTTGTGCAATGTCCATTTCATCATGGAACACTTTTTCAACAGTCAGGGGTTCATTAAGGATGAAAATAAGTTTGAAATTTGTGCTACAAATTAAATAGCTGTGAGTTTATGTATTTAAGTTGCAGTATAAAAACAATATTAGGTAAATGTCAGAAAAATATCAACTTTTTGTACTCGACGAAAAACTGGGGAAGGGCTCGGTAGAACCTCGCCCTGCCACAGTTTCTCAGCCTCAAACAAAAAAGTTGATATTTTTCTGACATTGGCATAATATTGTATATTTATACACATTTTACACTATCCGTTTAATTGTACCTTTGACTTTGGTGCTATCATATAGAGTAACGCAATGAAAGGATAAGTTAGTGTTACACATCCGACCATCATAGATCTAAAGAACCAATTAGATCTCTCAAGTGACCGCAGGTCATCGTACCATATACTGACCAGCTTCTGTTGACAGCTTGGATGGGCTACAAACTATAAAATAATCATTTGTGTTATATTTTATAATGAAATAATGAATTTGTTGAAGAGTAAATTTAAAACACTTAGTCAATAGGTACATGAGGTAACGGCATAATAAAATAAATTCCACAAGGTTGATTTCCTTAGTGGATGACTGCAAGACTATGAAAGTATTATTAGCCCAGTAGATAATGTTTTTTTTGTGACAGTATATTTTATATATAAACGAATTTCAGTTTATTGTTGTCGCATTATAATGAATACGATATACAGAAGACTTTTGGTTAATTTAGTACATGTATGTGTTTCACATTACAAGTTTGCTCTTTGTTTTGATATAGGAACCAATTATGAGAATGTTTTTTTTTTAAAGGACATCGTATAAACCATGCATTATATATTTCCCACAGGACGTAAAGTAACTATCAATTAATTGAAAATTTAGCGCATTTAATCAATTTCTGTATCAAATCATATCTAATCAAATAACATCTTTTGGTAATAATATACTGAATGCAGAAACAGATATTCTTTGTATTGTGTATTGCATAATTGGATTTTACTATTGAGTGATTGTTATATTGTGCTGTCATATCTCAGGTTAAATTTTGTATAGCTAAAAATTCACCTTGAAGTAAACCTGGCTAAGAGGGATTAGCTTTTACTACAGATATGAAACCTATTAAATAAATGATATTATTGCAGCCAAACCGACTCCACTATTTAGCCCTGTTGAAACTATGACATTTATTTAGTGTTTCAATCATTGTATGTGTTTTTGCTGTGCTATTTAGTGTTAATAGTTATCAAAAGTATCAGGATAATTATTTAGTACGCCAGACGCGCGTTTCGTCTACATAAGACTCATCAGTGACGCTCATATCAAAATAGTTATAAAGCCAAACAAGTACAAAGTTTAAGAGCGTTGAGGATCTAAAATTCCAAACAGTTGTGCCAAATACGTCTAAGGTAATCTATTCCTGGGACAAGAAAATTCTTAGTTTTTCGAAAAATTCAAAGTTGTGTAAACAGGAAATTTATAAAAATGACCACATAATTGATATTTATGTCAACACTGAAGTGCTGACTACTGGGCTGGTGATACCATCGGGGACGAAACGTCGACCAGGCGTGGCATCGACCCAGTGGTGTAAATAGTTATCAAAAGTACCAGGATTATAATTTAGTACGCCACACGCGCGTTTCTTCTACATAAGACTCGTCAGTGACGCTCATATCAAAATAGTTATAAAGCCAAACAAGTACAAAGTTGAAGATCATTGAGGATCCAAAATTCCGACTTGTTCAACTAATGTCTTGTTCTATTTTTGTAATATATGTAGGGACCTTGTTCATTTTTAGCTCTCCTGGCCCAAAGGGCCAAGTGAGCTTTTCTCATCACTTGGCGTCCGTCGTCCGTCGTCCGTCGTCGTCCTGCGTCTGTCGTCGTCCTGCGTCTGTCGTCATTAACTTTTACAAAAATCTTCTCCTCTGAAACTACTGGGCCAAATTTTACCAAACTTGGCCACAATCATCATTTGGGTATCTAGTTTAAAAATGTGTCCGGTGACCCGGCCAACCAACCAAGATGGCCGCCATGGCTAAAAATAGAACATAGGGGTAAAATGCAGTTTTTGGCTTATAACTCAAAAACCAAAGCATTTAGAGCAAATCTGACATGAAGTCAAATTGTTTATCAGGTCAAGATCTATCTGCCCTGAAATTTTCAGATGAATCGGACAACCCGTTGTTGGGTTGCTGCCACTGAAATGGTAATTTTAAGGAAATTTTGCTGTGTTTGGTTATTATCTTGAATATTATTATAGATAGAGATAAACTGTAAACAGCAATAATGTTCAGCAAAGTAAGATTTACAAATAAGTCAAATGACTGAAATGGTCAGTTGACCCCTTTATAGTCAATTTTTAACCATTTTTCGTAAATCTTAGTAATCTTTTACAAAAATTTTCTCCTCTGAAACTACTGGGCCAAATTAAACCAAACTTGGCCACACTCATCATCGGGGTATCTAGTTTAAAAAAATGTGTGGCGTGACCCGGCCGACCAACCAAGATGGACGCCACGGCTAAAAATAGAACATAGGGGTAAAATTCAGTTTTTGGCCTATAACTCAAAAACCAAAGCATTTAAAGTAAATCTGACAGAAGTAAAATTGTTTATCAGGTCAAGATCTATCTGCCCTGAAATTTTCAGATGAATCGGACAAACCGTTGTTGGGTTGCTGCCCCTGAATTGGTAATTTTAAGGAAATTTTGCTGTTTTTGGTTATTATCTTGAATACTATTATAGATAGAGATAAACTGTAAAAAGCAATAAAAGTAAGATCTACAAATAAGTCAACATGACCGAAATGGTCAGTTGATCCCTTTAGGAGTTATTGCCCTGTATAGTCAATTTTTAACCATTTTTCGTAAATCTTAGTAATCTTTTACAAAAATCTTCTCCTCTGAAACTACTGGGCCAAGTTCATTATAGATAGAGATAATTGTAAGCAGCAAGAATGTTCAGTAAAGTAAGATGTACAGACACATCACCATCACCAAAACACAATTTTGTCATGAATCCATCTGCGTCCTTTGTTTAATATTCACATAGACCAAGGTGAGCGACACAGGCTCTTTACAGCCTCTAGTTATAACATGAGTACAATAGAGGGTATGTTCTATGATTCCTAGATTATCCATAATCAAATACAAAAGAAATAATGGATTAATAATTTTATCTAATTAATTAATATAATGACTACATATTTGTTTTCTTGGAAATTCAATTCTTTCAAAATAAATGCAAACAAGAACCAATTTAAACACTTTTATGGAAAATTTACAGAGCATATTTTTAATTTATGATTCTTAATGTTTGTAGTGGTTAAAACGAGTTTGGAATTCTACTGCACATTTCCCATTGTAATTCTGCCAATTTAAACAACAAACAAATGGCAAAACAACAATCAATCAACCATTATGCAATACAATAAGACGATGTAGTATAATAAATGAAATAAAATGATCGCTTCGGTTATCAATGCTTCTCTTAGGGTAAACATCTGCTCTGTCGTCATTTCAACTAGTATTTCTAGTAGTTATCAATAATAATAAATGGTTTCATGACGAAGAATCCACGTCCTTGTTTTTCTAGATGAAAAACGAAATTAAATAGAACGAACATATCACAATAATAAATCCTTAAATTTATAAAAGTTTTATGAAGCTTCTAGACAATGTACAAAATTAATCAATTTCTGGATTTTAATTTACTCTTTCAGGCAAAAGGTTCGGCAGAACAAATGTTGTAATAAACTTTTCAAATGAAAGTTAATCGTGAAATGCAGTGTGTCCTCGAATGTTAAGATGTCTCTAGATGAATATAGAATTATATATTATATCTAGATTATTTAGCATGTTTTATTATGTCTAGATTATTTAGCATTTTATATTATATCTAGATTATTTAGCATTTTATATAATATCTAGATTATTTAGCATTTTATATAATATCTAGATTATTTAGCATTTTATATTATATCTAGACTATTTAGCATTTTATATTATAACTAGATTATTGTGTATGTAGCACTTCAAATGTCAAATCACTTTTACATCCAGTGGTTTTTATTTTATTTATTTTTTTATTGTGGGGGAGTGTCTTTTAGGGAAGAGTCCTTTTTACTTTTTCGTCAATTTTAGGTGGTGTTTATTTTTGTATCTTTTGTACATTTGTATAAAGAAATGGTTAACTTTTTCGAACTTTCACATTAGTTCGATTATTATTATATACCATATTTTTACAGCAACAGTTGTGAAACAGGAAAAACGTGACCTTCCATAACAAATAAGTTCCGTCGGAATTTTTACTCAATCTTTGATTTTATAATAAGTATATTGCTTTTGTGGACGTCGACATTTTTTTGTTTACTTCCTTTTTATATTGTCATTTTTTTATTATTATTATTTAGAACAAAAACGACCCATAAAAAGTTCCAGAAAACTAAAGCTTTCGGAAAATTATTATCTCACCTTCTTTTCGTTGTAATGTATTGCCAATTTCAAACGTGAAAGAAGTTCATAACTCTCGTCGTCACTATCACGACCCTTCTTATTCAATAGGATTTCTAATTCATCATGACCTCGGACTTTGTCTAGTAATTTTACAAGATATTCACTAAGCTGATCTGCCAAAGCCAAATATTCATTCTGAAAAAAAAAGAAGTGAATAAAATATCTCTAGAGACTATGATATAGATAAAATATTTTGTTTAACTCATTGCAGTAAAATCATATATCATATCATATTATGTTTTAATATATTTTTTGTTAAAACATTAACGGAATATTCACTTAGCCTAATACATGTGCTCGAACAAATTAGAAGAAAGACTCTTATGAAACATTCAAACTTAGTCGAAAACAAGAATGTGTTCATTGTGCACGGATGCTCACTAGCACTTTGTTCAATGTACCGTGACATTGGGATCAAAACTCTCTAATTTGGTATTAAAATTAGAGAGATCATAGAGAACCTGTGTACTAAGTACTAAGTGTGGATGTCAACTTCACAAAAACTACAATGACTAAAAAAATAACCTGAAGTGGGACAAACGGACGAACAGACAGACGGCCTCACAGACAAACAAACGGATGCACAGACCGAAAACTGACATTGTCTGGGCAAACAACGAAAATACAAACAACAGTTATTGTACTGAAGGAGAAAATGATTATTTAATCAGTAGACACAACTTAACGAGAATAAGCAAGTGTACTGTTTTCACTGAGTGACATAGAAGTATTAGACGAACATGTATAATCCATTACATGTATTATTAATTATGTAATAATATTCTCAAGTACCCTAATAAAATTGTTAAAAGCGGGTAATACCAACCAAAGCGTTAGAATTATGAGACAACACATGTCGGTCACAAATATGTTGCCGATAATAAAAGTCATTTATCAGATACAGATGTGTTGAACGACCATATAATTTATATATTCCTCTATTCTTAATTTTTCAATAGAATATTATTTCAGATATAGAATCCCATTGCATTTCTTCACACTATCTTATTTGTCTATAAATTCTGCACTCAGCCTGAATTAAATCACGGTTCGATACGTTTTAGTTGTTCTATTCGACTGAAGAGTCCTCGAGGTGTCTAGCAATAAAACAAGTTGCTTTTTTAGAACTTTTTTTTTATGCAAATCTTATTTCAACTGAATTGTAAATTATACCTCAGTGTTTTCATTATAATCTGTGTGGAGGATATATTTTCTTTTTATTGTAAATCAGGACAATTTGGGTATGTTGAGAGTGGTGTTAAATATAAAGTGAGGAGATAATTAATGTTTTTATTTCGATATTAATTTTTACCAACGTGAAAGGTCAAAATACTACCAATGGATGACAATTCTAGGGTTCTTATTGGTTGAGGTAATATTTGACCTCAGTCAAACAGCCATTTTATTTACTTTTCTGTGAAAAATCCCATATTAGATAGATATAGGAAGATGTGGTATGAGTGCCAATGAGACAACTCTCCATCCAAGTAATAATTTATAAAAGTAAACCATTATCATAGGTCAAGGTACGGCATTTAACTCAGAGCCTTGGCTCACATCGAACAGCAAACTATAAAGGGCCCAAAAAAATACTAGTATAAAACCATTCTAATGGGAAAACTAACGATCTATATAAAAACGAGAAACGAGAAACACGTATGAACTACATAAACAGACGACAACTACTGTACATCAGATTCCTAGGGACAGGTGCAAACATTTGCAGCGGGATTAAACGTTAAAGTACGATTATTTTGTTTCATAGAATATGGAATGTTCATTCCTACCAATAAGATAAAAGCAACTTAATTATCATGTGTTTGTGCATGCCGTAAAACCCTGTTCCACATAAGAAATGGGTTTGGATCCAGCAAATACATTTAATTTGCTGCTTATACATGTATACTAAATATACCTGTCCGAAATCAGGAGCCTGTTTTTTTTTCTGTTTGCTTATTATCGTTGTTTGGCATAAAAAATTGTTATTAATTTGATGCATATACATGTATGTGCATAGTGGTGAAAATATACCACCCATGGGCGCTCTTATAACTTGTTTGTATAACTGTCCATTACACCCAAATTCGTTGTTTCTTAGAAATAATTTAACAAATGCAGTTAAACCTTTTTTGTTGGGAATCTTTAAAGGATATTCTTGTGCATCAATTAATTCTACTGCATTGATAACCGTTTCTTTTAAATTAACAATGATCATATTTGTGTACATTTACATTGTACGTTACATCATCGGCAATAAGAAAGCATTCCCTTTTTATCTTGTGTGTAACTCTATTTTATTAAAGAAATCCGTTGTATCTAGAATTCAATTCTAAAGTTATGCCTCTTCAATAATGGTTTTATATTAGGTCAAATAATTTCTTAATCTCAATCCATCTCGTGGGAGAGTAACACCTATTGATGATCGGTCGTAAGGAACATTAATAAATGTACATTGTATCATGCTAGTTGACCAGTTCGCAATGCCTCATTAATTATTTCTGAATGAATTTTATGAATGTTTGGAAGACTGATGTACATGTGTCCATGCTTTGAATCATTATTATTCTTTAAAAATTATACGTATGGATAGCTATAATTTCGTTTTTTTTTTTTTTTTCTATATAGATTTTCAACTATATATTTTATTATCATATAGCATATAAGTGAGTAAGCAATCAATTTAAAGTTCTTTATTGCCATGTTTTAAATATATTGAATACCCCGTATGGAGGTGCTCTTAATTGCAGGATGCTAATACAGATAAGAAAAAATGTTCCGAATGAACAAAAAGAAAGTTTCCGAATATTCCTCCTTAGACCATAGTTCTAACCAAAAATATTTGATACAAGCAAATATCAATCAGGATACGTCATTCATATGTATATCCAGTTACTCATTGGTTAATGATTATAATGATTAATATAGCACTTGCTAGGTTTAAACGCCACATTCAATAAACCACGTGGCTATATCATGGCGGCAAGGTTTGACAGATGAAGACGCTGGCAACTACTGCTGACCTTCGATATATATGTTATCTGGCAATCCTAGTCAGTTAAGATTGGAGTCGATTTCTTTGAAGGATAACGAATTATATTCTTGAAAGTAATTTGCATATATTTTGTTAATTGCAATATTGTTTTTTTCTGGTTTATTTCGAATAACGAATATATGGAATGCACCTGTGAGGTCGGATTTGTTTTTCTTATATTAATATTCTGGAAATACATGAATAATTGTCTAGTAATACTTCTGGGCGTGACATGAAAACAAATGTCCTGAATCTAATAAATAGTATGTGCGCTTTATCGTCATAAACAGTAGTTTCGAAGCATGCTTGCATATTATTATAACAATTGCATTGTTTTCGACAAAATTCTTTTATAATTAATCAGTAAACTAAATGCAGTAGATTATTTGTGAAATTCTGCAGAAAGTTTATTTTCAATTTCTAAGTGCAAGATGCAATAAATTGTAGTTGTTTTTATATTAATAAATACCACAATAATCACGTGATTTAGTTTATCAATATGATTTATTGAATAAATATCAAACTGGGTTTGTTTTGTGTTCTTTTTTTTTTCCTTTCTTCTTTTTTGCGTGCTATTAAATTTGACTATTTAATAAATCTATATTGCATCTTTTCCGTCTATCTATGCTGATAAATCAGAAGCTAAATATTGATTGCGTCATTGTCGCTGTTATTAGTACTAACAGCACATATTAGTTACAACTAGCGACTGTATCAGTATTCCTTATGCAGTAAAATTAAATTAACCTTTTATAAATGATTCTATTTATAACGGTGTGTTGCTTAATTTCTGTACTTTAGATTACTTGAACAGAAATGCGCGTAAGAGTACGTCAACCGACAACGTCATACAAAGATGAGAGCATTTTCACACATGATTTTTGAATGAACATCTTAAAGAAATAATCTAGCTGCATTTTCCTTTTTTATCGTTAACAATTAGGTCAAATACAATGTTATCTTTAGATTTCCATAAATAATAGGTCTGCATAGTTACAGCAAGATATACAGGCAGACTCGTGGCACTTCCGTTATGAAAAGAGGAAAAAATATCAAATAGAGACTCGAATCTTATAAGTGGTATATGGACTTAGAAAATTTGAGCAAAAAGACTAAAAGACAAATTGGTGTCTATGAAACATTTACATACAAAACTGAAAGTACCGGAAAAACTTATATGTCATTTTTATGACTTTTTGCGTTGAGGCCTGGACTAAGTCGGGTGTGTCTATTTTCTGTATTTTTTGGTCTTTGTATTATGTATTCGGGTTTTGTTTTCTGTAATTAGTTAACAGTTTTATCATGTATACCTTTTATATTCATTTGATAAAATTTACTCTTTGCAATAGCATAAATTGTTCTAAATAATCAATCTAATTAAAAACCGATCTCTCATCGCTCCTGTTTCTGATATGTCGCGTGGGAGATCTAACGAAACCCGCTTTGAGGTCACATGTGAGTGACCTCGTAGGTGTGTCTTTTTCGACCAATGAAATTGAGTCTTCCACGATCTTCTAAGTTTAACGTAAGGCAAAGGGATGTAACTCATTTTATTTACGACGAAATCGTCAGTCAAAATAATTCATAAACTTTTTTGATTGGCTTATTAATAGGTCGTCATCTCATTTGCATATCTTTATAAATTCATAACTTTTAGTTCACTCATATGTGACCTGAAAGCCGGTTTCGTTAGATCTCCCACGCGTCATATCGGAAAAAGGGAGCGATGAGAGATCGGTTTTTAATTAGATTGCTAAATAATAAGGATGTTCTTATCACAAGCAGAAAACCCTAGCCGTATTTGACACAACCTTTTTTTTAACTTTTGATCCTCAGTGCTGTACAACTTTGTACTTTTTTTGACTTTCGAACTTTTATATCTGGCCGTAACTGGTAAGTCTTGTGTGGGCGAGGCGCGTTTTTGGCGTATTGAATTTTAAACCTGATGCCTTTTGTTATCTATAATAATCGCAATTCTTAAAATTTTCTTCTATTTATTTCTTTATAACGATAATTACTAAATAACTTTGATAACTGGCGCATGCGCAGCAATGGATGGAACAAATTCTGCCATATGTTCCTGACTTGGTACAGGACATTTTTAAAGAAATCAATGGTGGGTTGAACCTGGTTTTGTGACATGCCAAACCTTGCACTTTAATGGCAATGTTAAATATAACATTAAAAAGTAAAATCACAAAAATACTATTTTTGTGATTTTACTTTTTAATGTTATATTTAACATTGCACTATTTTTGTGAATTTACTTTTTAATGTTATATTTAACATTGCCATTAAAGTGCGAGGTTTGGCATGTCACAAAACCAGGTTCAACCCAACATTGAATTTCTTTAAAAATGTCCTGTACCAAGTCAGGAACTGAACAGCCATTGTTATATCATAGTTCGTTTCTGTGTGTGTAACATTTTTACGTTGCGTTTCTGTTGTGTCGTTTGTTTTCTCTTATATTTTAGTGTGAATTCACATTACTATAAGACGTGTCACGATACTTTTCTATCCCAAATTCATGTATTTGGTTTTGATGTTATATTTGTTATTCTCATCGGATTTTGTCTAATGCTTAGTCCGTTTCTGTGTGTATTACATTTTAATGTTGTGTCGTTGTTCTCCTCTTATATTTAATGCGTTTCCCTCAGTTTTGGTTTGTTACCCCGATTTTGTTTTTTGTCCATAGATTTACGAGTTTTGAACAGCGGTATACTACTGTTGCCTTTATAGGATATAGGACACAAAAAATATAAACAGAAAGCGATGAAGTATGATTGGCAATTCAACCACAAATTGAGCGTTCAAATGAAATGAATGTAAGCAAGCATTTGTAGGCAACCGTATGGCTTTTAACCATGAGTAAAACCAATACTGTATAGTTAACTATAAAAGGACCCGACATGAAAATATGAATCAATTCAAACAAGAAAACTAACGGTCAATAATTAGGAATACTTCCAATACTGGTATAAATCTTCATACTATCTTGCTCCTAAAGGTCTTCGCCAATAGACCAGACCTTAATTCCTAACGCCCCCTAGCGTCAATTCAAATAAATTAATTGTGTCAACTGAATGCCAATGCATTATACTATATTTAATGTAAATTGTCCCATGTTTCTCATGGTAATTGAGTTATTTTTCGTTTCACTCTTTATCAGTAAGTATCAACGTCTATTTAATGACAAGGCGATATGTTTACCAGGCTTGTCAAAGTTTACGCCTCATTTTCTCGCTGATCTAATATCGCTTAGATAAAGTGCATTTGATGATATTATTTGTTACGCCTATTTGTTATGGACAACGCTGAGTTAAACATTGACTTTATCGTACCGTTAAACTTATCATCGCAGTGTTCAAGATTAAATAAAACGACGAGCATTTATCAACTTTTGTAGGTTTTTTTTCAAGTAAAGTGGTTTTGGATGTACCTATTGTTCGCTGTTAGCTCATTTGTCTGTACAATATATATATAAAAAGATAAATCTTATAAAACAAAGAGGAGAAGATACGTGCACGAAGAGGAGAAGGGCATTCATAGAGGGCAATTCGATCTGCAACAACCGATAGGTGTCCACTTAATACAGTAAGATATAAATCGTCCGCGTCTGTTAAAGTTGTATATAATTCAACAGAAACAATCAAAGATCAGCCATCGACACCCAATGCCTCCTTAAGTCCTTGTTAATGCTATATACATTTGTATTAACTTTGACATACAGATTATAATTAACAAATATGAAATACAATGAATCAGTGAGCTTACGTAATCTTCAAATAGCTTAAGTCTAGGAAGTCATTAACCAAGTTGCATTTATGATTTTTGCAATTTCATTGTTCTATTTTGATTGCATTGCTAAAATAACTCCAGTTGAAGAAATAAAATTGAAATGAACTGCAAAACATTTTATTACTGAAAGTTCCTGGAATGTCAGCTCCGGAAAGATATGTTATTATCAAAACTTGATTTAACTACATTGCACATTTTAGATTAGGAATTATTTAAGGATAGTTAACTTTCTGTTCATTGACTTAGCAAACACTTAGCGTTGAATTAGAAGAAGGTATGTCAAGACATAACCATATCCAAAATTTGGCGAAAATTCTTTCTTATTCATTCTGCTGGTAAATTAAGAGTTTCTCCATTTCTTCTGATCGCTTGAATACTCTCAAATTGGTTTCAGAGATATAATAATCCAAAATCTACATTTTACCCTTATGTTCTATTTTTAGCCATGGTGGCCATCTTGGTCGGTTGGCCGGGTCACCGGACACATTTTTTAAAACTAGATACCCCAATGATGATTGTGGCCAAGTTTGGTTAAATTTGGCCCAGTAGTTTCAGAGGAGAAGATTTTTGTAAAAGTTAACGACGACAGACGACGGACGCCAAGGGATGAAAAAGCTCACTTGGCCCTTTGGGCCAGGTAAGCAAAAAAAAGATAAACATAGAAGAACGAAACTTTAAGCTACTGTCTAGCGCTAGTTTTGAACTGGTGTAGACGAAAGGCGCGGCGCGTCTGGCTTACTGAACTATGGAGATGTGAAAAAAGTACTTAACATATGAATTGAATTTGCCATTTGATAAGGGATTTTCCGTTTTGGATTTTTCTCGGAGTTCATTATTTTTGTGATTTGGCTTTTTATAAAAGATAATCAGTAAATTACTACCGTTCAAAATATCTACAAGGAAGTGTCTCATCTTACTAAAATGTACGCACGATGATCAAATTTCATAAAAAAACATGTTTTCGATCAATCAAAACGACGTATTCGTAAGACATATACATGTAATACAATAATTTTGTGTTAACTTTTCTTTGGAAAATTATATGTTTTGGTGTAATTAATTAAAGATTATTTTTTTTAAGCTATAGGTACAACAAACAATTATTTAATTACCATCGTTTCAGATTTCTTCTATCATCTATCATAGTAAACATGCACTTTAGAAAAATGATATAACCGGTACCGTTGCGTAAATAATAAAGGACATTTCGTTCAAACCATACAGTCATGTAGATATGACGGGCAATTTAGTAAATTAATTAAATTAATTGATGTTTTTGTGTTCTGTTATTTAAATTGTTCCTTTTAAAATTTTTACACGATGATGACTGCTGTATTCATATTTTGACTATTTAATTATTATGTCTGTTTATTTCACGCACCATTATAAATATAACGGAATTTGATGAGACTGTCATCAAAGTGAGACGTTTAGCGCTATAAAACCAAGTGTAATCCACCATTTTTCAGAATTGACCATTTAAAAAAATGTATTGGATAATACCTTGTGCGCGGTGAATACAACATCACTAAGGTCAGAGGTCAACAATTGTTTTATCATATTACTTTTTTTTTATCCATCTCCATTTTTCTAGTATTTTCTTAGGAATTTTACTGCGCCTAATTTGTATACTATATATTTTTATCTGCTTTGACCATTGTCAGTTGCTTAGTTTTATTAGTTGAAATATTCAATAAAATGCTATACAAAACAAATTTCATCGAGAAATCAAGAAGGTTATTATTCCTCTCTTCCTCGTATAGCTATAAAGTTACCGATACATTTTGTTCTCCAAAATGTTAGTTACTTAATCGGAGTGACCTGTTAGAGTTTGCGGTAACTTACAAATCGTTAGCATTGCAGACTAGTTGCTTACATATGAGGTCTTTACGCAGAAAATTGAGGTCATGGTCAATGGTCAATGCTATCTCTAACATTTTTGTTAACTTTGAAGAAACTCCTCAGAAACCGTCAAATTTATAAACACAATGTTTAGTGCAACTGTAGGTTGGGACATGACGATACACCAATACATTAATTTAAGGTCAAATTGGTTAAATGACTATAATAGGAGTTTCCTCCCTTTAGATATTAAAAAACTGTGTGGTGAAGGTTCACGAAGGGTTAAAATTGGCCCTGATTTTTTTTATGTTTTTTGAATTGGGCCAAAAAATTACAAATGTCACATAGAAATACCTGTGATAATACTACGAAGACAATAACATTTTTTCTGGCACTTTCCTTTACTATTTATGGAGCAATGACCCTTTAAATTAGCATAATTTGTATTAAAAGGTCAATTTTGGTACTTTTTGTCCATAATTTTAATTGTTTTTGGCATAATTAACCTTGGCCTCCATCTACGATCCAAAAAGTTTTTATATTGATGAAATCTATATCAAAATTGAAATCTTTTGGTTACAACACATTCTGGATCGTAGGTGGCGGCCAAGTTGTTTCAAAAGCTTTAAGGTCTGAAAAATGCACCAAATCATCATATTTTGACAAAATGTCCAAAATGGGCTTACTTTGGTGAATATCTTGTAGTCTTTTGAAAAGAACTGATATACTTAGCATTTATACTTTTGAAATAGACCCATTTACGAACCAAATTGAGACCTTTTTGGTGTTTTATGATAAAGTTGATATTTTAGGCCATTTTGTGCCATTAGTGAACCTTGTCCTTTCAACCAAACAAACTGTTGGACCGGAGTTCTGCTGATGTAAGATAGCTGACCTTAAAATTGCGGTTACGGTCAAAGTTAAATTTAACATTTTCTATTTTGACCTTTGATAGAAGTTCATATTCAATAACAGCAACAATTTTTTTTTTTTGGCATATCTATACAAATCATAAGTTTACCTTGTAATACTTTTCAACTTTGGCCACTCTTCTGAGTTCTCTCGCTAATTCAAATGCTGTTAAAATTGGATCCTTGCTGGATAAGGATATATAAGCACCACTAGCGAGTCCTTTGTATGCATTTAATCTTGTTTTGGCAAGTCTCAGCTGATCAAATTGTAGTTTGTTGCTGCATTCCTGACAGTTACAGTAATAATGGTGTGGTTTATTAATTGTGTCGCCTCTAAGAAGCAATAACTGAATAATTTCAAATTGATTTCGTTCTGAAGCTAAAATTAAAGGAGTAATATCTGCTGAAAATGGCGAATCTTCACTTGTTGTGTTAAAAAAGTAGTCAGTTTCACCAAAACGTTTATTTTCCCTTTTAACGTCGATGTATTTCGGATGTTTTAATATGGTTTCAGCTATTTGTTCATGTCCAGCACTAATTGCTTGTAGCAATGCTTCATGTATATTTGCGATGTTTGAACGATCTAAAAGTAGCTCTACAACCTGAAACAACAGGAAAAAAGCGTTAAATGTCATTTAATGATTTGGGTGATGGGAGTTTTTATCACCAAATCATCGATAATAAGCATCTAAAAGAGAACATTTTTATGTCTATATATCTCTTGGAAATGTCCATAATTGTAACAATTTATCTAATGGTTATAGTATTTTCAACTATTTTGCTATTTACTATTCAATCCTTTGATAAGTATCAGCGAGCGGTGCATCACGGGAAATATATATCTCACAATTCATGTCTCAAGTTTAACAAGCATTAATTTTGGTAGTGTTTTTGTTGTGTTTTTTGCGAGTCATACTGCAGTTTTGATTTTTCTTTATTATTCACTTTCAGACAAATTAGATTTATTAGTTAAATGTGCTTTTGTCGTGTTCTGTTCTATTTAGGATTAAAATGAGCCTCCTCAAAATATCCTATAAGTTTACCTAAATCATTAAATTGTGCTCTTCTTATCGGAATACAATGGATGAAGGTTAAGGTTATAGCGAGATTGCAACATGACGTTAACTAAATGAAAACTAAAAGCCACGAAAAGACTCCAGCTTGCGACCAACTGTTCACTGGTCCGAGTCTATTGATAGATCAAAAAGTAAAATAAAAGTATCTGATCAAAATCTTTCAGACTTTGTAGTAATGACGAGCGTGGCACTCTCTCAACACGAGATTCCGGACTAACACGTCAATTTCAAATGGATGTGACTACATATGGTATATGAAAACAGCCGAATGGATATCTCTATGCTAGAGTTGTACTTCCAGACGGGGATTGTCCAGTTAACTAGATATCTATACTCCAGTAACTCTTTGAATTATTGTAACACGAGGATATGTAGCTTATACATGTACCAATGACCAGATCCCTGAATAGGCACGTTATGGGAAGAGCTACACCGTCACATACATGTTTAACCAAGCACAGTCATTTTTATAAGCCTGTCATAAGTCAGAAACATGTAATCCAGTTAATTTGTTTTATCATTTACAGTTCGTTGGTTTTAAAGTTTGAGTTTTCAACATTTTGTCATGTCGGTGCCATTTTAGTTTACTATGCGTATTGGTTTACAATCATTAATCAAAATAGGGTTAATACGTGCATCGAAATATCTTACTAATCTTCAAAGCTTCAATTTCAATTTCCTAAACATATCAATTGATTAATCAGCGAAACCCCACTGCGGAATACTAATGTGACGTAACAAAGTAATTATGTCAGATTGTGCTATAAAAAATTAAACATTAACAATATATTTTGAAAAATGACCTGAAGCTGGTAATTAGACAAAATCTTCAACATAATACATAATTTAAGGGAAATCGATATTACTACGCTGTAGTTCACAGAAATTATTTTTGTAAAATAGAAATCTTAATTTCAGGATGTATTTTATTTTATACTGCTTCAGTTAATAGAAATGTCACTCTTGGGGTTTCAGTGTTGTGATTTTAAGTGTATTACCTCTCTGTGTTCATTTCCCACAGCCAGACGTAATGGAGTTCGCCCGATTATATCGTGATAATCGACATTGAAAGATTGATTCTCGTCCAGTATTTTTTGAACTGTTGGAATGTCCCCAAACTCAGCAGCATAGATGAATTCTTCTTCCAAAGTAGACAGCTGAAAGAAAAATATATTGACTGTTCAAAATATACACAACAGAATCTGTTAAAGCTTCAAATTTATAGTTGTTCACAAAACGAACAAAACCAATGTCATACAAAGTCATGTTAAATACACGTTCCAAGACACTAGAAAACAATGTGAGGGTTATAATTTAAGGAATTCAATTTTTGGACACGTCATATTTTCATTTAGTGGTGCGTTCAACGAATTCAACATGTTCAAATTATTCGAATGAGAAAAACAACAGCTTTTAATGTTTCTTTAAGTGTAAGTAAGTGCTTGGTTAGAATTGTTTGACATTGTCATTTCGGGGCCTTTTATAGCTGACTATGCGGTATGGGTTTTGCTAATTGTTGAAGGTCGTACAGTGACCTATAGTTATTAATCTCTGTGTTATTTTGGTCTCTTGTGGAGAGTTGTCTCATTGGCAATCATACCACATCTTCTTTTTTTATATTTACTGAACAGTAAAGATTTCTAAATAAATCCAGAACTTATTTAAGTAACATTCAGAAGTTTTGTTTTACATGCATGAAGTTTATCAACTTTTGAAAAGTTCAGAGATCAATTATAAATAACCGCCACTAGAATATTTGTACATATCAGTGAAAGTTGAAACATATATCCCTTGATCGCATATCACTATTTGCATTCGTTAATTTCCATTTCTTCAATGTAACTAAAGATTTGTTTTTTTAATATAGTAGATTTCAGCGCCTTTGCATATAATACATGTATTTCAACTGGGTATTATGATTCGCTTAGATGACAAATTTGTCGAAGTATAATCACGATTCATAATTAAATGTAATATACATGTATTATTGAAAATAAACATAGACTGGATAATTTAATGACACATCTTCTAGTGATACCGCTTATAAGCAAGTTGTTAATTAACTAACTTTAAAGGTTCACTAATGAGCAAAACAACGTGTTCTTACCAACACACCACTTAGCTGACGGTCGTACTTAATCATGAAGAACAGGATTGTACTCTTACATATTCTTATGGTGACCGTTTCAGCAGACAAAGTGCAACATTGGAAAATTGTATAGCAGATTCATAGCTCGAACTTCTATAGCATGATCAGTGGCGGATCCAGAGGGGAGCGTAGAGGGCGTACGCTCCCCTTTGCTCGGACTTTTTTTTTTTTTTTTTTTTGGTAAAATGATTAATCAGACCTAGCCATTTCCCGTGTACCTTAGTACTATAGTATTTAATTTTTATGCAACAATTATTTACTTAGAAAGATATATTTTCCTGAAATTTACTGATTATCAAAGTCATGTGATTCGCTAGGGTGGAGTTGACCAATGCGTCGCTCTGTCAAATTACAGTAACACAATGCTTAGGCTGAGTGAGGATGACAATCATGACACCTTCATAGCAACAAAGTATTGACTTCTATTTCACTATACCACCAAACAAAAAGGAATACTCTATAGACTCTCACTCCACAGCAAAGGAGTCATCTAACTACGAAAAACCCCAAACGCCCCAGCCTATTTTGAAATAATATAGCTGAATAATGATCCCTGGGGCAGTCATTTTAAGCTCTAGATAGATTTAAAGTCGTCAGTACGAACCAATGGATTTAAGGAGACAGTCTTAGAAATTTGAGAGAAAAAAAATTGACTCTGATGTTTGCCGTAATGTCTGACCGGAATGTCTGTTTCGCCGAACTGATATATGGAATACTTTTTTCAAGACCAGACTGCAACCTGTCTGCTGGGTGTGGCCTTTATGAAAAATTCTGGCCGTATCTGGATTGAAAACAAAAATCTTGTCCACCTTTTTGCTATTAGAAATGAATATTTCCAACAGAATTGTATGGCATTAAATAAACATGATGAATAAAACGGGCATATTTTTTTGTGGCAGGGGTTTTAATGTCTGACCGGAATGTTCTTATATGTTAGACAAAAAATAGGGAGAATACAGCATCGAAAATGTCCAACCCTATAAACACCTTTACAGCAACTACAAAATATGCCCCACGCCAGGAACGGTTTTTAAAAAAAAAGTGCATATTACTTTATTTTATGTTTTTAGCCCAAAAATGGGCCCCAAAAAATTTTCGCCTCGATCCGCTCGGCGATCTTTAAAAATGTCGCCCCCCTCTCCAAAATCCTGGATTCGCCCCTGATGATAACTTTAAAATATGAACTGTCGAAGGAAAGAAGATCACGTGATGGATAAGCAAATGGACGCTTAACTGAATCTGCACGTGACAGGTTGTCTGCGAACTGACTAAACCCATAACAGGAAATGTCTAAAAATACACTGAGACTCCAAATTTACATAATGGACAGAGCAACAAACTAATTACTCGTCACGTTGTTTGAGTTTATATGATTACAGAGGTTCAGTAAACTATTGCATCTGAGAGTACGCTGCTCCTATAGGATTTATATTTCTTGATATTACATTAAGTGTTCTCAGTCTTGTTTCGTAATGTAATTTTGAACATTTGTCTGACCATCTTGTACTGTATGACAAATATTTGTTTCAAGTATATACAATTACGTGTATCATATTAGGAATTCCCTGTAGATGTCTGATTCTTGATTAAAATAAATGTTAAAAAAAGGATTCATGGTATCTTCATTCTGTTTTTAGCATCTGCATCACATGATGTTTTAAAAATGAATTGCAAAATGCTGTTACTTTGGATAAAAAACAGAAAAATACATTTGATAAATAACTAATTAAGTATAGTATATTTAATTGATACTAATGACAATCCAGATGCCAAACTTCTTTGGAAAACAATAAATATATACTGCAACATTGAGTTAAATAGTTTATGCAGCATTTGTACAGTCTCGAAAGTAAAATTACGATTTATGATCGAATTGCAATTTATGAAAATTCATAAACTAAGGATTTTGTTCTGTGATATAACATGCTGTTCTTCGAAATTAAATCAAAAACAAACTATTTCGACTTTTTCATTGCCGCTAAATGCAGTTCACAGCGTTTTGATTTTAAATCTCGCTATAATTTAATGGCGCATGCTAATTGTGTAAGGCCGTATGTTGATCTCGAAATGTCTAGGATTTTTTTGTGTCGTAGAGTTGTCGTCTTATTGACTGTATTGCATAACATCTCGTACGGTTCTTAAAATACAATTAAAATAACATAAATAAAACGTTATATTGTTGAACGTTTCTGATTGATTTCAAATCCGTAGAATCTAAAAGTCAAAATGTTAAATCTACATGGGAATTCTATAACCTAAATATTTCATTTTAGATCTCATTTGAAGTATTTACAAACAAGAATTTGTCCCAAGTACAAATTTGGCATTAAAATTAGAAAGATCATATCATAGGGAACATGGGTACTAAGTTTCAAGTTGATTGGACTTCAACTTCATCAAAAACTAACTCGACCAAAAACTTTAAACTGAAGCGGGAAAGACTGACGAACGAACAAACGAACGGACGCACAGACCAGAAAACATAATACCCATAAATTAGGTATAAAAATGTAAGTAAGAAAAACAAGTCAATCCTTCAATCTGCATATATTTTATTTTCATTTTTATTTAACAATACATCGTCCCCAAAATTTGCTTATCTTTCCCTTATATATTATTTGACTCAAATTATACAATACTTGCTATATTCCCAGTTTGACATAAAAAAAAAACTGAATAAAACCAAATTATCCGAGCAATCTGATTTTTCTGTATTCTTCAGCACGGTATCAAATATAAAATCTTACCAAACAGTCTCCACTAGGTTCAGTCGTTTTGTAACTCAAGACCTTATTGTAATATTGTATTTCAAATTCATGGAGACACATGGTTGAGACAAACAAGTATGACCTTAAGGGTTTGAGCTTTTAATTACAGTTACAACCTTGCTCATTTTTTTTAAATTCAGTTTCAATATCGCATCGTAGCACAATGTACATACATGTAGGTGGCACGGTAGCATTTCCTGGCCCATAGGGATAATGATAGCCTTTTTAGAATTTTCACCACTTTCTAACACTGCAAAAAATTCTACATTCACAGTTAACTGAAGTACTTTCATTTTACTATTTAGAAATGAATTTGAATATGTATCGTGACCTTTTACTTTTTTTTTTGCTATTTTTAAAAACCTAAGGCTACTAGTGCTTTTAGGTCTTTTATGGTGCAGTGAATACAAAATTAAAAAAAAATTCTCAAAAATTCATTTTCATCTGTATGTAAAATTATTTCATATTTTTCTACACCTGATTCATCCCTCAGGTTCAGTTGATTGTGTATTTTTTGTCCAATCACACTGTTTAGATACATTAACCTAAGTAGGGTACACAAAAGAGCAACCTAAATTCCGGAACGCAAATACTACCGTGCCACCTGTAGGTTCAACCTCAATTGAAGTTACAAATCATTTTTAAATTTGACGTATATGTATAATTTTGGATATTAATTAGTTTTAAAAGATCGAATTCAACGAACGAGTTCTTCAGACGATCTTCGATATTTTATGGTAGAGATGCACAACTACGAAGTTATTTTTCTATTATATGCTGCAAATATACGAAACAAGTTGCTTTCTTTTAAAAAAGAAATGCAATCGTAAACCCAAAATGCATGTTTGGTATTAAATATTAGATATTTTTAAAGAAAAGAGTTGGTTTCTAGGCTTATTAACAAATTAATGATTTTTGTGCTTATAAAAAAGAAATGCAATACGTGAAACTTAATAGCTGTTTTTATTGGCATTTGAGATACACAACAGCCTGTGTTTGATTTTGCTTTTTCCACCTGCCCACCCGTGCCCACTCTAGCTATAATCTCTTTTTTTTTTGTAAAAATATTGATTACAACTGCTTATCTGCTTTTTTCAAGTGATTGTACTTGCATGTTTTTTTTTTTTTTAGATTAAACAAACTGAGAAACTACATGCCCACTCCTATGGGTGTGCAGAGTGGACAAGGTAGAATTTTCGCCCACCGGATGCCTACTCCTTTGGTGGACCGGTAGACAAAGCAGAATCCACCTGAGCTGTAGTGTATGTTCATAATTATTTGAACAAGGGCTTGTTATTGTATTATTAAGATCCTTACACCAGCTCTGCAAGGTTTTAGTGATGCTTAGGGTTGTAAGCATTGGCAATTTAATGTTGTGTGATCTGTGCTCTTAAAAGTTTAAGTTCTTACAAATAAACAAACTAAATTGAAATTTAAATTAAAAAAATTAAACATATACGAACTGAATTTATCACTGATTACCCTTTGTTAAACATGAGTTTGTTTTAAATTCACAATTATGAAAATTGTAAGGTGTTCCTTTTATATTTGAACGTGTTCTTTCATTAACTTTTAAAAAGTGTCTTTTACATGGTATAGTTACATTAATGTGTTATGGTATGTATGTAAGATTTTTTTAAAACAGGTATATTCATAAGCACATGTTTTAGTCAGAAGCATGTTGTTTGAATTGTTATAACAGTGTTTTGGTACCCTTAGTAGGATGCAGTTTAAAGTGAGCCCAATATTGAAGGCTGTATTATAACCTGTAATTCCTTACTTTAACTACACTGTATCTTACTGGAGAGTTATCTTTGGTATTCCTACCACTTTAAAAACACATTTTCTCTCTGACATTTGATTATTTCATTAGAATAATCTAAATATTTAAATTGAACTGAAGTAGCCTTGTAGGTTTCTTATATTGACCTATCCTTTTTCTCTTAGTCTAGTCATTTGGGTGCACTGTATAACCTAGTGATCACTGAGATAGTTTGTATTGAAAGAAAAAATGTAACCTTTTAAATTTACATTTTGCCTAATTGTACCACATTGTGTCTTGAAAGGGAGTTGTGTCAATGACATTCATACCACATCTTCTGAATTTTAAAGCGAATCTGTTTTGAATGAAAAATTAATTGATTTCCAAAATTGTTTTTTTTTAATCTCAAACCAAGGCTAATTTAACACCACAAAGAAACACATACAACCCATACACCGTAGCGATTATATAAGACATCAGAGGAAGTTAAGTTTACACAGTTATGAGAACAGTTGACCAGGAGCTTCTAATTAATTTATAGAGACTCAGAACGCGTTTATATCAGTGCATTATCAAAATGATCACACAAAGCTTTGTTGCTTTTGATAAAAATATTTAAAAAAATATCATTAAACAAACTTCAAAATTTCATAAAATTATTTTACTTGCATAAAAAACCTAAATATCAAATTTATACATAATCTATAAAAACCGAAAATTCAATATCTGATTGTTTTCACAAAAAAATAATTTTAAAATCAATTACTACAGAAGTGATAATTAGTTCCCTGGCTAAGGTAACTATAAATAGAAAGTATTTGTGTGAGTTCGTGGTCTAGTGGTTAAGACCAATGGCTACAGTGCTGAAGGTCTCGAGTTCGATTCTCACTCGGGGTGCTAAAAATATCAGTACATCAGAAGGGTAATTTTCACCCTCTCACACACATCTCTGGTACCCAGACCGGAGTTTAAACTAGAATGGGTACTTAGGGGGCCTCGGTTGGTCAAAGGTGTCCCCTACTTTGATCTGGAGATCAATCTTCTGATATCTCTCTGGTTTGTCTGTTTCCACCGAGTGGCCCGGTGGTTCTCTCCGAGTACTTCGGCTTCCTCCACCATAACAACAGACTTCCCGGTGTCCTACACGCTTCCTTGGGCGGTGTTGGGTGGGGATTGTTCTGGTGGTGGGATAATATTGTAAAGGACACATCTCCATTAATCCTTAGGGAGTGTACATGGATCCGCTGTACCCTTGCAGTCAATCAAGGGGTGCGTCTAAATTGGCGGAATCTCGAGTACATACATAGTAAGGTAACTATAAATAGAAAGTATTTTTGGCTAAGGTAACTATAAATAGAAAGTATTTGTTCTTATCTCTTATCTGCATCTGTCATCACTCGGTATCTAAAAATAGACATTTGATATCTTATCGCTGACCCTATTAAATCTACCGAAATTGCATGCATGATTAATTTTAAGATTTATGATCGTAATAGACCAGTTTCACATAAGCTACTAATCAACGCTGATCTCGAAATCTTCTGCGTGTTTGAGTTTAAATCTCGCGATAATTAACGATATCATACGTGACAGGGGGCTACTGATATTTAGCAACACAATAATAAATCAACCGCTTATAATTACTGCGTTATGTACATTGCTGTATGTCAGTTTGATTTTTCGTGAAAAGAGAAAAATATTTTGATAAAGAGAAAACAGCCTAAACATCAGAAATTCATTTAATTTCAGTTCTGTTACAGTTTTTCTTAAATATTTTTTACATCTTCTTCACATGCATGTAAAGGGTTTTTACGGTCTACATATAGGTTTAGTATCATAGACTCGAACTTTTAATTTTCTTTTAAAAAAATACAGGTTACTGTTATGGTGACTTTTGCATGAAATTTTATGGGTACAAGGACATGATACCGGCACTACTAAATAATCGAAATTTCCAATAATGGTAGTACAATGTAGGGGAGTATAATATATAATGTTCAACGAAAATTGATAGAATTTTTCCTTACATACTCTTGTCAAAGATGTAGTACATAATTATTGTGATATGCTAACAATATGAAAAACACAATGATAGATCACCGAGTGTTTTCAAGCTATACGCTGTGAAAATATGAAGCATTTTGTATGGATTAAACAGAGGCATTTTTAAGGTAAAACAAATGATAGAATTCCAAAGTAAAATGTGAGAAAATAGCTCTTATAAAATGCGTTCAGAAAACAACAGAAAAAATGGAGTCACCATGCGTTTTATCCTGTTTAGCGTACATGGCATATAACATTAATAGAACACTTTCCTATTGATTGTAATAGACACGTAGTAGACAGGGCCCTGGTACCGTGTTGAAGACCGTACATTGACCTATAGTTGTTAAACTTTTGATACATTGTGACATGGACTGATCGACAGTTGAATCATTGGCACTCATACCACATCTGCTTATTTGTATGTACATTTGTTTCAAATATTTCTGTGTCAATGATGTTTTAGACGGCCATGATATAAATGAAGTGAGATATAAGGCAGTTTTGAAATACGTATTAGAAATACAGGTTCATCTTCAATTTTCAAAGATCGGACTATAATACAATGCATTCAATATCATTTTAATTTCTAAGCTATGTTCATGATCGATTTCGTCTAAGCAGAGGTTCAGTGCCAGCGGGGCGAGTAATTTTCTACATATTGTCAACTTTATCATTTTTCGTGCCATTAAAAGTAATTGAATATCCTGTATTTACAACAAGCGATGTATGCCTTAAATTAAGATCAAATGCTGAATGACCCCCTCCTAAATTATTAAAATATTCCCAGTGGCATTAACCACACTGGCCATGATATCTCAGTGTTAATAAGGTACCAGGGTTAACATTTTAAACATCTGTACTAGGGGATGACCATTTGATTTTCAGGAGGGGGGGGGGGTAGAAAAATAATATTCTTAGACTAATTTCCTAATAAATAATTATGACCTAGGCAGGATGGAAAAGAATGATCTGCAACACAAACTACAGGAAATAATTGTGTACAAAAGTTAAATGAATTATCAAACGGTCGCCCTTTTTCAGTAACTGTATATGGGCGTTTTTCAATAAAAGCGTTCCTTTCAGACCTAAAAAAAACGGAAAATCAACTAGTCTAAAATTTATTTTCAAGAGTTATTTTGAATACCTCTATTATAGACCTGTTTGCAAACAAAAAGTGCAATCTTAAATACTCTTTAAAATGATATTATTTTCATAATTTGTGTACCGTTTCGTAGGGGACTTTTGTCCCCTACGAAACTGCTTCTAAACACACATATTTTTGCAATTTTGAATGTTTCCTATAGACATTCCAGTTTGTTTACGTTATATACTAGAAAAATCTCATTTTTTTCTGAATTGGAGAACCATTTTTTATTAATAAAGATTAGACAGTACTTCACATATGAAGGTACAACTCATGTTACGTAGTGGACATTTTGATGCGTTTCGTAGTTGACAAAACCGTTTCGTAGTGGACAAAAAGTTTCGTAGTTGACATCAACCCTATTCTATGTTAATAAAAACATAATAAAAATTACATGAAACTAACCTTTGTTATTTGCTTTGCACGAATATAATTGAAAAAAGAGTAAAAAAAGACTGCATGGTAGTGGTAGTGTCCACTACGAAACGTTTTTCTCCCAAACTTGTTTCGTAGGGGACCGTTTCGTAGGGGACGTATTCACATGTTTTATTTTTTTCTCACAACCCTAATATTGCAATAGTAACAAGACTGACTGTATTCATCAAAGCGTTATTAAGCTGTACACTGATATTTTTTTCATAATTTTAAAACCAGTTACTGAAGGAGATTTGACCCGTTTCGTAGTGGACATTTACAAAAATACGGTATCACTCTGGTCCATTTGATGTGCTCAATTTTTCTTACCAGCAGTTTAATTGCCGTTATAAAAGCATCAATTCTTTTGTAAGACCCTAATGTTTATATCTCTTGCAAACAAAAAATTACATTGATTTTATAAAACTGTTTATAAGCAAGTTTTAATGACTTCGTTTCGTAGTGGACATTGTGTTAGGGACACACCTTCTAAAATAAAAAATCCTATGTTAAAAGCTGTTTATTAAAATATGTTGGCTCTAAACATACTTTTGAATTATTAAAGAACTTATATTAAGTAAAATTAATATTTATTTCTTCATTTTTTTAAGATATTTGAGAGTATGAATGTTGAACAGGCGGTCTAGGGACATGCCATTGTGGTTGTTTTGGACCATTCAGGAATCAATATCTTATCAATCTCTAAAAAATAAACAGTTTCTTTGCTTAAAAATGTTATATCTAATTCAATGTACTGACTGCACAAAAAATTACTTGCAAAGATCAAACACATTTTTTTTAAAGTGGCTGGGACAAGAAAGTACGTTTTTATTGAAAAACGCCCATATACAGAAAAGGGTACGTTTTATCAATTTTCACCTGGTGAGATTATACAAGGTGAAACGAGGATTCCACATGGCCAAGGTGTTAATTGCCTTCTTAATTTATGACCTTATACTATGTATATGAAGTGAGCCCCGCTTATTTATCTAATTTATTCTTCCCGTTAGGTGAACGATCTCAACGTGAATTCGTGACATTTAAAGGTACAATTAATATAAAGCCAGGCGGCATATCAGATCGTATATAATACTGCAATCAACAACACAGCAGTAGTCCGTTTTAAAATCTTTTATTGTGTCAATTGTTAATAATTAAAGTTGTCTGGTCAATATAAATTTTATATTTTGATTCAAATGATGCTCATGTTGTTAGAAATGACCCAAATGTAAACGCAAACACTCAATCAGATGCTTGTTTTTCCAAGTCTTAATGGTCACTGCTTACAACCGTTAGCCCCCAGTTGATAAACTCTCGAGAATTATCGCGTGATTTCATAGTTTTGCTAATTAGATTAGACATGCGCAGTTAAATGTGAAACTGGTGTATTAAAGCGGCACTTTTAGGGTGCAATTGTTTCTAACTAAAGTTTTGAAAACGTTTTGAGGCGTTTGTTGTTATTTTCTAACTGCTACAGAAGTAGAAACATCGTTTAATACTTCTTTTCTGACCCTATTTGAACTTTCAATAATTCATGCTCATGTTGTTGAAAAACATACTTTTTATAAACGTAGAAAAAAATAAATTGTTTAAACAGGTTGAAGTTAGAAACAAATTAATGTTTGCATGTATTGTATTAACAAACGAAAAACGACAAAACATTTGCATAGTCAAGTGTATTTTTTTAATTTATTTTAGTTGTAGGTTTCCGTTTTATTTTATTTTTTCATATTCAATATCTATTTAATTACATTTTTAATAACCATTTTTTTTTTATTAAAGTTGCAATATTTAATTACAAAAATTAACTGTAATTTAATCATATGCAAGAAAGACTTCCCTTTAATTTTAGTATAAAAAATAAATAGCTTGCTTTTTACATCATATACATCTTCCTTAAACTTAAAATCTAAAATAAAAGGCTACTAATACTTTTTTTTAAAGATTTTATTTTTAATTATTCTCGTTCAGAATATAAATCGCATTGTTTACATGAAATCTTATCTCATATCTAAACACAGCTGGTTTCAACGTTGGACTCTAATTAAAATACTACGCATGTAGGTTAATATTAGCAGCTTGTAATCGTGTGCAAGGAAATATTATATTATAATAAATTTCAGATCATACGTAAAATATCTCTATAGCAACTTAAGATGCTAATGCTTATTCAACAGATTGGTAAGCTATTGCGCTAGCCTGGGATCCGGCCCAATCTAGCTGCGCGTCGTAAGGGCCAGGTGGGGAACAAATACCATGTGATCGATTCAGTGCCAGTTGACTCTGAATCTAAAGTGAGGCTGAATAAATATTTGCATAAATTTTGATGTTTGATGTAAACCAGCACAATTGGAATCCAATTAACACCTTGGACATGTGAAATCTTAAACTTTTAACTTTCTCACCAGGCGATTGCTGATAAGAATTAACCCTTTTCTGCTTACTAATTATCATCATACTAATAATTAGATATGATAACACTATACATCAATTCATAAAGAAAAATAATTACAGTCTAATTTTTACAAATTGATGTTAAACAAAATTAATTTGATACAGATGTAAAACAAACATTGTGGACAAAATTAGTATTAACCAATCATTGACAGGCAGTACATTGATACACGCCTGGCTATACTGACAAGATTAGCCAGGACCCCAGGCTAGCTATTGCGCATGTATTTGAAAGGTTGTCAAAGCTATTGCGCATGTATTTGAAACATGGTCATAGAAAGAACAGAAGTGTTCCGAATAACATCCGGTGTTCCGAAAGACTACAGATATCGTCCAATATATACTGCGTAAACCCTCAGGGGTTTACGCAATTAACAAATTGTTATATTGCATATATCAAACAGCATGTGCAGCAATTTACATTTTTGTTTTTAATCTGATTTAAATTGTCAGGAGATCAAAATTGTGACGTAGCATCGTTACGATAAATCTCGAACTGTATAAGTTAATAATATTACATTAATTGTAGCCGACATAAACACAAGCGTATCAGTATCTTCCCTGCGTGGGATAATAAATATGTTAATTTCATTAGGTCTATTTCCATCAGAATGCAAACTTACAACTAAATGTCCTTATGTGTCTGATGTCGACCTATAAAAAGCTAAGCTCGATCTTTGAATCGATACCGAATCAAAATGTCAACCTTGATCTAACAAGACGGAATTCTTGTTTAACAGTCAGTCTTCATAATTAGAAAATTAACAGGCAGAGATATAATACAGCTGTTCGTCATGATGTCCATAAAATAAATGTAATGCAATCTCTGAATTCGCTGAAGAGCAATTCTGGATTATTATTGTTATTGAGAGCGCTAAAGGATAAAAGTCTAGAGAGCCATTAAGTAAGAAGCACAGTAGTTAAATCCAAGTGGGGGTCTTCAAAGTTTTTAAAAGTAAAATGATCTCAACGGGAAGATGGTTATTACCACAGGTGTAACAAAGAATTGTTAATGAATTTTCATGAAATATTTGTCACTGGACGTTTAGCATCCAACAATAAATAAAAGAGGGAGAGAAAACACGTTATAGTAAAAAAGATAAGTCAAAATGACAAACTAAGTGTAACACATGTGGAATGATTGCTAATGAAACAATTGTCCATCAAAGTTCAATTTAAGTTGATTTAAGCAGCTATCGGCAATAATGCAGAAACCCTATACCGTATAGTCCACTTTAAAAGGTCATAAATTTTAATATTTGAAAACATGAACATTACTAAACACCGACGAACTAATGTGTTCCGAAGGACAAAAATTAATTTTCCTTGCTCGCAAGTGGGATCTGTTGAGTTACATGTACAAATGTACGTATGACAAATACTAATTGCGACTTATAATTGCGACATTTGCATTTGCGCATTTGCATTGGTTGAAAATACAAATATTCCACTTGAGAGTTGTTCAAGGAAACTCAAAGTGGAAATGGAAATAAGCAAAATTGCATCTTAAACATAAAAACGACCAGACGTGTAGCGTGAATGATTGCCATAATTAGTGTTCAAATGGCGATCGCAAAGGTCAATATGGTGGTACATGCATCTAAGAGCTGCAAATGTAAATCCAAATGCCAAAAAAATATTACAAACATTAACACTTGTGTTTACATTCAATTTCTTTTGACATGAGTTGCACTGATTGTTTCAAGAACTATTTGTCTTATTGTGAATGAAATTACATGTACCATAAAAAGATTCCATGCATTAGAAAAGCATTACAAAAGTCAAATCATATTTTACAAATAATTTGTCATGTGGTCAATTAGAAATGAACAATAGCTTCCAACCGGACATCTATTTTCTTCAACAAACATCATTAAAAGCAATTGGACTATATATAGGAACAATACTGTTATAAATATAAAGCCGTGTTAACATATATGGCATCAGAGAGAAAAGCTGAAATGTTGACATTATATACTGTGCGTCTCTATCTTCTTCAAGATTACTATTTACATGATGCTGATCTTTTCATGCAATATATTTCACTGACTATTCTTACCAATATTTAAAAGTTTAAAAGACAAGAACTGGTTAGTGTTTTTAAATAGCAGCTGTATTTGTACGAAACTTATAAACAAGTGTAATGCGAGCATTAGATAGCTATTACTCCTGTTTCGAGCCGAGTTACAGTACAAATACAGCTGATATTTAAAGACACTAAACAGATATAGTCTTTATACTGCAATTAATTCTGTATATTATTTGTGCTTTGAAAGACACAAAAGCTCACATTTTTTTGAATTTATTTCCGATTTAAAATCCCTTGAGGCCCGCGTAGTAACATTAAAATCACTCATTCAGCTGAAGATGGGTTCGCAAAAAAAGAATCTCGAATGGTCAACAATAAATACATCTCTCAAGGTGAATAATTATCTATTTTAACATAACAACTAATTTCAACAGTAAAAACAAATAACAAAACATTGTCCAATTTGAAACATAAGTGAACGAGTTGTCCTACGCTTCAGAATTTTAAACTAAACTTGAAATTCACTTGACATGCATGTTGAAATTGACATGTTTGATTTTGTTACACGTGTAAAAAATGCTGCTCATGTTTGTCTGTTAACAAAAAAATTGGTTTAATTCTTATTGCTCTGAAGAAATGTTTGAAAATAAACAGAACGTATAAAAGTAATCGTTAGTTGGCATAAGGTCAAGCAATATGTCATTGGAATGCGATTGCAATACACATTTTGAGGTCACGCAGGTTCAACCAACACTCAGTCCGACAGTGGGCGGAGCTTTAAAGCGATAGGGCTGTATCTGATAAAGTGATCCATGAGGGTATCAGATATAAGCTTTTAACAAACAATATTACTGGAAAGTTTTATTCTATCATTAAAGATATGTATAATAAAAGTGACCTCTGTGTTAAAATTGATAATGAAATGACTCCATGATTTAAATCATTTATAGGGGTTAGACAAGGTGATGTTTTAAGCCCAAATATTTTAAAATTTTTTATCAATGATCTACCTGACAAGTTTTTACCTTGTCCTGATCCAGTAAATATTAATAACCGTAGAGTAGACTGTCTTATGTATGCTGATGATGTAGTAATTTTTTTCAGAAACACCGGAAGGGTTGCAAAAGAGAATAACATGTTACATGAATATTGTTTAGAATGTTGTTTAGATGTTAATTTAAAAAAGACAAAAAGTATAATTTTTAACAAGCCAGGAAATTTTTTAAAATTTACATTTTGGAGGTAAAAAGATTGAAAGTGCAAAATTATAAAGATATATTGGAATCACATTTACATCTAGCGGTATATTCAAGCAGTGTAAAAATGAATTATACAACAAATCTTTAAAAGCATGTTTTAAGCTACAGAGATGCTTGTTATCATCTAACCCTAGTATTGCCACTATTTTTACATCTTTATGATCATACAATTAAACTCATACTATTATCACGGTAGGCATAGTGTCCGGTTAGGATCGTGGTTTTTCGAGTGATTTGATCGGGCTTTTTCGAGTGTGACCACTTTTTTTCGAGTGAATATGATCAAAAATGTAAACAAACAGACTTCTTTTCTAACAAGACGTGATACAGAAGCTTCAGTTTCATAAACAAGGTTGTACATGATATGTTAGCATTTGAGATATAAAGATAGTATCATTCTGACATTACTTTTCGTTTAAAAAGTTAAATTTAGCCTTAAAATGCTTTTATTCCAAAGTACCGAATAAAGCCATTTTCTTACACATACCAATGCAAATGTCGACGGAAATGCATACATGGATTCTATGTATCCTTAGATATACAGACACTTTACAAACATTATTGTTATTGCATTTAAAAAACGACATTTTGAGAGCAAATTCAGTTTTTCATGTCCGGGTTTTTTCGAGAGCAGTCCGGGCTTTTTCGAGTGTGTCCTTTTTTTATCGAGTGATTATACACATTTCTTATAGCTAAAAATCTTATGTGTTTACGTTTAAAAACTATAAAAAAAAAGGTTCAAATTAAGTTCTTTCAAGGCACATGGTGTAACAACATTTTATCATGAAACCAGTATCATTCATTTGTATATACTATATTCTTTTTCTCAATCTTATGAATTGCATGTGCAGTATATATCCGTGATGTCAACAATCTAATGTGAGTGTTCCGGACCATATAAGTATTTGGACCTCATGGGATGACTATTACTGAACAGCAAAATGTCAACTTGGAAGATAACTTCCAAAAATGTCTTAATGAACTATTAAACAAGAGTTCAACTGTTTTACTGACTGACAAAAAAAAATCGATATGATAAAGAGTCTTATAATTGATACTAGAGACGGACAGAAAACAGAGACAATTAATTGAAAGACAATTGGTTTCAACTTGTAACTCGTGCTGTTTTGGGTAGCCTTTGAACCTTAAAATTATTACATTTCATGTAACCGTCATTGTTAAAGATAAGTTTATTGTTTTATTGAATCGTTTCTAATGTATAAAATTGAGAATGGAAATGGTGAATGTGTCAAAGAGACAACAACCCGACCATAGAACAGACAACAGCAGAAGGTCACCAACAGGTCTTCAATGCAGCGAGAAATTCCAGCACCCGGAGGCGTCCTTCAGCTGGCCTCTTAACGAATATATATACAGCGGCGGATCCAGGGGGGGGGGGGGGTTCCGGGGGTTGGAACCCCCTTTTTTTGGCCGATCAATGCATTTGAATGGGAGCATATAGTTGGAACACCCCCCCCCTTTTACTCTGGGTTGGGTTGGGAACCCCCCCCCCCTTTTTAAAATGGCTGGATCCGCCACTGATATACTAACAAAGGCCAGAGGCTCCTGACTTGGGACAGGCGCAAAAATGCGGTGGGGTTAAACATGTTTATGAGATCTCAACCCCCTATACCTTTAGCGAATGTAGATTAGTAAAAGGATAACAATACGCACATTAAAATTCAGTTCAAGAGAAGTCCGAGTCTGATGTCAGAAGATGAAACCAAAAAAATAAACAAAATTAAAATAATACATAAATAACAACAGACTACTAGCAGTTAACTGACATGCCAGCTCCAGACTTCAATTAAACTGATTGAAAGATTATGTCTTCATCGTGTGAATATCAGGCAAAATTCTTCCCGTTAGGGGTTAAGTATCATACCATCATAACATATATGAGAAGATATACCTATATGGTTCCAAATTTGGGTTCCCCTTGGGCACTTATTTTTTCGCCACTCTTTCGCCAAAACAATATGTTTTTCGCCACTTTATTACTTTTTTCGCTAAATAACATAACTATTTCTATTTTTTATTTTTTTTCTACCACCCCACCCCTAACCCCTAAACCGTTAGTTTTCCCGTTTGAATTGTTTTGAACTAGTTTAAGGGGCCCTTCATAGATTGTTGTACGGTGTGAGCCAAGGCCCCGCGTTGAATGCAGTGCCTTGGCCTATAATGGTTTACCTTTATAAATTGTTATTTTGAGGGAGAATTATCTCATCAGCACATATACCACATCTTCCTATATCTATCATATGGTCCGACCATACGCGTACAGTTTGACCATATGAAAATACGCATATGGTCGTGACCATACGCGTATGGTCCTACATTTGTTGTAATACTCATATGGTCCGGAACATAAGCATAGACAACTCGAATTGAGACGTACATGCATATATTGTATAAGATGAGATGTATGTTCTTAAAAGAGTATACATCTTCGTATGTATTATTTATTCTATTGTTTAAGAAATGGAAACCGAAAATGACTAAATGCTACAACTGTGAGGAGGAGTCTGATTATACAAATATATAAATTAGTATACAGCAACTAAACACCATGATAACTCCCTTGTAATAAAAGAAAAGTGTCTAAAAAGTGGAAAATATGAATATTAATCAAGACATTAAAATGTTGTTCCTGGTGTCGTTCGATGCACTGGACAATCTAGCTGGTGATAGCATATGATATACACATTTTGTATTTGTCTATCATTGCTAAAGGATCATATTTAGGCTAATGATCTATAATTCATTTCATTGTTGATTTTATCTGAAATTTTATTCACATTTTATGTTCAATGCAATAAAAATGGGAGGGATTAAGTATGTGTGTTTTTTTATGTTTTTTTTTGTTAATAGGTGTCTTTTATTAATCTTCGGAGTTCATCACAAGAAATATTATTAAGTGTAAAATCAAAAGTAGCATGAAATGAAGTTTAAATGAATATGAGACCCCTAAATAATGTTCTAGACACTGTTTAGTTAAGGATCAAGTTATATCTAAATGAACACTGGAAAGAAGTTGTATAACGCTCTCCAAACAGAATATTTGCATTAAATTAAAAAAAAAGATTCATTTTGATATGTTTTTGATGACTTATTGGGAAAATATGATATTGTCCTTCACTTAATTACAGTTATAAACTAGAAAAAAGTCATTTTTTAAAGTCTAGAATACCTTCAAATTTTCTGTAAAAAACCCGGACCATTTGTCTAAAAACCCGGACGAAATCACAGTTGCTCTCGAAAAAAACCCGGACAATAACAAACATTGATTTATCAAATAAACACAAGGAAATTGAGATTCTTTGTTGATCAAAACATATATAGTATTCAATATAAGATGAGTAGTAATGTTAAAAACTGTTATAATTACGAAATATCCGTTAATTGAACTTATCGCATGTTTTATCACTCGAAAAAGCCCGAACTACACTCGAAAAAAATGGACCAAATCACTCGAAAAACCACGATCCTAGCCGGACACTATACCTACCGTGATTATATGGCAGTGAAATATGGGGAATGTTTAGAACTGATTGAGCTGCATGTAAAAAAGATAATGATTATATATTAGAAAAAGTTTTTGGTCAGGATTCTTCAGAAAAAGCTCATAACAAATTTATGAAATATATTCTTGGTGTAAACAGAAAGTCAAATAATATAGCTGTAATGTCAGAGCTTGGTAGATTTCCTATGTATTTTACAGTAATTTTATCAATGTTAAAATATTGTCATAGACTGGAACGTTTGAAAGAAGGATTATTATTTGATGAATTTATATGTTGTAAACAGTTACATAGTTATAATAATGTAAATACATGGTATTCTAGTATAGATTATATTCAGAGAGAGATTGAAAAACCAAATTTTGACCAATCAATTGGATCTTTATGTCAGTATGTTAAAAATAAACTATGTAACAGTTATTTAACATTTTGGAATAAACTGAAGTATCAAACAATTAACTCCGAAAAACGGAAGCTTGGTACTTATTTTTCTATAAAAAATTGTTTTAAAAAAGAAAAATATTTAGAATTACAGGACTTAAAAAAAGACAGTCAATTTGTAAATTAAGAATAAGCGCTCACTCTTTAAAAAATAAGACAGACAGATATTCAAAAAAACATATAGAAAGATCTGCGCGTCTTTGTTTTAATTGCTCACTTGGTAAAGTTGAAGATGAGCTTCATTTTTATCAGAATGCCCTCTTTATGATATTCAAAGGGTCGATTTTTTTCAAGACATTTCTAACAATTGTTATAATTTTATAAATTTAAATAATTTAAAAGCTTCTAAATTGTTATGGCTCTTGACCCAAGAAAATTTTACTCTTACGGAAAAACAGGGCTGTTATATTTGTGACTGTTTTGAATTAAGGAGATCAGGTATGAACACTGACACTAAGTCAAGTAAATAATTTGAGAATAAATACATATATAATGTAATTTTATTATTCTTTTATTCACAATATGTATGTGGTTTTTAGCTTGATTCTGACCAATGCTTATATTCCAAATATATATGTATATGCTTCTATTATTGTTGTTGTTGCCAATTATGTAAATTAATTTATCTGATTTTATGCCCTTTATGGGCCCTGTAATTTGGGAAATAAAAATATTCTATTCTATTCTGTTCTATTCTATAGTAAGACACCCAATTGCAGGATAAAAACGAATAAATGCTTTGCTGACATGATGAACAGAAAAAAAACTGTTAGTTAATCGGAGTCATTTATCAGTAAGCAATACGTCGAAACGTCAAAACACGCGATTTAAAAATTTGTCAAGTAGTTTTCGCCCAGTTGTATATTGACAGAAATATTTATCACCAGGGTGACCTCTGAGGGAATGTTTAGGCACCTACGTCAACCTGAAAACATTGTAGCTACATGAAAGTATTTAGTGAATTGATTTTTATAACCATTCTCTCTTAAACAAATAGTACGTCAAAATGTTCCTAGACACAGGGGAGTTATTGATACAATAGAGCAAAAACAGTGACGATCTCAACAAATAATTATGTCTTTTACATAAATAAGGCCGTTAGTTTTCTCGTTTGAATTGTTTTACATTGTCTTATCGGGGCCTTTTATACCCGACTATGCGGTATGGGTTTTGCTCATTGCTCCGTACGGTGACCTATAGCTGTTAATGTCTGTGTCATTTTGGTCTTTTATGGATAGTTTTCTCATTGGCAATCATACCACATCTTCTTTTTTATATTGTTAAATTCTCCCCATGGCTGTTTAGCTTTATGGTTCCGTCGTAAAAGTAAATATGGGAATGGTCTAATCATATTAAGATAGATATATGTATAAATGTTGGATCTATACATGATATATATGACAAAAAGTGTAGCAAAACAGTGCACAGGGACAAAGGTTTGAGCGTCCATATGTGACCTACTGGAAGGTAACAATTCTGTCCCTGTCCAAAATGCTTTATTTTTTAGGTGGCAGTTTCATGCCCTTCATACCAGTTTACCTTCCATACAGAACTTGCCTACTGTATTTATTCGTCATGAATTTGCATGAATTAAATTCTTGCCCAATAAGCTTGAAACATTCTATGATTCAACAGGTATAAACCTTTAGCCTGCATAGTCATTCCCATTGACTGATTAGCAAAACGCAATAAAGGCGTTCCCTTACAGGCCCTCATAAACCCGATTACCAAGCTGGAGACAATAATCTGATTCCAGAACATAAATATTGATCTTTTTATTGTTATATCTTGCAAAACTTCTCACTGAAGATCTGTTCAAATTGCTTTACAGTTGTATGTGATTAATATCTCTATTGTGGAACAATAATATGTGTTTTGTCGTCAGTTTCTGAATGAATAAGCACACTTAAGGTTAACTGCGACTAAAATCGCAAAGACATGCAAGTCACTCTGATAATACCGATAGTAGAAATCATAGATAAGTACACTTACTGTATAAAGGTGTTACATGACTGTATAGCTGAATATATGTTAAGGGTTTTTCTCATTGTCGAAGAACGTATGGTGATTTATAATTGCTGGTAACTTATTTTGAATCTGGTGGATAGTTGTCTTATTGTCCATCATACAGTTTTAAGTTGTTTTCTCATCTGTTATCGGTCACCTAAACATTCTCTTCGCCGCCTTCATGTAGACACTTTGTTTTTGTTTATTTTTTGTCACTCTGACAAATCATTTTTTTGCTAATAAACAAGTTGTGCTCTCCCTTTTGTGACATTTGATGTCACTCGAAGTTTAGTTGGAATATTTAACGTAATGTCTCAATCATTAATCTCCATTTTTTGTTTCCTGTGTTCCGTCTGTTCTGTTTATCTATTTATTCATGGTTATTTGTTCACATTTGTCACCGACAAGAATATTCCTGTTATCGACTGGACTATTCCGGTTTCATGATAAGTTTTCTTTATTGATCATAATAAAATGTTATTTGAACGCAGTCAGACAATCAACATGATTAATTCTATGGTTAATTTTTAAACTATTCATATACAATTGTATTTATAGTAATTTAAAAGATCTCTTTTCTTTTTCTCTATTATCAATTTCAATTTTCTTTATAATAAATTGAGTACAGTCATGTACTATATGGTATTGCTGGAAATGATTTCAATGAAGGAAATATCAAGCAAAGACAAACAGATGACAATAAAAAAAACATCAACAGATCACCGTCGGGTCTTCAACAATGAGCAAAACCAATACCGTATAGTAAGCTTTAAAAGACCCGGTATAACAAAATACGAAACAATTCAGAAACGATATCTGTCGGCCCCATTTCATGCAATCTTATCACATGCAACCACTAAACAACATGGAATGGTCTTGGGGAGGCACATCTATAATTTGGCTAGTTTTAACATAGGGTATGAGTGCTGGCAATTCCATCCCAGCACAAAATAGGGCTTGATCTTTCATACCATATAAAACTTTTAGGACAAAAATGTTTGACTTTACTAATATCTAATTCATAGATATAAGACGATGTGGTATGAGTGCCAATGAGACAACTCTCCATCCAAGCAAATAAAAGTAAACCATTATGGGTCAAAATACGGCCTTCAACATGGAACATTGGTTCACACCGAACAGCAAGCTTTAGTGTCAATGTGTCAGTAAAATGCCATTTATTGACTTTCTTGATTTACTAGTTAGAATTTACTTTGAACTAGTTTGCATAGAATAGGCTCTTTCATATTATTGTCATAAACGTGAGAAATGTGACAAAAAGTCACACGATTCCTATTTGATTGTTGGTTTGTTATTTATTATTTTCTTAGAACTAACTTTATGTAGCGGCGAGTACTCTTAGATGATTATGATGTCCATTGTCTTGGTGCCAGTTGTTGATGTAATTCGTGACAATCTGATGAATCAAACCATTTCCAACCGACTTTTACAAAATCAGAAATGAAATAGCGAAATAATGATTTATAAATTATAACTTGAAATCGTGAATCAACAAAATTATAATTTGACAGTATCCGAACGTTTTCAGAAATTGTTTAATTGTGTTATTTCTTTCGTTTATACTCATGTATGTAGCTGATAAAATAAAGCATTAGTACGTGTAATGAATTGTTTTTTGTACGAGTTTCAATTTTCAACCCTTTAAAAAAAAGACTGTTATACAACTAATATTAGAATCTTGCATAAATTATATCGTAATAATTTTACCTATCACACAACGCCATTTAAAAAAAATACATATTTTGCCCCTGCGTTCCCTATAAATACTATTAGTTGGATTGTGTAAGTGTGTATATCGCTTTTGTCTATTTGCATATATACATTTGTATCTATATAACTAAACATTTCCTATCGAGTCACCAATAGGTCATGTTAATTCATGGAATCTTTATAAGTCAATGTATAACATGGATCATGTAAATGAAGTCCCACAAATAAACTTTTGCTAACAGCAACATTCTATTTTGAAGATGACACATTGAAAAATCACATATTGTATAACACACAGAAAGTAATCCATACCAGCATCAAAATGGTTGACATATAACATAGAAAGTAGGTTATAACCAGGGAGAGTGTTTCGCAATCTTTACGTACCAGAAACATAACAACAACGTTCTGAGTAGTGTGTTCTTGATCTGTTTAAGGTGGTACCTAACACTACAGGGAGATAACTCTGTAAATTCAGCAAAACGTTTTAATTACGTTGTGTTGTAAAAGGAATATTAAGCTTCTCAATGATCAAAATTGGTGTTTGTCAAATTGCTATATAAAAAGTGTAATTTTTCTGGCAAAACGGTTGGTTCATTTTTTTTTTTTTTTATTTTTATATTTTTTTTTAAATTTTTATATTTGTTACTTTGACACAGTTTTATGAAAATTAAACGAGCCAAATTAATTTTAGTGAAAGTGTTGGGTACCACCTTAAACGTAAAATATTCAGTTGCGGATTCAGGGGGACGTATAAGTCGTACGGTACCCCTATGATCGGCAAATAATATTATGGTTTTTTTTCAAGATTTATATGATTTTAATAGCGCAAAATCGACCAAATATTGTTTCGCCTAGCTTCCATCGGCAGTTTATAATCCGTTTTGTGAAATTACGAATTTCTTTTGAAAAGTCCTGATATCTGTTCGTATAAAATATACACTTTTCCAACGGACTTTTAAACTTAATTACTGTATCAAAACCAACACTCCTGCTTTTATTAACGTTGATTTCATACATCCCAATTGACGTGTACAGTATTTTTCCAAATAACTTTTTATTTGCGATTCCGAAGAAGGTAAATCCAAATATTATTTTATAAGCACTATCAAGTTTTAAGGAAAATACACACTATACATTTTCTAGATCCATGGATGAGGAAGTTAGAGTTGCAAATTACAGGAAGAATATAAGTAGTGATGTGTTTTCTGCATGTAAAACTGTTAGTCGCCAACGTCAATACATTTTGGTACCTTTTGAAACGATAGTTTTGGGAAAGTTTGTGTTTGCATGATTATTTTCCTACTTTATTATGTAATAAAGGAAATGTAAAATATACAGATATTAAACAACAACCAGGCGGAACAAATAACCAGATTCATATACCTAAAAAGTTTTAAACTTTTTTCGTCGATGCAAACAAAAAGATTTTATTCGATTCCACTCATTGTGCTTGGGTTAATACACTTTAACAAATTACATAAAAAAACAAGATATAAATTTTCCAAAATATGGAATGTTTCAAAACATGTCGAATGGGCAGAACAAGGGGATAATATTTAATCGAAATATCCAGGAAACTGTGTCCATTGTTTTCGTATTTCTCATACTCGGTGTCAAGAATTCTAAATGTTCCCTAAGAATACTTAAACATGCATCAAGATCTATAAGGCATTTATGTAACGAAAACAACAGAAACTTTAGAAAACGTTTTGATACACAGTTATTTAGTGAAACATTATAATCATCTTAAGTAGGGGGAAATGTCAAAGAAATTCCAAAAATAAACAGTTTCTCATAAGCTCTTTCATCAATCAATCAACATTATACTGTATGCAGCAATGTTATTGATAGTAATTTTAATTCTTGGATGTCTTGTTATTTGGCTAGAAGCATAAAAAAGCCAGTGTTACTTAATATCATTTGCGGGAAGATATGGAGTGGCTGTGAACGAGACAACAATCATGTTCATAATAACAAAGAAACCAACAATTTACAAAAAATGTACATTATCAAGGGAAAAGCGTTTAGATATAATAATTTAGAAGTTGCTGGACTTATTATTTCTTGAACTTACCGATCTGTTAAATCCATGATACTTTTCACCAAGTGTAAATTTTTGTACGTTTCGTTTATCCCTTCCTGTCCTCTGGTACGATGAGTCTAGGCTGTTATCAGCAGTTCTGGCTGAAAAAAAAAGAAATGAATATGAAAAATAGTTTAAAAAGGAGACGATGCTAGTGATGATCGATTGGTGTTTAACACCGAGTGGAGGTAACAGTCCGTAGGCCATGTTACCCTATCTGGACTCTTAAGTCTAACATTGTTATGTCCCACCTACGATAGTAGAGGCGCATTATGTTTTCTGGTCTGTGACTCCGTTCGTTCGTTCGTCCGTTCGTCCGTCTGTGCATCTGTTCAGGTTAAAGTTTTTGGTCAAGGTAGTTTTTGATGAAGCTGAAGTCCAATCAACTTGACACTTAGTACACTTGTTACTTATGATATGATCTTTCTAATTTTAAAGCCAAATTAGACTTTTGACACCCATTTCACGGTCCACTGAACATAGAAAATGAAAGTGGGAGTTTCAGGTTAAAGTTTTTTGTCAAGGTAGTTTTTGATGAAATTGGAGTCCAATCAACTTGAAACTTAGTACATATGTTCTCTATAGTATATTTTTTTCTAATTTTAATGCCAAATTAGATTATTACCCAATTTCACGGTCCATGAGACATGGAAAAGGATAGTGCGAGTGGGGCATCCTTGTAATTGGACACACTCTTGTTTGTCATCTTTATAAACGCCGCATGCATATGCTTAGCGGATAAGTAGCAAATACTAATTTTCAAGTAGTTGGTATGACTCGTTGATGTATTGAATCCACGAACAACTCTCCAACGCAGAACGAGCTATATATACCACGAGAGAACTGGATTAAAGATGAATAATAACAATCCAAGGAGCACGAAAATGTTGAAACCAAACTTGAAAACACGACAAAGAGTTCAAATTGAACAGATGGCCTACTTCATATACGATAGAAATAAAGCAGAAAATAGTTTTATTTCTTACTCAATGCACTTCAATAGTGGGTTGTCCGATCTTCATTTCATCTGTTCCTCAAGGTAATTTATCACTGCTTACCCTTCCGGAGCACCTGAGAGAGGGGGGGGGGTCTCAACATGGGATTTTGGGTACAGGTGTGCAGCTGGGATTTAAAAAACACCCCCCATTCATATATTGAATAATTGTGAAATCCCTACCTATACATATATTTCACAGCGAAATCATAACCCATTCATATATTTTATGACCCATTGATATATCACAATCGGTCAATTACTACCTATTGATATATTTCCTCGGTAAAATTGCACCCCCTTGATATATTTGACGGATCAAAAAAGGGACCCATTCCAGCGGCACATATGTATATACCTTTATATAGGAAGAGACCCCCCGTGACCTGAGATCATCCCTAGTTTTTGGTGGGGTTCGTGTTGTTTGTTCTTTAGTATTCTATGTTGTGTCATGTATACAATTGTTTGTCTGTTTGTCTTTTTTCATTTTTAGCCATGGCGTTGTCAGTTTATTTCTGAGTTTGACTGTCCCTTTGGTATCTTTCGTCACTCTATTATCACCCCATTTTTTCATACATTTTTTTAAATGAAAATGGACTGAACTTTTGAAAATAATATAATAATTAGAACCGCACTTTTAGCAAGCTGTACAGATTTCTTTGTATGGTTTCTTCTTTAATTTCGTTTGTTTGGGGATACGGATTCGGGCTTAAAAAAGATAAGATATAAATCAACCAAATGGTAATTTGTTAACCACTCAATGTTATGGATACACCAATGGACAATAATTCATTCAAAAAAGCATAATTTCCTGCAAAGTGTTTATGAATTCTCTACCTTCAGGTCAAATAACTAGGTCGATTATGCAGAGTGATGTTTTATCTCATAGATAAATAGAGTCTGATTGGATTATAATATGTTTTATTTTCTTAATCAAAGATATCTTTGTTTAGATTACTCCCTAGCGTAGCTTTTGTATTATTATTTTGTTTACAATATAGACAGGAATCCTTGAACAATATTATTAGGAATCTATCATCTATGGAATTTAATGTATCCCTTTATGTTCTATTTGATAATTCAGATTGTTCATTGGAGTTGTCAGAAGCTTGTGTTTTCTGTACGTGATTTATGAATTTTTAAGTTTCTTTTAGTCGATTTATCTTCCAAACTTCGATTTTTATTACAAAGAACAAAGAAACGAATGTAACATATTGTTATTCTAGAGCCTTCATTAATTGTCGCCAAGCTTTACCATAAATTTCTATATAAATTCAAATATCCAAAAGGAAAGGAAAATCCTTCCTGCAGTAAGAATGTAAGTATACTAGATTAGTTTTTTAATATGATAACAAGATATTTTTCCAAAATTTTATCCATTTTTTCCAGAATGAAATAAATTTTCCAAATCACCATAATTAAGAAGTATTCTGAACACAATTAAAACATTATTATTCTTATAATTGTAAAAGCATTAGATATGGACTGACTGATTACCTTTTATAGATATCTACATACAAATAAGGCGGTGTTAGACATGTTTTTGAGCCCTCAACCCTTTTCCTAACCTTCGTGACAGAGGTACAATAGCACATTATAAGAACAAATTTAATTCGAAAAAGAGCAGGCTAATGCCGCTACAATATAAAAAAGAAGATGTGGTATGATTGCCAATGAGACAACTATCCACAAAAGACCAAAATGACACAGACAGCACTCGAACCCGCAAAGTGGAAAGGGTGCAAAACTTGTTTCCCAATCCACTATAAATAAATATGTTTAAATTGAATTTAAATGATCAAATAGAAATAACTTAAGTCTGGAGATTGGAACGAAGAACGACAAAAATAACATAAAGACGATAGACACCAATATAAAAGTACTTGCAGATACTTATAGCCGTTTTAAAAACGAACTACAAATAATACATAGCTCTCCCAGACTAAACTATCAATCCTTGCACCTCTAATAGGTTAAGTTCCCTTTTTGTTCTATTAAAGTTCTAATATTCCAGGTAATAATATGTTATTTTTTAAGATATGTTGTATATTGGTCATGGTGCATCATGTACTTGTCAATTTTATGAATTATGAAATTATCCTCCTACATCCTCTTTTGTTATGTTATTGCCAAAACTGCTTACGACAGAACGCGTCTAATAATACATGTCAAGACAAGTGAACCTGTTGTACTACATCAACATAGCATGGCAATCAATACTTAATTTATAATTCAACACCAAGCAGCAAGTACATGTATATGTACAAAATGTATGCTAATTCAGTACATTTGTACATGTACTATGTATACATTATAAGACATTTATTTGCGGGTAGATCACTCCTCGAGGATTATCCTTGTGTGAACATTGTAACAAAATTAATGATACCCAAAGTGATCTAACTATCAACTTTTAACAAGAATGTCTCTTATTACATGTAAAAACCGCGTTACAAACGTCGAAATAGATACAAAGCTAAAAAGCATTGCTGTCATATAAAAAAGGAATAGACATGTAATTCATCTAATCGTATATTCAGTACAAAAACCATGACACCGTATCAATTTTGCACACATGTTAGTATACTCACAATGAATTATAACGTAATCACTTTCTAAGTACCAAATGCTTTTCGGTATTTATGGAGTGTACATAATGTCTTATATCAGACATCTAGTCGAACGACTACATGTACTAAGTAATTGAATTGACCTGTCAAGCAGCTGTACAAAACATAAGTCATGGTTTTTGTTTTTGATACTACATTGTATATATTTTTCCATTTTGCATCACATTTGCAGTCATAATGCTTAATGCATTTGCTAGTCGAACAGTTTTGTAAATAAGCTGATTTTATCCACAACATAAATGTTCTGTTTATTTTAGATTTGAAGGTAATAAAGACTCTCAAAATGCAGTCTGTTATGTAATTATTTTAATGTTCTTTTTGTGTAAGACAATGTCTGGTTGTCTCTAATTGGTGTACTTTGCTATTTGAAATTCAAAATACTTCAGAGTATTTTTTGGCATATGAAAGGGACTTGTGTAAAACGCCGGCTGACATCTTCCTGTACACATTAGTGCAACTTTTCACTTATAAGGTCTTGACCAGAGCCCGGATTAAGTTCGTCCAATCATCTATGATGACATACATATCTACACATGACTGTATCTAGAACACTCATTCCCCAAACGAGTAAAATACCAAGTATCAACTATATACTCTAGGGAAACCGATCTTCTCAACGACCATTAAACCAATCCGCAATATTTGTTCTCGTTTTTAAGAAAGGTGGTCAATTTTCTTTTTGACAATAAACTTTCACATTTAGTCGTTTCCTTTCAGAATTTATAGGTAGGTTGTTGACTTCAAAAATCTATTCTTCATTTATTTGTTCGAAAGTTTCTTTAATGCCTTCTATAAAGGTATTTACGTCGCGCCTTTTCGTGAACTTATACCCGTTCCATCGTAACAGTGTTGGAGCAATTAAGCTAATTCAAAGACACAAATAAAAGACCTTCAAGGTTAACCAGCGTCTTCTATGGCGTTTACATCTGCGTCATTAAAATGCCGGAATCTGAATCTTCAGTTTGACATTTGTTTCTCAACATTCACAATAATAATTAGACGAAACAGAGGAAGAGGAGACAGGATGACAACCTTAATGATACCCAGACAGCTCTTAGTAATCAATGTTTTGCTTTCAAAGAGAAAGTCGTATAGACGTCTTGATTGTCAAGTGGTTGTGATGGTTGCAGTAATTATCCGTGATATGTACGTCTTGTAAACGCTTTAAGTACTCTCTCACTATCAATCGGAAATCTCACGAGAGTTCTTGTTTTATATTCGATAAAACTTTTAAAAATAAAGAGCATAATGATTGTGATTAAAAGTTTGTATGAAATATTGATGTCATTATTGTTTACATAGCCTTAATTACATACTTGAGAATTCTGATAATAGATAATGTTTGCATTCATAACTGTTTATCAATGTTTATAGTATAGTGATTATTATAGTCGGTAATTATATATCATTATTATAAAAGCGGGAATTAACTAATGCTACACACGATCATGTACAATGTACATTTTGAAACAGATTTACTTCCTGTTCATGTTAAAAACTCCAAATTATATAGTTCTGAGAAAAAAAATCCATTTTTGGTTAGATTCAGAGTAAACCATGAAAGTGTATAAATTCAAAGATTGCTATCAAGCTTTAAAGGTTTCTGACTAGAAAAAATATCAAAAATTAGGTTACAAGTGTTACGTATATGCCCATAGATATCAGTTCACATTTCATAATGTGTGCGCGTACACTATAAAATTATTCGTAAGTACATGTTATGTGACGATCAAATGAAATGGAAGACGATAAATCAGTAAACAAGCTCAATCTTATTAGTTAGAAAGTATGATAGGCTCTGAAAGAAAAAAAAAAACAATTCGGCGGACCAGAAGCTTCACAATGATTGTTTAAACAAAACCTTCTATGACAACTGGACATATTGTTTAGAGGCAACAAGGTTATATTGCTGAAAACAATCCTCATAACCTTTTTACTAGGTTCTTACAGCGATTAAAGAGTGACATTATCCCACTAGATTTCATGCTAAGTTTTAATTTTAACCAGAAGTGGCTAAGCGTTTATACATTCCTAACAGTCGAATAAACGGTCTGTAGGGATGGAAATTCTGAGGTCATGTATAAGAAATAACTGAACTACTAACTACATTTATTATAGATCCAGGCATGTAGTTGTCTTAACAAAACACATAATTATAAGATCAATGAAAATGCGCTTTATGTGACAATTTAAACCGAATGGTATGAAATGAAAACAATAAAACAAACGAAACAGTAAAACGTGTCAAACAATTCCTGGACATGTCAATAAGTTCGTTATAACATGCATGGCATATCATTACGCCATATGTTTTGTTCACACGTATTTTGTCGATTTTATGTCTAGCTAAAATATGCAGATTGCATCTTATAGAAATATAATCATTGACACCGACACTCGCTATACAAATATCTAAGGTCTAAACAAAGTTTGTATCAATACGAAAGAATATAGTTATGTTATTATTGTTTACATTACAAAATACAAAGTCATATATGAAAGTGAGAATTGTATTTGGCAAGTCAAATAAAAATTGCATGATGCGTCATTGGTAAACAGTCATTGAATCTTTGAAGATAATCACAGTATGATAATTTCTGTAGACACTTTGATGTCATGAGAATGAAACAAACGCAAATCAGAAAATCTTGAGATATAATAATTTACGAATTGTTTAAATTTATTAATTATTAATTAATTTAAACCTTTTATTAAAGTATCTATTTTGAACGTTTTTAATGATAACCGGGTTCGATTAGCTCTTTTTTAATGCGACAACAGTATTTAAGTATTACAAACAGGACGGTTGTACGGTTTAAAATAACAATTAGATAGCTACATGTAGTTATACTGCACTCGTTCTATTTGAGCAGTCAAAATGCGTTGACTGTATATTTCTATGTCATATACAGTCACTGACATGATACATGTATCGCTTTTCCTCATGAATATTTAAATAGAAATTGTCGAAATCATAATTAATTATTCATACGACCTATTCAACCTGTTCTTGTTTTCAATGTAAACAACGATGCGTTTAACGACTCAAACTTATTTCTTTTGCAATTGTTATAAAAAAACATGTTTCACTTGTTAATATTTTTGGTCTGCAAACTATAAATCATTATGTTTTATGCTTATTGTTGATATTTTGGCTCATTCTGAAACAAATTCGTTCACCATCGATGTGTTGTATATTTCTCCGCCTGCATGATATGAGGCCTTTTTTATAAAAGGGGGAACTTTCCCAATATTTAAATCAAATGATAGCTTTAACACGTTAAACAACAATTAAAAATGTTTTTATTAGATTGCAGTATAAAGACAGTAATAGTGCATTGACTTGACATATCAACGATATAAGGATGAGGCTTAGAAACGGGGAAATGCGAGGCTCTGGCTCTATATAATTAATAATGTTACTAGAATCCCTGTATTCTGTCATTGCATGTTGTGTTTTTTCTTCTTTCTTATATGAGTTGATATCATTTTACAGAATATCAAAAACTTTCTTGATTGTCGTTTGCTTTAACTCCAGTGGCTAATACATTATATTTCACGACGACATACATTTTACTTCTAATCCGTATAAGATATTTTAATAATCAACGTTCATGTGGGTCAATGAGGGTATTTACTGAAGTCCAAATAATGAGCTTTTAGGAAAGATGATCTTTTAGAGAAAATTTCATACAAGTATTTGTTTATGGACAGTCGCTATGAAGACTGTTAGTACTAAACATTAGTCATATCTATATGACCCGAGTGCTTACAAGATGGTTTGAATGTCTTTCCTGAAAATCTCTTAAAAATTGAAAACGGAACCGAACGTTTAAAATTTCTTGTGTCCGAAGCGCTTTTCTAAATTTACCTTCATCAGAAACGCTCAAAGCAAAACATTTGAAATCCGAAGATGGATAAATACCGAAACCGTTGAAGAGCTATTATATATGTCAAAAATACCTAAAATAAATAGCCAAATTCATCTAAATAAGTTATCAATATTTACTTCAACATGTTCAAACTGAAAACTGGTTTAAATATTGATATTGGCAAACTCAGAAGAAATGTTTAAGTCTTTAATTTGCAGAATAACCATAATTGCCTTATCATAACTGATTAATCTTTATACATTGTACGTAAAAATCAAGGATTGCTTCTCCACACCTGATACGATCTAGTTATTTGGAATACATGAATGAAATTTTACATTTCGCCACCCAATTGATTGATTTGTATTTAAGCGCTGAACATTTAACGAATATGGTTAATATTAATAGACAAACTGACTGATATGTCAAAATATTCATTGAACTTTATACATTAAGATTTGTATATACATACACTGGGGTAAAGCTGATGACCGTAACTGCATTCACGGTCATCCCAAGATGTCGGATGAAAAATTAGGTCAGTTTCTGTATTGTCTGTTAAAGTGTTTCTATATCATTTTCTTGACAAATCATACATTGAAACGATGTAAATTTATAAAAGAATCACTCGGAAATCACTAATTACTTCTGAGAAATGTGCATGAAACGGGAAATTCGATTTGAAAAAATCGCCAAGATGACCGTAAATCACAATCGAGATGACCGTAACAGAATCAGCGATTCATAACAAGGCTGACCGTAACTGCTTTTAAGATGACCGTAATTTGTAAATGATGACCGTAACTTTTAAAGGATGACCCTCAATTCTAAGAAATATCCGTATTTATATAACTATCTTTTTGTATCAAATGATTAATCGTGTTGGTATACACATATTAATATGAAAGTTTTATCCTATAGGTAGAAGAAAAAAAGACGTGCTTCAAATGCAAAGATTACCATATGTATCTTTTTTACAGTAGAGGGTTCAATTTTTAAAATGAATTTGCCAAAAGACATGCGGTGCACAGCCTTCAACTGCTCGACAAAAGATTTTTTTTTGTTTCTGGGATTCCTTTTAATGACATATAATAAATACACATTTTTAAAAATGCCAAAAAATTGCATGTACACCCATTGATATTATATCGTCTTTCATTTTGTCGTGCAAATAAAATAACAGAAATATTTTAAAAATATCATTCGAATAAACTAGTGAAGGTGAGCTCCAGCAAAGAAGATCCTTAAAATAGTATTGTACGAAAAGCGTATCACAAGGCGGAACGTTGTCAATTTGTATATATACAGAAATGTTATTCATACAGTCAGGATTCTACTTCTTCAACATTATCTCCCCATTACGCCAGTTCATGCTCACAGTCGTAGAAATGGAAGCCATTGTAGGGATGACGCTCTGCCAATTTTGCTCTTGAAAACTGATAAATTTATCCACATAGCACCATTATGATCGATCGTTATATGTCAGTTATATTTTAAAATACAAATGTATCTACTAGCTAATGAGTATTAGTTAATGATCTTGTCTGCATTGATTCAACTTAAAAATATTGTCTGTTTGGATGTCAGATGGAATTTTTGAAAATTCTTAAGCATTTAAAAAAATTCTAATTAAATATTTCGTGGAAGGGCAGACTAAACATTTTCAGTGGTTGAAGATTATAAACCCTAGTTATCACACACACATTTTCATCATCCCAATTAAAATTTTGTTACTATATCAAACATTACAGTTAACTTTTATCGCTTTCTCGATAAACACAGACCTTCGATTCTTTTGTTCTATTTCAAAAGTGTTTCCGCCTGGATATATCAAGACAAATTAAGATTTTAATCTGCTTCCTCTGGACCCATACACATGGGCTCGATTACCAAATATTCGTATGTATTATTAATGTTTTTAATGCTCCATTTATTGGCATTATGTTTTTCTGGTCTGTGCGTACGTTCGTCCGTTCGTCTGTTTGTTTGTCCGTTTGTCCAGCTTCAAGTTAAATAAAATTGAAACTTAGTACACATTTTCCCTATGGAATGATCTTTTTAATTCTAATGCCAAATTACAGTTTTATCCCATTTTCATAGTCCACTAAACATAGAAAATGATAGTGTAGATGAGGCATCCGTGTACTAGGGACACATTCATGTTTCTTCAAATTTTCGTCGTATCGCTGTAAATTTGTGTTAAAATTTTAACGTCGATATCAATAAATATTTCATTGTTTACGAGAAATATGAAATTTACTATCATTGTTATAAATCCTAAATATGGCCAATTATAGTATAGTTTAAAAAAAGAAATTTATGAAACATATTTATATCCGCTAACCGAGCCCCTATTGAGATCGACAAACTCAACAAAAAAGCTTTGAATACAATACGGATATTTCTTAGAATTGATGGTCATCCTATAAAAGTTACGGTCGTCCTATATAAATTACAGTCAGTCTTTACAAATTACGGTCATCCTTTAAAGTTACGGTCATCTTTTTACCAATCACGGTCATCCTTGTTTTATGTTACGGTCATCTTGAAAATATTTTGATTATGATTTACGGTCATCTTAACGATTTTTTCAAATCGAATTTCCCGTTTCATGCACATTTCTCGGAAGTAATTAGTGATTTTCGAGTGATTCTTTTATAAATTTACATCGTTTCAATGTATGATTTGTAAAGAAAATGATATAGAAACACTTTAACAGACAATACAGAAACTGACCTAATTTTTCATCCGACATCTTGGGATGACCGTGAATGCAGTTACGGTCATCAGCTTTACCCCAGTGTACATAGCCAGCCTTTTAAACTCATATTTTAATATAAACGAGAATGTGTCCATAGTACTATTATTTTCCATGTTCAGTGGACCGTAAAATTGGGGTCAAACCTTTAATTTGGCATTAAAATTAGAAAGATCGTATCATGGGGAACATGTGTACTAAGTTTAAAGTTGATTGGACTTCAACTTCTTCAAAAACTACCTTGACCAAAAACTTTAACCTAAAACGGGACGAACGGACGCACAGACGGACGCACAGACGAACGAACGGAGGCACAGATCAGAAAACATAATGCCCTCTACTATCCTTGGTGGGGCGTAAAAAGAAGATATGGTATGATTGCCAATGAGACAACTCTCCACAAGAGACCAAATGACACAGAAATGAACAGCTATAGGTTACCGTGCAGTCTTCAACAATACGCAAAGCCCCTACCGCAAATGAAATGAAATGACGCGTGGCTGGTTACTTGTACAACCCAACAACAAAAAGACACTAAATACAGATAAGAGAGTACTCGCAGTAACTGACAGTCGTATATAGTTAAAAGACAATAAACAACTAATACAAAAAATCATGCATCTAAGACTATATACAATATGTGATAACCAAATAAGTACATCATGTTCATCAACATTTCACTTACCATTCATGCTTTCTTATAAATCGGTTTAGTTCTTTGAATCAAACGTTCGTATAATCATGTTTAAGATGATATAATCCTTTCTTTTAAAGAAATACTTTCAAGAATTATATTTACTAGTATGCACAATGTACTTAGTATATCTAATTCCTTACAACTTCCAAGAATATTATTGAATATGCACAATATACTTAGTATGTCTAATTCCTTAAAACTTCCAAGAAAACTATTTAATATGCACAATATACTTAAAATGTCTTATTCCTTAAACCTTCCAAAAATACTATTAATATTCACAATATACTTAATATGTCTTATTCCTTAAAACTCCCAAGAATACTATTCATGCACATTATTCTTAGTATGTCGTGTTCTTTACATAACCAATACAATGTTTAACTAAACGCCGCAGCTTTTTAGTCGTCAAATACAGTCTTATACTTAAAACTTCCAAGAATGATCTTTATGCACATGATACTTTTAATTTGTCTTGTTCCCTAAATAACCAATGTCATGTAAAACTAAACGCTGCAGCTTTTAGTTGTCAAAGACAGCTATGTTACAAATCAAATTTTTATTCATGATTGCGCTTAAGCATTTATTTATAAGAGGATTGTTGGCCTCAAGTAGTCATTCAATGATTTTTCCTGGATGATAAAGTTCATGTCTTCTTTATCTACGGCTTTGACCGTTGGAATTAAGTCAATTAGTTCTATGGTAGTTCAGAGTTATTATCTTAACATTACACATTGTCTGCTCAAATGGGAATACACAATGTAAATATTGTTTTATTGTCTGTTTTCAGTACTTGTAATGCAGAAAGTTTTAAAATACATATCTATGAATTTAATAATATTTATACACATACATACATTGCATTTTACGTGTAATTGCGTGATAATTAAATTATGACAACCATTTTGTACATGCTGACTGTTTGTGTTTTACTTACTATTTTGTAATTTAAAAAAACTTATATATCTACCATATCTACATGTATTTTGAAATTTCTAATAAGCAATGTAGGAATTAAAGCATGTGTAAAGTACAATTTGTGCACATGAATAATCATGATTATGATTTACTTGATAGAGGGTTGATGCTTAAATATCAGTAATAATATATTAAGAATTCCTTATGGTAAAGTCTAAGTCACACCTTTGAATTGTCATAAGGTGACTGTTATGCAATGTCTGGTTCTCAAAAGACCAAGTATAAGTTCTGTACATGTACCACTGGTATAGTTACAATCATGTGTTTTCTCTCGATTTTGACATTACCGAATCCGACTTTATCAGAGATATTTACTTTCTTGGGAGTCCTACAGCGGGTACAGCTAGTGAACCAAGAGCTGTTCGTCCATATGGAGAAACTGAGTTCAACCCCGGTTGTTGGCGGGGTCATATAATTATGACTCAATCGTTATAGTTTTTTCTTCTGTGTAGTGTTTTGCGAACTATTGTATGTCTGTGTTGTGTTTTTACGATTTCTTTTGGCAATGGTGCTGTCTATTTTCATTGATTACTGCTTTTAAATCTCGCCCTATGTTTCTTATCCATTTTATGTACTTGCTATATACACGAGTTTTACCCGAACTTAATAACCTGTAAGTCATATCTGACAGACTATTGTATATGACCCATATATTTAAATCGTAATCTGAATTTGTAAGCTTCTTTAACTACATACGCAGAGTTCAATCTTGTCTTTTATGACGAAATATCGATTTTTTTTCGAAAATCATAGTTTGACTGAGAAGTAAGTTGATTAAAGTCAGTCACATGCCAGTGGGCTATATTGTTGGTGCATTTGGCGATAAATTAAAATATCGTGTCTACATCTAAATAGGAAATTCTTACTAAGTATACTAAATTTTAATAGTTCAGTATTTTAATTTCCCGTCGACTTAAATGTCACTTGGTGTCATTTTATGTATTACCACTTTAAAATATTAAACTGGATGACAAAATGAATTAATTAATTATTGAATCAATATATAATTGTTGCACTATGGCTCTTTGAAAACATGATGAGTACCGTACTTATTATACGTGGTCACGTGACAATATTAGTCTGTTTCACTTATGACCAAAAATGACAAAAGTACCAATGAAAACTGTTTTCATGAGAGCTTTGTAGACCAGACAGAAGTTAGATGTCAACTTTACCTGGAGAAGTTCTAAACTCATATTTGCACAGCTACAAATGTACGTAGATTCGTAAACAAATTGTATCATAAAAACATGCTCATAATAAACCATTATTCAAGCTAGCACTACATGTACCTGTAGAACTGTTTATCAATTTACCTATATATGTCAGCTAAACTTTCAAAACTAGTTTACACGTTCGTTAAGTGCCTCGCATGTATCCTTTCTGGTACTTTTCTTTAACTGGTTTAGCAGTGCTTTTCTACTACATTCATCTTTAAGTAATAATTAATTTCATTATAATTAAAATACCATTAAAATTACTTCTAACTTGCAAAGATCGCATCTGTTTGTAACTGAAACGAGGACCCATCATTTGTATTTCAACCAGATTGTAATTAGACTATAATCTCATACCATATATATAATTATATATATTCCAAGACAGCTCTACTGGTTGTCCGAACGACATGAAATAAGAACCATAGACATAGGTTCATCATAATGATCATACTTTATAATGATATACATTTCTATCGATCATAAAAAATGTTTACAATGACTGTCAATTGGACAACTATCCAACAGAGCCCAAATGAACTATATGTTGCTGTATGGCATTTCACAATGAACTTATTAACTCATTTACATCTGATACCACTTCTTGTCATGACCGTCTGTTTCTATATTTTGCTTTGGTTAATCTTGAGCCGAAGTTCTGGTCAAAAACATAATGTTACATACATGTATGCACATATTACGTGTGAACAAACAATTAGAATATTTCCTGTGGTTAAGGAAGTATGAATATCGATAAAATTGAGAATGGATATGGGGAATATGTCAAAGAAACAACAATCCGACCAAACAGCCAAATGCTACCAATGTGGAAATCCCTAGAGGCAAACTTCAGCTGGGCCCTTACCAAAAATGTGTACCAGATTTAAATTTGGAATAATAACAAAGGCTAGAGGCTCCTGACTATGGATATGCGCAAACAAGAGATGGGGTAAACATGTTTGTGGTATCCCAACCCTCCTCTTGTATCTTTTGTCAATACACAGCAATACACACATTAATAAAGACCACATAAAAAAGAGCTGTCTTCACATTCACTGCGTTGTATAGACTATTTCTATGTTTTGGTGCATAACGCCCCAAACAAACAAAACCATTTCAAAAAAACATACATGTACATAGGTCGACATACAGTTTGAACCTTTTTTTTCTAAATCTGGTTTTGAGTTGTTGCGCTGTATCCAAGAAAAAGCCACTTGAGTCATTTGGTCTCTGATGGAGAGTTGTCTGATTGGAAATCAAACCACATCTTTTAATATACTATTGTGACAATGATATCATTTGCATGAGTCTCGCGGATTTTTTTTAATTTTTGAAAAGATCTTCGTGTTTTTTGTTCATAAAACAGACAAATATACACGTATGTTTAATAAGGACATACTGTTATACAAATTTAACGTTACACTTAACGTGCTTCGTACATGTATATGTATGTAGGGTACCATCATTGTTTTTGGCAAAAGTAACAATCTACCTCTGAAACTATAAATCACTATTTCAGTCATAACATTTAGATTAATTCTTATTGTTAAAGCAATTAAAAATATATGCAATATCCTCTGATTTGACCGAACATAATTGTGTCACGTCTATTTCAAAAGTACTATGAATTATTAATATTTAATCTACTTTCGTGGTAAAATCAATAATGTGTAATTATTTCTTAATATATTTAATTGAGTTCGAAAATTCAAACAAACAAGGTTTTATATATCACGACAAACTGTTTTTTTTTCCATATCGAAGTATACTTCTGTCGCCAAACGATCTTTAAAGTTGTAAGAAAAGAGAACAGTCAGATAGAACTCGACCGTTGTTAGCTATCAATTTTTAATAAAACGATTAAATTTCTTCTTCTTTTAATATTTGTTTTATCTTATGGTTTTCAGATTTCACAGTACCACTTGTTTATTTAATTTGAATTAGTTAGGTTTAAGAGATCGAGAACTACATATTCTGTCTTGAAATGCAGTATTAGATCGTAACAAAGGTAACATTACAATGGATGGCACTTCTCTAACATGCACTGGAAATGATGATCCCTTCGGGGCACCTGGGTATACTTGCAGATCTTATTGAAGTTCGTGTTCCTAAATGTTTCAACTTTCTGGGTAGTATTTGTAACGTTTTAACTTTTTTTAATGGAATTGTTATAGTCTGTCTTCCAAAGATGATCTTGTGGTATTTTCGTACCTTTAAGGATTTACATCGCATTTAAGTGAAGTTAATGGTTCAAGCAGTAATCATTCTTAAAAAAAAGTTTTTTAATAAAGTTGGAGATCAATTTATAGTAAGGATGTCAGGTTACGAATGTTTTGTATTAAAGACGCTTAGACTCCTTGTGTGTTTTCTTACGATACAAGGTAAAATATTTTGCCCCAAATATCGCCATTTTTTCTTTTCTCAGTATATAAAAAAGAAGATGTGGTATGATGCTCATAAGACAACTCTTCACAAGAGACCAATGCAACAGAAATTAACAACTAAGATTTAGACTTTAAAAAATCATGAGAGGTAGTTTAACAAAAGATTTAGCAGATTCTAGATTTCTTATCTTACGATTTGAGACCTAAGAGTCAGCTTTTTTCCCCCGCCATTCTGGAAAAAAAATCGAATATCTTGAAAAGGCGTTCCATAACCTATCAATATTTTTTAAGCTTATTTTTGCTTCTTACCTTATGCTCTTCAGAATTAAATTATCAATTTTAAACTCCAGATTACTTCAAAACTTCAGTCGTGGATCCAGAACTTTTTGTAAGGGGGCCACTGACTGACCTAAGGGGGGCCCGCTCCAGTCTTGCTTCAGTGATTCCCTATATAATCAACCAATTTTTTTCCCACAAAAGAAGGGTTGGGCGCCAGGACCCCCTTGATCCGCCTATGAACTCTACCTGACTACATCATTGGCTCACATTAAAATTAACTTTAATTTTAATAATGGAAGAACTGTTTAACTGCCGATTCTTATCATGTGATTCCATCAAGCTTGAAGATTTTTTTTTATATATAAATGCACCTTGTTTTGTTTTTTTTTTTTTGAATAAAAAGATGGAATATTAAATTATAAATATAATCCTACTTTTCAGTTTTAATTATATAAGGGCTCTAATTACATATGAAATACGTTTTATTGTTCTTTATCATGAGCATGTGCTTTTCAAGAATTTAAGCGTTGATTTTTGTCTAAGGAAACCCTGACAACGAATCCGGAAGGTTTTCTCAGATAATTAAACAGAAGCTTTAGGTGTCTCCAGACACAAAGATGGATCATAAATATAAGTTAATACAATATTTTACTGGCGATATCTGGTATTTATGCCTTTGAGGATATTTATTGATATAAAATATCTTAATCATACATCACAAAATTGAAAATGAGATAACTGTTCTGAATCACGCTTCTATGATTTACCGATTTATTGAAGAAAAATAAATTGTCAAGTGAATACAGATATGAGATGTAGTACAGTTATACAACATTTTTTTTCCAGGTTACAAATTGCTAGTTTGATAGATAGACTGTATTTGAATGCACTGAAAATACTACAAACATGTTCTGTTCATTGTTTTGATATTTATGATGAAATTAAATAAATATCATATGCCGATAAATAAATATAAAAAAACAGTATAATAAATCAAGGAAGTTTGTAAAATCCGGTTAAGCAACAGCAGGGAATTTTGTTCGTTTTTTATCGTCCCATAGATTGATTCTCTTTCCAGATATTTCACAATTACCTCGCGTTATACAAACAATAAACAATCATTGTTGACCAAATAATGAAACTATTGAAAATGTAAACCTTCGCGTACTCTCAAAAGCTTTGCACTCTCCCGGTACATCCCAGTACATGGCTACAAATTCATAACACATAGCTAATTGGACGAAGTACTTAGGCATATACTCCTACACGCACTAACGACGAGAAACCCGGAAGGATCAACAATAAAGACACCCCTCCCCCTTTTTAATGGTTTGTAAATATTTACGATAAAACCGTTTAAATATTAGTTTACACTGTTCCCACTTTTTTTCGATTTGTTTAGTACAACTTGACTGTTATCTCTTGTTTTCTATGATAGTTGACCATCCCAAATATTTTTTTGTCCAAGCTTGCATTATAAAAATACACAATTGAAGGAGAAATCAATATTGACTCTAAATAAATTAAGTTTATTTAATTGCATATAATGGCAAACTATTAGTCCCTTTGGTTATTGAGCAAAACAAAAATACGGTATACAGACGAATGGAAAATATGAAAGTGCAGTTACAATGCCAGTATTTTGAACCATAACTACTCGGAAGCCGATGTAAAAAAAAAAGGTCCTACTTTAAAACATCAAACTTATCAATCACAAAACTTTTGAATTCTAAAGTAAAGACCTGGATTTTCCTTTAAACGAGGAAACTCATACTATTATCTATATACAATATATCATGACTGTGATTGATAATATGCAAGCGTGTTATATAAATCGTCATGACTTTGTTTAATATAAGTATTCATTTCAGAAATAACATCCTAGAGGTGGATTACAGTATGGTGTAAACGTCTATGAACCAGTGACCAAACGACATAAACAAGTAGGTGTCTGATAGATCAAAACACTACAACCCATAATAGCTCTACTTTCAAACTGATGACCAAATACATTTATAAAGCCAGTATTTCCTTATAAAAGTGTTGGTCAAGGGTGAACATATAAACAGACGAAAGAACGGACGGAAAAATATATTGCAAATATAATAATAGGTCATTACCTAGTTTTGGTGTACGATATTGTAGTACAATATTCATAATTCATTATCACCGTAGAATCTATTTATACATTCAGTAACACATATTTCATGCATGATCAGGGAGAGAAAAAGTAATAGTTAACCCAATGGGTACGTTCGCCCAAATAAAAGTGGCTGGAAATGAATACGGACCCTGAAAATGACATAAATTAATCTTAAACAGGCCCGCTACTATATTTTAAACATGTACGTATACATATGTCCCCGATGTATGTAATAATGAGCCCTAAACACAGTTGCGCGAGTTACATTTGTATTTCGTGTAGATAGCGTGACAGTCTATATACTACACGAGGCATTTGACGTGGCTGCGTATTTAAACATCCTGTTTAGTCAAACTGGTTTCACTCCTAGATGATACAAGTCCGTATTAACCTATGTCTATACCTCGGTCAAACATTGTGGTACTGATGTTCTTTGAATTAATTCGCTTAATGTGACATATTTTTATTAAAGAGTTGCGTGTTTATCTAAATGTTATCAAGATAAATGTACAAAATTGATGTAAATTAATTGAAATTACTTGTTAACATTAATATCAAAATAATCATGTGCAAATCCGAATAGAGTCATCGGAACCAGAGTGATTTGTTAATTGAAGTTAGAAGTCTTAAATAGATATTTCATTTGATTTTATGAAATCTTTAGAAAAATGTTAAAAGGTGAAGTTGTGTTCATTTCCTGAAAAATTATTCTACGCACAGGTAAACATAATTCTAAACGAATTTTCGCGTATGGAACTGATTGATAACTGATTACTCAGCACAAAATGATTGTTTTTGAAGCGTTCACAAAGGAATTAACTATATTTACTAATACAAGATACTCGTTATGAATTCAATAAGGTTTAAGTTGACGCATGGCCCTACGGAGAACAAGGCTGAATAAAACGAAATTCGAAATTCGAGACTATACAAGCAAGCAAAAGATTTACACTGAAACATAAGGGCGGATAATTTAACAATTTGTAAAGTACCGGTTTACTTCAACATAGGAGGAGGTTTTGTGCGTACGTAAATCTGCATTAACCCCATCATAGTTTGTCCTTTGATCAAGTTAGACTTTCTTGACAATGTTCAGTCGTGTTTGTCTTCATTTGGATGTCTTATGTGTCTGTTACTGGTACATGTAGTTTGAAAGTCTGTTGTACATACTGTTCAATATTTTTGGTAATTCTCGTAATCTATTTTATGTATTAAATTCGATTACTACGATCTACCAATAAATTTGAACGAATTTATTTGACACGATCATTGAGAAATTTCAAAATTAAACGTGTTGTTTTATCAAAAAAAAGTTTTAAAATCATTTCAATAGTACGAACAATAAAACCATTACAACGAGAAAAGCATAACAATGAAATGAATGTAATATTACATAAAATTTTAGAATGTATGAACTATTTACACTATAATGGTATTTATTTAATTGAATATAATGCAGTGCAGTACTATAGAATATTGTAGAACTGTTGAAAGAAATCCTCAAGATAAATCTCTACGTTAATTTATCATTTTGCATTAAAAAAAAATATAACGTCCTCATGGGTATATTTAATGCGTCTCTGATAATTTATTATCACAATAGATGCAGAAATTGGAAAAAATGTCACGACAGTAGTTGTAGAACTTTCAAAAAAGTTTGTGATTTTTTTCAATTACTGAGACTTTAAAAATAATATAAAGATTTCATTATTATTCTTTAAGTACCAAATTTCATGGGTTTCGTTGGTACAAATGAACCACGAATTCAAAACTGCACGTTTTCCTCAACCCACGAAAATTGATACCTTCAAAAAATAAATGAATTCACAGTACTTAGTCATGGTAGAACAGTGGCATGTGATATAAAAAAGAAGATGTGGTATGATTACAAATGAGACAACACTCGACACGAGAAGACTGAAACACAACAATTTTCAAGTTGATTTTTTTTTTCATGATAATAGGTTGATTTTTATAATCTTAATGTTGAAATGAATAGTTCGCATAAAAAACGTAGGTGATAAAACACGTCAGAAAGATGATATTATAAATACATTATTTCTTTGTAAGTGTATAGTTATAGAGTCGGTTATCTGTGACTTGTTTCTTCTCGTCGCAGTAAGAATATTATTTACTGTGCAAACGATAAGATTGATTATAAACTACGCTGTGGGTTTTCAAAGTTGAATGGCATTGTTAATTTTGTTCATTACAATTTTTTTTAAACTGATCGTTTTTTCACCATTTTTCTTTGAAGTTCATTTACCACCTTTAAAAACAATACGTTTGTATAATAGTCAACAAAGCAATGTATATTTAATATAAAAATACGATACACTGCAGTAAAGATAAATAATTGCCCGCTTGGTCTTATATTTACAGGGTGTAATTTCTTATCAAAACCTTTTGATTTAAGGCAAATACTCGATTTTTTTGCCATTTTTGTTATTTCAAAAATTGCCAAAAATTAAAAAAAAACGATATTACAACTTTAAACTTTTAACTGAAACATGGTCTGCTTAAAGTTTTGAATGCCTTTGCAGATATATGGATACTCATATCTCATCTTCGAAATTAAAGAGCCGACTTTTGTCACCATTTTGCCCAACATTGTAACTATAAAATTATGTAATTATATTAAGGCAGCATGGAAAATGAGATGTCAAATTCTTACTTAACTTTGTATGATGTGTTGTTTTCTGCTGTTTATTATTGTGTCATATATGTAATATATGTTTTGATTGCCATAGCATGTAAATGCTTTTTGCAAATAAATAAATTCATTCATTCAACAATATGACCCCTATGCATTCAATTTGACCAGATTTTTCTATTTATGAATGTTTTTCGTCGGATAATTTAACAGTTTTTACTTATTATTATAATTAAAGATATAGGGGAGTTTGAACTTGTGTATCGTTACTTTTGTTGACTAGTATATTATATTGCAATGAACTTTTCTCAAAACATAGGCTCAGCAATTTTTGGGTCATAAACAAATCTTGTGAATTCTTTAACTCCATATTATGTTCATATATTATAGTTATAAAGTTTACTTAACACTATTGCAGTAATCTTTTTTTTTTACATTTAAAAAAAAAAATGTACCTATTATACTTCCATATATTTTCAAAATACGCTAACCCAAAAAACATATGTTCAACTACATGTATATGTGTTAAAATGGGGTTAAATATATCAGGTCTAAAATTTACTGTTCGTGTACATGATCACACACGAGAAAAAAAGGCGTTAAACATCTAGATTGACGATTCTCAGTTCATTTCAACTTCAATATGTTATAGCGTAAAATTATCTGAATTCCAATAGGTACTTACTGTGCACCTTTACAATATTCTGAAGTTTCCTTCATTGGAAAATGCCAGAAAGTAATATTTCTGCCAGCTTATTGACATTGTTAGTAATAATAGCCGATATTGTGAGGAAGGATACGAGTCTTAATAAGAAAGAGAAAACAAAGTAAAGTAAACCATTTCCATTATAACAGAGTTCTGAAAATTGCGATTTTTAAACCTGTATAAACTGTCTGAAATGTTCTTTTTAAAGATTTTAAATATTTCCCTCTTTATACCCCCTCTACCCCCTACTCAAGGTCTTACCTTCGTCTTGTTGCATATTCCTTGACGTTGCTATATCCTGTAAGAATGCTAAAACGTTTAACTTTGAAATCAATTCAAATCAGGAAGAACTATTTGTTTCGAGTCGAATGTTCGTTCGCACTTTTAACCATACGAGCCAGATTATTAACATGCAATCTAAATAAATTGATTAAATACAATTTGCAATAATTCTTTGCTAAATGGCATAAAATTCGAATTATATTATTTAAGTATTATATTCAGGAAGTAATGGCGCAACATTTGAGTTATATCATTTTAGTAACATTGTTATTGGCAGAAAGTAATATGCTCCTTTTAATTAATAACAAAAGATATTGAACACGGTTGTTCTATGGCTTATCTTGTTTACATGTTTTCAAATTTCTATCAGGAAAAGACGGATGTAAAATATTGACCAGATTAAACACTTTGCTTTGTTGTCTATTGATGTAATTCAATTTCATCAATATTTAATAGCTAAGGTGAGATGTCCGGTAACTTTTAGTTTAAATGAAAATCTTTGATAATTATACTGGTGATAAAATGTTCTCGACATAATCTAGATAGTTTAGAGATGCATAACTAGGCTAGCAGCCTTCAGCGTGTGATCAAAGATAAACTTTTATGGAAAAGTCGTAAATTGATAGTATTTCACAACGCACTATGTTTTGAAAATACCACTCCTTTTTGAATATTCAAATATGAAAATTAATGCTGCCGATGGGAAAATTGGTGCTGTTTTCGAGCATTCCTGTTTGCACGTATGTAATCGAAAATAAAACGTACAAGATGTTTAAGTCACCTTAATGCACAAAGAAAAAAAGATGTCTGTACTAAATACTCAAGACCATGTCATACCATTTTGTGTTTGAGTATAACTTTGTTGTTGTTGGATAGGCTCCCATTGAACACACAGACATTAGTTTGAAAAGCGAAATCATTTTTTTTTCATGTAGAAATACATATAGAGCACTCAGTCTGTTCAGGAAAAGTTTGAAATTCAACTGCTGGCAAACCAAATGTGTTTAAAGTCATATGTTCATGAATAATAAAAAAAAAAAGTTTTGATTGGGTAATATATATCATTTCTCCTATAATTTAAATGTTGATTAAGACGGTAAACCATAAAGGGCAGAAGTCCTTTTGCGCCAATTACTGTTTTTCAGGGGTATCATTTGCGCCAAATTTTGTTTTCCAAATGTATCAATTGCGCCAATATTTGGAACTTATTTGAGCCAATTTATCAATACACTTTCGATCTTAAATAATAACGATTCATTCTTATTTTTATCTTTCAAATATCATATTTCGGAGATATTTCACCCGAAAGATGAGCATCTGGAGAGAAATGACTTGAAATGCATTAGAAAGTCCATGTACAGAGATAGAAGAAAACTTGTTGCTTTGCTGAATATTTAATACAAGATATGCCGTAAGATGGTAAGAGAAGAAAATAGAAGATTATGATGATTATGTTTTAGCCATGTATGTTGATGACACAGTGCTTTGTTCCCACCATTCATAGATGAAACCCTATCTAGCGCAAGACGTACCGCAGTAATGGAACAGAAGCATTCCACAGGAATTATTATGAACTCTTTTATGCGTTTCATCCTTCAATGTTTGTGTTTTTGGACAATAAAGTGAATTTACAAGCTACTACATATGTTAAATTGAGAAGAACCCATGCATCAGTAGTAAGAAGAAGGTATGTTTCAGAAAAGGAAACATTTGCCGTATAAACTGTCGGTTCCAAGTCCAAATAAAGAAGTAGGGAAGTCATTTTGCCTCTATTTGGCGCAGTCGTATGTTTTATTTTTGGCGCAAATGATACCATATAATTTTAAAACAGGTGGCGCAAACGTAGCATTAGAGAAAACATGTTGTGGCGCAAAAGGACACATTTTTCGCGCAAACGGATCTCTCCCGAATAAAATAAAGATACACATGTCACTTTAAGTCCGAGACATATTTTTGGTTAAAACATCTGTATTATTTGTAGATACATGTTATACCGAGGAAGTCCAGTTTCACCCCTATTTCGCAATTTTGTGTTTAAGTATAGGCCATAACATTAAAGTCATAAGAAACCTGAAATTTAAAAAAAATCATGCATATGTTTTTTATAACTAAATGGATAGTTTTCATTATACAACTTATGTATATATACTTTTTTCTGAGGAAAATTCTTTAATATGTCCACATTTAGAAGAAGTTTATTTGGTTTTAATTGCTTGCTTCCAGGAAGCAATTCGCCGACTTATTTTCCGTATGCATAGTGATCTGAGCGTAACCCTCCTCGTAAAATTCCGGCGATCGCAATACGCATGGATCTGTCATTAAAATAAACAATTATCTGATTGTACATGTTAAACACGTGCTCAATACCCATGCTTTTTGTTATTTATTTACTATAAGGTGAAAATCGGTAAACTTCGGCTTTAAAACACGACATTTAATGAGCAGCCATATTTGTTAAATCATAACAGACGGAGAGGGAAAAAAATTGACGATTATACGATATATTTGCGTAAAAAATGACAAAATCGTGCACAGAGTTCTAAGTTTATGATATATACATGCATTGGTTCAAGAATTGGATAAACATTATTTTTCACTACTCACTGGTTTCATATGACTTTAAATAAGGGTGGAAAAAAAAATACAAATAGCCTTGATTATATTCGTATGTAAGCTCAGAATTAATTGATACAAAATATTAACAAAATTAATGCTTACAAAGCGATAGATTTTGTTTTCAAAGCTTTTGACAAGAAACTTAATGTATACATATGTTCCAGACGAACTAAACACATTAATAATCGAAGAAAACACAATTACACCAATATATAACGATTGATACTAAACAGCATTTCGAGAGCTTGAAAAATGCTTTTGTCGTTTTTTCCACTTTGAAGATTATCAACAAGATCACAAGTGTTTACACATTTTCCAATCATAGTTACATTAATGATTTTGTCTAGCAAACTTGAGTATAAACATACGATGAAAAGTTTATTCATTGACTACCAAACTCATGAGTCGCAGCTTAATTCATCATAATTTGTCATTCCAATAAAAATATTCACAAAAAAGAGGCGGGTGATAGCAGACGAATACAATCGGCAATCCTCGTGTGAATCCGCTACTGTGTACGGAATCGACCGAGTTTTGACGAATGCAGAAGTATTTTCCAAATTGACAAGTCTGTAGAAAGAAAAAAACCTAACACCAGCATGACAAATAAGAAAAGACGACACACTGTCATACAAGTCCACACAACACTGCATGTAAAACTCAAGATTGAGCAACAAGAGCCCTATAAAAAACTTAGGTTGATCTCAGGTATTATATAAACGTAGGCAGATCCTGCACTTATTGTGCAACCCGTCATGTTTCTTATTTTCATAACACATTTGGTGATATCAAAAACAAGGTCCGGGATTGTGGTTACAATTATTAGGACATATACATGGTTATCTCTGACACAGATATTCCATAACAGTTAACATTGATCATCTACAGCAATAGAAACATTTTGACCGGTTTAAAAAAATAACTTTTGGACGACCATAATATTTTTAAAAGTGCACAAAAATCACATCACCATGCAAAATCTACACAGGCAAATGTAAAAACAAAATAAAATATTCAACTTAAAGATTTAAAGACACTCTATTCACAACACATATTTTGATTATACCATTTTAACCATTATGAACTTTTGACTTTTCGCTTGAAAGCAACTTATACAATTCAATTAATACATTTATTAACCATTAAAAGTACATTTATTACTAAAGTATTTCAAGGAAATTATTTGTAGTTCCCTTGATTATATGTCATATAATTTATTAATGTCCTATATGAAGACAGTCAAAGTGTTCCGCAATAAAAGGGAAAATAAATGCATAGTTAATTAGTACTGTACATGCTTTAATTTAAACGTAGAAATATGATAATTATGACTGTTTTCTTCTCTAATATGCAAAGCTTTAAATAATTCAAGGACAACTTTGCAAACTAAAGTTTTGAAGAGGAATTGGGTCGTAATTATTCTTTCATTTTAAACTTTTATACAAAGAAAAGTGAAACATTACTCAGACAATCAATTATTTTTTGGAAGGGAGAGACTCATTTATATTGCATAACAATATCATACTTTAATGATTTTTTTCAGACGAAATACATGTATATACCTATAGTTGTTTCCACTGATCTGCAGGACAATATATATGCATGTCATCATGCAGGGGCGGATCCAGCCATTTTTAAAAAAGGGGGTCCTAACACAGGATAAAAGGGGGGTTCCAACCACATGTTCCCATTCAAATGCATTGATCGTCAAAAAAAGGGGTGTTCCAACCCCCGGAACCCCACCCGCCCCTGAATTCGTCACTGCGATGACAAATACATCATCTGACCCATGCAGCTAACGAGGAAAAGCATTACTAACTTCCGGCTTGAAAGTTAAATATTCAAGTAACCGGACAAGATATCTGGTGAACAGAATTTCATTTAGATTTTTTATGGATTTTTTACTTACTGTTTGAAACAGGAAATATATGTTAGTTGATTTACAGTTACATGTACAGCATAAATGAATTTCTCATCGGTTTTAAAATTGTTTCATAATCTAGTAAAAAGGCAAGCTCGAAAGCCGTGGTGTAGTGGTTAGTGCATCGGGCTACTAACACAAAGGTTCCTGGTTCGATTCCCGTCTAGGATGGAAATTTTAGGGACTGAATTTTCGGCTCTCCCTTGACACCATTTGCGAGTATGGTCTTGAGGAAACGATGATAGTCTGTCGGAAGGGGACGACAAATGGCTGACCCGTGTTAAGAGAGAGCCATATCTCTTGCACGTTAAAGACACCCTTATAAATTTCGAAAAAGAACAGGCTAATGCCGCTAAAAGGCAGCACTCGTACCCGCAAAGTGGAAAGGGATTAATATAAGTTGCAAAACTAGATTCCAAATCCACTATAAATAAATATCAATAAACTAAGCTCTTGGAGCTTGTGGCATTAATTGATCTGTGTATTGTGTCAATGTAACCTGAGGAATATGTAGAGCAGAAATATCAGTTTACATGACGGAACAGGTATTTATGGATGGTATCGAAGTGCACTATTTTACTTTAAGGCATGCGAAGAGGATTGGTACAGTAGATATTTACCGTAAAAAGATTTGGTTCCTCGCTTGAGGATGTACTTAGGTGAAGTTAAAATCCAGAATTTAGAATTGATACTATAAGTCGGAAATATTGAAGGTTTTGGAGCTTCTTTTCAAGATATTTGATTTAAAAAAAATGGCTGGAAAAGGCCGACTCGGACTTTGACATTATATTTGCATACATATTATTTGCGTCTAAAATCGAAAGAAAAAAATCTATAATTTTCTTTAATTTTGGAAAATTACTTGTTTTAAACTAAAAGTCTTCTATGAAAAGAAAATGAGTGTTATGGGGCAATATATTTTATCCTGTATTGTAGAAAAAACCCAAGAAATCCGAACATCTGACATAATTCCTAAACCTCACCTTAGTACATCCTTAAAGTCCTTTCTGTTCAAATACATTGTACATGTTAATGTAGAATTGTTAAGAAAATGGGGTTTAAAATTCCTTATGCAAAGTTGACCTTTAAATAAAATTGGCTATTCTCCTTGTGTTCTCTTTTTGTCACGAATCTCCTCCTGTGTTCAAATATACCTACATTCTAGATTGGCTTTCAGTTTTGAGTTGTGTTGTTTGCTGTTACATATTTCTCACTATTGGTAGTCATTGGTACGTATACATTGTATTACATCATAGGAGGAAGTTGCTATTTGTGAAAATTTATTTCGGGATAGTTCATGTTATCCTTTATTTTTATTCTGGCACAGACAATACAAAAAATTATCAATACCACACGTTACCCAAAGAATCTAGTAGTGTAAAGTAGGTCGCGCACTCTAAAGTGTTTTAAACGCGATTTCTTTCATTGTCATATATGTATGTATCAGTAAAAGGTCTTTTTAGAAATTGGGTTTTAATCAACCTTATGTAAACTTAATTTGCCATACATCTTTTTATTCCAGGACATGTGAATCGAATGCTCTAAAACTCTAAATTCAATACTGACTTCCGTTTGAAAATTAAATATTCAAGTAACCGGACAAGATGTTAACTTGTGAAAAGAATTTTATTTACATTTTTGTATGGATTTTTTACCTAATGTTTGAAACAGGAAATATATGATAGTTGATTTTCAGTTACAGCATAAATGAATCTCTCATCGGTTTTAAAATTGTTTTATTATCTGGTAAAAAAAGCAAGTTCTTGGAGCTTGTGGCATTAATTGATTCTGTGAAATGTGTCAATGTAAACTGAGGAATATGTAGAGCAAAAATAATAGTTTACATGACGGAACAAGTATTTATGGATGGGATAGAATTACAATATTTAACTTAAAGGGATGCAAAGAGGATTGGTACATATAAGTTACATGTACGTATGTAACACATAGTTAATATACATGTATCAATTAAAACCCTTTAATGTGAGTGTCTCTAAGACAATACTTATAATGACAAATACAGACTCCAAGGCTCCGTGTTGAAGGTCGTACATTGACCTATAATGGTTTACTTTTTTAAATTGTTATTTGGATGGAGAGTTGTCTCATTGTCACTCACACCACATCTTCCTATATCTATAATCTGTTGACATATAGATCTTGTGCAAGCGTGGACACATGATTTGTATAATTTAATAAATAAACTAATCATAGATACCAGGCTTTAAATTTGTTAGGACAGATGCGCGTTTCGTCTACAAAAGACTCATTAGTAACGCTCGACAAAAAAGGGTCCTATTGAATAAAGGTAAAAAGAGGAAGATGTGGTATGATTTCCAATGACAAAACTCTCAACAGGATACCAAATTATTGACCGTTTGATTAAAACGTTTTATAGCAAATTAAAACCATTATATGCAATTTAAAACTACCATTGATAAACAAATAAAAAATAATTAAAACTGGCACACGTCTTCCTTCTTCATTTTTAATAACTATTTGCTGAACATTATGGATGAATGATACAGTCCTAATTATGTTTTATATTGATTAAATCAGTATTCTTAGAAACATTGTTTTCCTTGTCCTACGAATAAGTTTAAAGTCTAATTAACTCATTTGATTGATTGCCTTTGATCTTATATTCTTTACTAATATAGACAAAGATAAAATATTGATCAACGCATGAAATGTCAAATGTAAACAAATTTGTGAATATTAAAGAAGAGAATAAACAGAATAAACATTACACAAAATTTGCAATATTCGTCTGATAATGATTGTTCAGAATCCATGGTCATGATCATGAATTTTGTTTTTACATCTTTAAAGGAAATGGTATGATTTTTTTTATATCAATAGCAAGTTGGATACTCATTTTCCCAATGCCTCGCACCCAGATTTTTTACTAGTGAGTGCATTAACCCGTTTGATTTTCATTCAACAAAAGCCAAATGTATCCGTGCCTGTTTACACTTCATAGACGTTTTTGTAATTTTATAACTTCGCCAGTTAAATTGAATTGATGGTTTGATGTAACACGAATAAATTGAATGCTAACATGTAGTTAACTTTTTTAGAGACGACCATGTGGTTAAATCTTTTCACGATTCAAAATTTTCTTAAATTTTTATTTTAAATTTTTTTGTTTACTGATTTTTTTCTTATATAGATGTAGTATTGCTGGACCCTTATGGGTGTAATTTTGCAATAAAGATTATTATGTATGTTACAAAGGATAAAATGTTCACTACAAATACTTATTATCGGAAACATTTCAATAGTTTACCAATTGTAATACGAATTGCTATTGAAACAAAAATAGAAAAAAATCGTTCATATTGTGTAAAGTTTGTGCTGATGTGTCTAAATAATCTAATAGGTTATCAAAACGAATAGCTTTCAGATGTAAACAAATCACTGCACAAATAGATCGCAATGTAAACAAAAAGTACTTTTCACTGAAATTGATACATTGTATTTGATTTGCGAATTTTCCAAGATGACTCGAAACGAAACCTTAGAAAACATTAACCATTTTACAGTATTAAGGAAAGCCATTGAAGTGTGCTTCCGTCTCTACAAATCAACTTTATTTGTAAAAAACCATTCCTGAAGATGCTTTAAAATTAATTTTCTTCCGGTATGTGATATCTTATATCGCGCCAATAGGATTGTTTTTGTTTTCTTTCCATATAGTGTTCCTAAATTCTAACATATTAACTTAAACTAAATTTCAGTTTTTGAAATATTTATTCAGTTTGTCGCAAGTTTTGTCAATGTATAATTGTATATTCCATATCTTGTATTCGTATATATTATTAATATTAATCGAATATTTTTAAGGATTTGTGATTCGTTAAAACTTTATCACATGAACATTTGTATTTACTCAGTTTGCACGCCAATACTGTTGTGTTTAGTTTTTCGTAGGTCAAAAACAGCATATTGCACAAGCATACAGCATGTTACTAAAAATACATTCTAGAAATCCCCATATTTACATTGTTCATGCAATAGTTGTTGGTTAATAATATAACAATTGTAGCCTTTGGTTCAGGTCCTTCGTCCTCAGTCAATATGCTTCTCTTAGGTTGATATAACCTCGTATCGACCTCATACAAAGGCTATAATTGTATAATACAACTTAGAACTAACATCAAAAAATATAATTAAGCATAATCTTTATCGAATAGATAATTCGTTTCAAACGTAAGTTCATAAAAACTTTATTTCTACTGGTAAAAGGATAGTACAGTTATTTGGAAGTCTTTTTCTTTTCTCGGTCCAACGGGTCAACAGTTTATTCTTTCCGTCATTTGAGGGAAAATCAGCAAATCAGTTAATAAGAAAAGAAAAAAATCAGTTCTTATCAAATAGTCCGTTTTGATGTATGTTGGCGTTATGTTGATGTTGATGTTGCAGTTTAGTGTTTCTGTTGTACCGTTGCTTTTCTCTTATAATTGATATTTCTCCCTCTGTATTGTTTTGTGACCCGAATTTGTTTTCGCTTTATGACTATTGAACAGCGGTATTTACGATTGTTGCCTTTATTTGTAACACTTTGCCCCGTGCATGACATTGCTAGAAAAACGCTTTTAAATAAAAAAATAAAAATAAAAGTTAGAACTTTAGTTCGTGCGCTTTTGTAGTTATGCTTAAAACAAAAATCTTACAAATAAAATTGTAAAAACATATGTTGTTTCCGCTTCTGTTCGTACTAATGAATGTTGTCCCAGAACCACGTGTTGTTTAATTACACGTAAATTATATCACATGCCATTTTTTCAGAAAGAAAACAATTAATCATAGAATCAAATCAACTAAATAACGAAGTTATCGTGAAATAGTTTGTGTTTTGTAACTTGCAGACGATAAGGAATTTATGAAATTTGCATACGGTTCAACGTAAACGTTCAGACACATAAAAAATATTTCATTGTATTATTGAAAAAAACAAATCGACGGCACAATCAAGTAAGCAATGTCAAAACTTTACTTTATATACAATGTATTAGATCATTCTTTTCTTTGAAATTTGATCTGTTTAGATCTGTCCGTTTCCATAGAAACTCCTTCAAGTATGTCGTCTGATAAGTCTATTTTTCTACATTCGGGATAAAATATTTTCAAGAGAAGTGCAAAATAGTTTCAATCATTATCTTTAGATTATGAGTATATATATGTTACTAGTACGTTTGATCAAAATGCACACCAAATTGTAACAAAAGGTTTTTGAAACAGAGTTATCTTTCCTAACACCAACACCCTAATCTCGGAACGAATAACATCCATAATAGATAAAAACAAACGTGTCGGCGTCCGAATATGTGCTATCTCATAAAAATCAAAAATTGGATACAACACAGTGACTCCTTAGTTTAGATCTAGTTTGCATTCGATGACAAACTTAATAGTTAGAAATTTATGATTCAAAGTATAATTTCGTGATTTTAGTTCAGTAAAAAATAAATCCTTATGATGACAAATGGAATACTCAGCTAGGTATTAGAAAACATGAAAAATTTAATTAGCTCCTGATGAAGCCTTTGAAATAAGGTTTTAAGACCAATTAATTTTAAGCCAGTACAAAACAAAGATGTTCTTTCTGCAAATCAGCTTGTAAACCTTTCTATAAAGCCAATATTACAGTATTTATCGACACGTATTTTCTAAAAACAAAAATAAAACTGTACGAAAAGACAAAATGATGATAGAAAAGTCGTTGGCATGTATATAATTTACACAAAATAAAATTGAGAATGGAAATGGGAAATTTGTCGAATACTCAACAACCCGACCATAGGGCAGGAAAAATAACACAAGGCTACCAAAAGGATGACTTGCACACAAGGGGACTTGCACACGAGATGACTTGCACACAAGGTGACTTGCATTTTTAGTTAGCACTATATTCCCGGTAATTCTATTGCAGTAATTAAAAAAAGAAAGCTACACATGTACAAAAAACAAGCATAAAGGATAATTAACATTTGAGATTTTTACTTGTTAAATAATTTTTACTTGTTATTAAGAAGGGATATAATTACGATACTGTTGTCAAGTCATTAAAGATTGCATATTTTGGCGTTAATATTGAGTCACTGATAAGGTCTTTGCATCGGAACTAAACACATTTATTCTAAAAACAGTTGTTGGCATGACACGGTTATGTTCTTCTCATATATGTTATGATGGTATGATACTAAACCCCTAACGGGAAGGATTGTGCCTGATGTTCATATGATGAAATCATAATCTTTCAGTCAGTTTAGTTGAAGTCTGGAGCTGGCATGTCAGTTAACTGCTAGTAGTCTGTTGTTATTTATGTATTATTGTCATTTTGTTTATTTTCTTTGGTTACATCTTCTGACATCAGACTCGGATTTCTCTTGAACTGAATTTTAATGTGCGTATTGTTATGCGTTTACTTTACTACATTGGTTAGAGGTATAGGGGGAGGGTTGAGATCTCACAAACATGTTTAACCCCGCCGCATTTTTGCGCCTGTCCCAAGTCAGGAGCCTCTGGCCTTTGTTAGTCTTGTATTATTTTAATTTTAGTTTCTTGTATACAATTTGGAAATTAGTATGGCGTTCATTATCACTGGACTAGTATATATTTGTTTAGGGGCCAGCTGAAGGACGCCTCCGGGTGCGGGAATTTCTCGCTACATTGAAGACCTGTTGGTGACCCTCTGCTGTTGTTTTTTATTTGGGCGGGTTGTTGTCTCTTTGACACATTCCCCATTTCCATTCTCAATTTTATGTATGAAACGTCTCGTGTTAAAAAAAAACACAATTCTGACCGCATTTGAAAATGTTAGATACAGATAAGAGGACATGTGGTATGGTCGCCAATGAGACCACTCGCCACCACAGACCAAATGACGTAGATGTTAACAAATTTACATGTTCATAGCTCTTACAAATGAGGGATGAAAGATACCAAAGGGACAGTCAAACTCATAAATCTAAAACAAACTGACAACGCCATGGATAAAATGAAAAAGACAAACAAACAACAGCACACACGACACAACATAGAAAACTAAAGAATAAACAACACGAACCCCACAAATTACAAATGAATGTTCCAAATAATCTTTTTCACTAATTTGCACCTTTCAAAATTAGTCATTTTTTTCTTTTTCGATGAATGTAACAATCTTTTAAATCAATTAAAGAATACGCAACGGCATATGACTATCTCTCTCTTTTTTTAAATGTTGGGTTTGCCAGAATTGTCCATATGTAACAGGTGTGCGCTCGGGATGATATTAACAACATTTCTCGGGTTATCAAGACATTCGTTCGACTTTTAAACTGTTACATTTTGTAAATAAAATAGTTTATCGACTTTGTAACTGATAAGTAAGATAGCACAAATATAAAAAAAAAGATCGTTTACATTTTGATTTGCGTTTTTTTTTTGTTCTTATGTCGATAAGTTGTAAAAAAAAAAGATGATGAGGGTGGTTTTAACGACTTTAACTAACCATGAGCCTTGCACGGAAAAAGTACGAGTCTTACACGGAAAAAAATACGATTTGCCTTTTTCTTCTTAAACAAACATGTATGCCATGCCTATTTTATCTATTTACAGCATGTTTATGATACATTTATGTAGGTACCAGTCGTTTGTTAGCTTAGGGTTGAAGGGTTTCGTATTAATGTTATTCTTATATTTTTGTAAATTGGAAACTTGCAAAATTAATATTAGTTAAGATCAAGTTTGCATTCCATGACAAACTTAATCGTTAGAAATTTATGATTCAAAGTATAATTTCGTGATTTTAGTTCAGTAAAAAATAAATCCTTATGATGACAAATGGAATACTCAGCTAGGTATAAGAAAACATGGAAAATTTAATTAGCTCCTGATGAAGCCTTTGAAATAAGGGTTTAAGACCAATTAATTTTAAGCCCGTACTAAACAAAGGTGTTCTTTCTGCAAATCCAGCTTCTAAACCATTCTATAAAGCCATTTTTAAAGTATTTATCGACACGTATTTTCTAAAAACAAAAAACAAACTGTACGAAAAGACAAAATGATGATAGAAAAGTCGATGGAATGTATATAATTTACACAAAATAAAATTGAGATTGGAAATGGGAAATTCGTCAAATAGACAACAACCCGAACATAGGGCAGAAAAAACAACACAAGGCCACCAAAAGGATGACTTGCACACAAGGTGACATGCATTTTTAGTTGGCACTATATTCCCGGTAACTATATTGCAGTAATTATAAAGAAAGCTACACATGTACCAAAAACAAGCATATGAAGGATAATTAACTTTTGAGATTTTTACTTGTTAAATAAGTTGTATGAAACGTCTCATGTTAAAAAAAAACACAATTCTGACCGCATTTGAAAATATTAGATACAGATAATAGGACATGTGGTATGGTCGCCAATGAGACCACTCGCCACCACAGACCAAAATGACGTAGAAGTTAACAAATTTACATGTTCATAACTCTTACAAATGAATGTTCCAAATAATCTTATTCACTGATTTGCACCTCTCAAAGTTTGTCATTTTTTTCTTTTTCGATGAATGTAACAATCTTTTGATAAACACTTAAAGAATACGCAACGGCATATGCCCCTCTCTCTCTCTCTCTCTCTCTCTCTCTCTCTCTCTCTCTCTCTCTCTTTTAAATGTTGGGTTTGCCAGAATTGTCCATATGTAACAGGTGTGCGCTCGGGATTCCATCATTTCTCGGGTTATAAAGACATTCGTTCGACTTTTAAACTGTTACATTTTGTAAGTAAAATAGTTTATCGACTATGTTTATCTATTATGTAACTGATAAGTAAGATAGCACAAATATTAAAAAAAGATAGTTTGCATTTTGATTTGCGTTTTTGTTTTTTTGTTCTTAGGTCGATTAGCTGTAAAAAAAAAAGATGATGAGGGTGGTTTTAACGACTTTAACTAACCATGAGCCTTGCACGGAAAAAGTACGAGTCTTACAAGGAAAAAAATACGATTTGCCTTTTTCTTTTTAAACAAACATGTATGCCATGCCTATTTTATCTATTTACAGCATGTTTATGATAAATTTATGTAGGTACCAGTCGTTTGTTAGCTTAGGGTTGAGGGGTTTCGTATGAATGTTATTCTTCTATTTTTGTAAATTGGAAACTTGTAAAATTAATATTAGTTAAAGCGTCATGAATTTATATACAAAAATCATATGTTATGCAATGGAAATATATTGCACGTATTACTCGTATTTCTGAGTGCTGCTGAAATTTGACCACTCATGATTTCGTTCAAAATTTGGATATTTAAACCTTTTTTTAATATTGTTCCAACAAAGACAAGTGTTACAGTAGCTGACTTGGTCGTGTAATATGAATGATACATAATGTACAAAGTCCTTTAAAAGATTAAATCGGTCGAAACATTTGTCGACGCAAGTGTTACCAGAAATGAACCTCGGATATATCTACGTGTAATATCAAATATATGAATAATTATGATCATTTTTATAACTAAAGAAGGCTAGTTCAATGTTTATCATTCTTCATTCAAAAAATGCAGATATCCTCTTTTGCGTCTCATTCTTTTAAATAAACCGACAACTTGTTTAACTCAAACATGTTGAATAGACGCGAGTGTCTGCTTATATAAGACTGAAACTACTGACTTAATATATTCTTGCCTAGAAATATATGGAAATCATTTAAATTGTTTGTCCAGTTGAATTAACATGTTTCATTATACATTGAAGAATTACAATCCAAAACCAAGTACATTCATACAACAACTGGTATTTAAAATGCCAATGTTAAAATTCTTCTGATAATTGTCCATAGAAATTTGTAATTAAAATTTTTGCTTACCTCTAGGTCTGACCATCCTAATAATCCAAACGTGAAAACAATTTTGTGAAATGACCTCATAAAAAAGTCAATACTAACGAAAACACCTGGATTACCATAGCAACTAATTCCATATCATTTAATTGTGCGACACGTGAAAATGAAGTACAAATTTTAAAAATTGATTCTTCATATATAATAATCATAATTATCATGCGACGTAAAACCAAACGTAATTCAGTCAATTAAATCTTCGAGTAAAGCAAACTTCTGATTTACCAACATATTACACTTTAACTGTAATCTTTCGAAATCATCAAGTTAAAAATAACTTAAATATCGATAATTGAACACGGATGATTAATAAGTGCTTAATTGCTGATCTGAATTCTCATTGGGAAATTTTATTAAAATTCTTTTGCTGTAAATCTATAACTGGTTTATTGTTCTTCGGAGTAAAAGATTAACATGATATTTCGGTAAAATTAAAAACACTAGTATCATATTCTAAAAATATAATTATCAAACTTTTTATCTAAAAATATATATGTTCATTTCTTTTCAAAAGAATAAGTGAAACATAACTGTAAAACTAAATGCTTTTGAGTTTAGTGTGGTTATCAAACAGGCCAACTGTCTTGTTGCTGTATAAATAGTACATGTATATACCAAAATGCTGTTATTCAGATATCATTGACAGCAAATGATGAGGCACTGCGTTTGTGCATATTTGCGCCTAGCTCTGTCTCTAGTCGATCCATTATCAGTTCATTATTGGAAATAATTTTGTAACAAAATTGTAATCATCAATTATACAGGATCAAACAAATTATTTACAAGAGTGCATTGCAAATTATCATTGTTATCAATTATACACACACAAAAGTAAAAAACAAATGGATAACTTAACGTTATTGTTTGATATAATTTATTAAAATACTCGTGTATAATTTTGTAATTAATTTACAAGGATTTCAAAATTGTTTTCTGGAGAAGTGTTTGGAAATTCTATTGCGATCGGATATTAAATGTTTGCTGTGAATTTCTTATTTTGTTTGGACCGGTTATCTTTTGTTTCTTTGTTTCTTTTTTTTTATTATATTTGTGATTTTCTCACATATAAAATTTTATGGCCATTCAATTCAATACCAGCTCGATGTAGTAATCGTCCTTGGCTCCAGGGAAAGATATTATGTAGAACAGTTTTTGTATTTTTGCCCTGCTTGTTTGTTTGGTTCATTTGAAGTATTTATAAACGATCAATTGAAAACTAAGTTTCATGTATTGTAGCGTTTTACTGACCTACATGCAGCACTTTTATCTAGAGTATTTATCTAGTTCATGTATATAGTGATTATATTCTTAAATGATAAATGAACAATGAACGTATCAATGTATACCATTTGCATTATCTTCAACAGTCAGGAGTATGATCGAGCAATAATTATTGGTAATTGTTCCCCAAAATATAGGTCTAGTTTGCTATGCAGTATGAGTTTTTTCTCATTCTTGCAGGCCGTACGGTGACCTAAAGTTGCTAACCTTCTTCGTCATTTGGAGTCTCTGGTGGCGAGTTGTCTCATTGGTAGTTAAATTACATCTCATTTCATACACACTGCAAATTTATAAATTGAATATTTCAAGAGAACCAACTGCCAACGCTGAACACCGTTTATTTGTAACAAAAGTGTATTTATATTGTATGTATTATATACAACATATCATATTTATTTTGTTCAAGGCCATTTCTTTCCAAACTCTATGGTACTGATTTGTCTTATTTCTAAAGTCGTGAGTTATTTGTTGAAACCCATCTAATAGTTTTTAATAAAAAAAAAAGAAAAAAAAAGGGGAGAATAGTTGGGAGATTGGACAAATTGAACTAAAGGCTTGATATTGTATATAAATCGGGTTCACAACTACATGTACGTACAAATGTACTAGAACTTTTGTTCACAATTGTGTAAGCTTTTTAGAAAGCCGATTACCAACCATTGTATAAGCATTTCAGAGAGCCGATTGTCTGCTGTTGTATAACTGTTTTAGGAAGCCGATTACTGTACATACAATTATATAAGCGTTCCAGGAAGCTTAAAACATATATTTGTGGTTTATATAAAATGGTATGTGTGTGTTATGCAACATGGTATGTGTATGTTATGTGAAGTGGTATGTTTGTGTCATGCAAATTGGTATGTGTGACTTGAAAAATGGTATGTTTGTGCTATATAAAATGGCATGTGTTTGTTGTATAAATTGGTATGTGTGTTAGGTTAAATAGTATGTTTGTGTTATATAAAATGGTATGTGCGTGTTTCATAAGATGGTATGTCTGTGTTATGAAAAAGGGTATGTGTGTGTTATGTTAAATGAGGTGTGTAATGTCCAATTGTATATGCATGTTATATAAAATGCTGTGTGTTTGCTATATAATCTCAAGTATATAATATGGTATATGTGTGATATATAATAATATGTGTTTTGTATAAAATGGTATGTGTTCGAGTAACAAACTGTTAAGTTAAACAAAACTTTAAATTTTTGAAAAACTAAGGCTTTTCTACTTCAGGAATAGATTACCTTGGCTGTTTTTGGCAAAACTTTTATGAATATTTGGTCCTCCATGCCCTTCAACTTCGTACTTTATTTGATCTTTTAAACATTTTTTTTGATTCGAGCGTCACTGATGAGTCTTTTGTAGACGAGACGCGAGTCTGGCGTAAGTGTAAAAGATTAGTCCTGGTATCTACATGTATGAGTTTATTTGTTATAATACATAAAATCATAAAAATTATGATTTTTTTGTGTGTATTTTTTTTAATTGGTAAGTGTGTTAAAGAAAAGGATATATATATGTGATATGAAATGGTGTTTGTGTGATATGAAATGGTATGATAATGTACATGTACAGTGATGTGCATGTCCGATGATAAACAACACATGTCTGTGTAACCTTGTGTCAGACTAACATCGATGATCAATACCAATAACTTCATTTCTTGGAACCTTATAATTGCTCTGGACAATATGTACATATTCCGGTTAATGAATTGACAGTTTCCTGTAACTCTTCGTTTACATGATAGTTGGAAGACGTATGATTCATGTTTGTAAATTCTTTAAGCATCACACTATATATTATTGTTTAGTATTTGTGTTCTTACTTGACAAATAATTAAGGTAAACAACTTATGATGATACATGTATACAGATTCATAAAACTGTATCTTATTACATTTTGAGAAGTAGAAAATAACGATAAATATTGCAAATCCTACTATAATTATCTTGTGTAAATAGTCGATTGATTAACAGAGAGTATAAAACGGCATGCGGAAGTGGAATGATTGCTAATGAGACAACTGTTCACCTTGAGACCAAACAAACTTACAAATATTAAAATATTAATATGAATATTCACTGACATTTCCAGGTTGTAAAACGGAACATAATGTTTATATTTACAAAATTGCTTTAACAGATACATGTGTATGGTTGGTAAAAACAATCGAGCAGATGTAAGACCATATCTTACATGTATTGGAACACTTACCACATCTCCTTATAGCTATATACTCTTTATGCATGAAGTCTTGAAATTGAGGTGGTATTTATTTAGACAGATACTGTTACTAAACTACTGTTGGTAGTAAATGATTTAATTTAGTTTGTTATCGCACACACTCCTTTTGCGAATTAAACAACTGTAAACAGGGTTTGTTAAGAATGAACAGATTAAAGAAAAAAAACATTGTCATTTAGTCTCTTGTGGAGAGTTGTCTAATTGGCAATCATACCACATCTTCTTTTTTTTAATTTTTTATATGTACAACACAATTAGAATAAATTTGTCCAATATTCAAAAAGAACATTGTCATCATCATAATATATAAAGATATAAACAATATCCATTTTGAAAACTATATCTATACCATACCAGGCCATCGGCAAAAACTAGAACAAAAATCTCTAAATGTCACTGATAATCGAACATGTTATGAATCGTTATCAGCTTCATGTAAACAAACTGAATATAGGACATGGCTTCACATATTTATTTGAATGTTACTTTATGGATGTATCGATTGTCTAGTTTATTTTTTCCCCATTTACTGACTAGTACAGTACTTTTATTTCAAAGACTTCAGTACTTTAATAAATACAAATAATGTTTAGTATTTAATTTAGTATATTGATTTTATTGTTCAAGATAACGTAAACTTTTGTAGATCCTACTTTTTTTAAAACAAAAAAAAATAAATAAATTTGTAAAAATGATCATTTATAAGAATAAAAAAAATATTTCTTTTTTAGAACTATAACCAGATGACATTATACACAATATGCAACAACTGTAACAAATCTCTTTTTCCAAACTATTTTTTTTTTTTTTTTATCTCTTTAGAAGTCACTTCTCAGTATCCTACTACATGTACCTGTCGATACATTTATTTTTGGCATTGCACAAGCCATGTCTTCTCTGACTGTTCATGACGTTAAAATATTAAATCCCTGGGATGTGTTTTAGTTGATTTTAGTCTCTGATGCATGACTTTTTATCATTAATTGTTTTTGGCTTTTAACTACATGTAGCTGTCCGTAACTGCGAGTACTCTCAAATCGTATTTTCGTGTTAATTCGACCTGTTGATACTGTTTATAATGCTTTTTGTTATTTTATATTAATATGGATCTTGTCTATATACCATCTTTGATTATCTGGAATATCTTCTAATTTTTACTTATTCGAACTACATTTGTATAAACTTCAAGATTTACCTGTATTATTCAAACCGTTTTTTTTTTTCAAAGTGATTATTTTCGAAGGGTTAAATATTTCGCAGTGGTGTCTTGCCATGGTTTTGTTTGGACTTGTTTGTTTGTTTTTTTACCTTGAATGTTTGTCCCTAATATTTTATTAACTGTACATTTGCATTCAGATATCGCAAATCAAATTTATTCGTTCATAGTGTGTTAATTTACGTTTTTTGATTGAGTTAAGCTTGCCAATTGATATTTAATCGTGTGTTTTTCTATGTTGTGATGTTATGCTATTGTTTCAGAAAAAGGGAGAAGGTCTGGTACCATTAAAACGTTTAATCCCGCTGCAAATGTTTGCACCTGTCCTACATGTAAGTCAGGAATCTGATGTACAGTAGTTGTCGGTTTGTTTATGTAATTTATACGTGTTTCTCGTTTCTCGTTTTTTTTATATATAGATTAGACCGTTGGTTTCCCCGTTTGAATGGTTTTACACTAGTAATTTTGGGGCGCTTTATAGCTTGTTGTTCGGTGTGAGCCATTGACCTATAATGGTTTACTTTTATAAATTGTTGTTTGGATGGAGACTTGTCTCATTGACACTCAAACCACATCTTCTAAAAAAAAAGACAATATAAGAATTAAAAAAAAATACTGACAAAGTGCAACCAATTGAAGAAGAAAAACAAGGATTTTATTAATGAATGGAAGAATGAGAACACTTTGTAGCACGAGATGAACTGTGATCTTAATAACATGGGTTACGGGCAATACTTCGATATCAACCCACTCTTTTAAGTTAAATACTATATTAAATGGATTTTAGCCAATAACTTGTAACTTAAATTGACCAATCAAGATTGACAGACACTTATCTGGGGTCTAGAAGTCAACATGCAATTTCCGATTTGTCTAAGTACTGCTATTAGAATTAAGGGATGTAGAAAGTCCTTTCAGCATAGACAATAAATCACAAGTTTTCCAAAAAAAAAAAGATATCCGTTTAAAAGATATGGGTATTCGTTCCTGTAAGACGATAATTGTACCCAACACCAACTTAAATTCTAGTAAATCGTAAATCGGCAACACAGTTTTCAATTTACCGTTATCAGTTCAACTTTTTCAAGCTTCATGCACTTTTTTCTACAGATGTGAAGGCGAAATGAAGATTTTATAATTGTTTCCACCCGACCCAATTAAGACACATCAAGTAGTGATGTAATTGTTACATGAATCAGTTCGCAAGATGCACAACGCGCTTTTATTAAGAAGTTATAACATGTTAACAAATGCAGGATTGCATTAAAAAAATATGCAATTTAACAAAAATCCTTGATCTTTTTTATTTTGCAATAATTAAGAATACACTGGAAGAATACAGGTAATTTTCAATTTTGCTAAGATAACAATAATTGTTCTCCTTATGTCAACATTGTCCTAGAAAAATACTAGCCTCGTTATGGTTATAAATGTCTCTAGGAAATATAAACAATCGGAACTTGTCATCAATCAGCTGAAGTGCATTGTATCGATAGAATCAAACAGCAGGATGCAGTTTAGTATTAAAGATTGTGTTTACATTGATAATTCATCTATTTTTTATTCCACAATTTAGGAAAGTGGTACAATGTATATAGTCATGGTTGTCAAATATAGTATTGTGTACAGTCATGTGTAATTCGTTGGTACAGTTTTATTCTAAAATGTTCATTTAATAGATAACGATTTTCTATTTGATTAAAACTTGGGTTTCACCTGCTTCAGTTAATTTTTATAGCAGACATTTTTCTAAGTGTCATGCGCACGCCTTATATGGACTTGTTCTCTCTTGATTCAATCGTTCTGGATTTTTTCAGCTCTTGACAAAATGTAACCCCGGCTAATATCCAAATATACTTGCTACTGGACTATTAATTTAAACCACAATCAATCAATCACCCTTCCCCCCAAAAAAACCCCAACTTATATTAATAAAAAGAAGAGTATTATTCTTTCTCAGAAATCCACAAACCGTTTATATCGTTTAATTATTCAAATGACTCTATTGATGCAGCAACCACTAAACACACACAAAGCAAAAGACGCAAATTTTAAGAGGTCAACATACATGCATTCTTGAATTTCAAACAGGCGTCTGTATTATATGTAACAAACGAACATACCCCATGTGTCGGAACAGATAGACCAATGAAAAACGTGCAAGCTATAATTGTAAAATTCTGTCATTTAGTCTCTGGTGGAGAGTTGTCTTACTCTTATTGGCAATCATTACACATCTTTTTATTTCCTTAAAATACAATATCATTCTGATATCTTATAACCAATCTATATTTTTTCAATTCGATTGTGGGGAAGGGGCAGTTTAGTTTATAACAGTTTAAGCGACGTATTTGTATCTCTAGGATGTTTGATGTTAAATCTTCTGTGTTCTATTGATTCTATAATATTTCTGACAAATGATTGATTTAAATTGCATGTCAAGCGAAATAACTCTAAATCCTCAGAAAAAATCTGATTCAATATAATGTCACATTCAATTACATAATATAGAATACGATCACAAAGGCTATTAAATTAAAGCATTCGCTCTGAGAGCAAATTGAACTATCATTACCAAAAAATAAAATTGAATTACAAATTATTGTAAACGATATGGTAAAAAGTACAACGTGCATTATAATAGTACATCATGCAGGGGGAAAAACTAACCAGATTGTATTATGATTTGACTGTTGATGTTACCGACACTTTCGGCAATATGTAAAATAACAAAAATACCAAATTCAGAAGAAAATTCACAACGGAAAATCCGTATTCAAATCGGAAACATCAAAAGCTTAAACACATCAAACGAATGGATAAAAATATCTTATTCCTTACTTATTACAGGCATTGTCTTGTGTAGAAAATTGGGGATCAAACCAGGTTTTATAGCTAGCTTAACCTTTCACTTGTATGACAGTCGAATACATTCCAACAACTTCACTTATCATATAAACAATGTTTACATGTCTTGACGGTCAGTTTTATAGCCGGAAGAAGCCAAGACAGAACCACTGACCTTCAGCAGCAAAATTGTCAATCTTATAGTCAATCAAGGAAGAAGTCGTACACAACTTCGACGTGCGCAGTTCAAATTCACATCCTCGTTTTTGTCTGGCTGCTGGTTATACAGTCGAATAACAACATAGATCATTTGGCTGTCGATGCGTTTGTTTTTGGTGATAGATACAATGAACGTCCCTGGAGTATAAAGCTTGTGAGAGGATTAATATATGATATTGTATGTAAACGTTTTGTTCTTTTGAGGTGGAAAAGCTAAATATGACATTGTCAGGAATAATTACTACGAAACATAACGCTCTCAAATGCCGAGAAAAGTATGACCCAACATTAATTGAAAATGTAAAAGAAGTAGACTGTTTATTAAATAAAATCAATGGTCTGAACGATCTGTTTTCATAATCATGTGTCTGTGTCGCCGAATATCTATTATTATATTAATTTTGTTGACATTTTAGACTTTTTCTCCTGATAATTGCAAACAACAGAATTGACAACTTAAATAGCAATACGTTCATGTTTATACTGACAACTTATTTATGGATAATTAGAAATAATATCCCCTGGTACAACATGACACCAGTGATATTAGTAGATGTATTATTTTTTATAAACGCACATCTGTGAAGCTTATGTACGTAATATATAAGTATGAAATATCACTTTCGAGAATTTGGTATTGATCATAGTTTTATAGAATAAATCCTGAATACATTTTCAGTTAAATTCCTTAAAAAGTTAACCTTTGAGAGATTTGCCTAGTTCTCCGACCTATACCCCTTCTCAGTTTTGTAACTTACCACTATTATTTGCATCTAGTCGCTGAGACTTTTATAAATGAACGACAAATATAAAATGTGTTCAAGGGACACGTGACCAGTTTTCCTTGAAAAGAGGTATTTTAAGTTCCCATCACAGAATGCGATAATCCGAGAAAAAAACACGTTAATAAAATAATTGAAGTTGATTTATATTCTAAACATAAAGCATGGTGCTAATCCACGAAATGAGTAAATGTTGCTCATAATCACGACTACTACATCGAATAGTCCATTTGACAATTACCGATTTGATTCTGTTATTGCATACTTTTTTTTAACAAATTACTTTCCTTCGTCAATCGTAGACTGGTTCCATACCAGACAAAATTGGCTTTCGTCATTGCAGAGTATGATGAATTGAAAGTGATGTATCGGCGGTATAACTAATTTTTCTTGAAAAATAATTTCTGATGTCAAAAGTATTTAGATTTACACCAAATTAATGTAATCAAAAGATTTGAAAGCCTTAAATATTAATCACATTACGAACAGGTAAATTTGCTCGTTCTGCTAGCTCGCCATTATACATGTCCCTCTTAAGGGGGGCAACTAAAAGATGGATCTCTAATTATAGATCAGTAAACATATACCTTTTAGTTTATGTATATTGTATGACTCTATGGGATATTGTTTAATAAATTGTGCAATGTTTGAGTAATTATCTGAAGACAGGAACCTGAATCACCCTTTTGGCAAACATATGCCTTTTTGATATTTATTTTCACTTGAATTTGAATCGTTTAAGCTAGCTTATTCGTTGATGTTTATGTATCTAGCTGATCTTTTTTTATGTTTTTCCTATCGCAGTTTTTTAAGGACGGATCCTAAATATATTTTTGACGGTCAAAATCAAAATGGAGTAACAACTAATGGAAATATCTTATCTTGCTGATCTTTTTGTCTACTTCAAATTTTCCTGGTTTGTTTTCAGTATAGTTGCAGGGAAAAAACTGCATTATATTGGAGAGAATATCATTTAAGGGGCGATAACTCCTCAAAGAAGTTATTTTCCTTTGTTACTATCACTTTAATTATTAATGAATTTATAGTTTTTAGATCTCCTATTTTAAGGATTTTTGCAATTTACAGTTTCTTTTTGTTTATTCGATTTTAAATATAATAGTCATACAGGATTCAAATCATCTATTAAATAGAATAAGACATCAAAGGAGTTGATAGACAATTTCGATGATGCCGACTTTTTTGTAGATCTTAAATGACTGACCATTTGAGTCTGATACAGTTTTTCTTTTTTTATCATTTGACCAACAACTTCACGGTTCTAACCAGTTTTGAAAAGAATATAATACCTTCCCTTTCTTGTTTGCACATTGATTGTCAAGCTAAATACTCTAATGTTTTAAGCTTATTATATTCTATAAACTGTCGGTTGTGAATGAATTATGGTAGTAGACAAAATAAGAGAAAATAACACTAAGTAGAATGCATGTTCAAGAAAAAAAAGATATATATTATACTTATTTATCGGCATTGTGATTACAAAGTCACATTGCGCAGCGTCTTAAACTGAATTGTAAATATAATAAAATAATTTTTTTTATCTACCGAAATCCTGGAAAGAAATTGCACTATTTAGTCTCGTAAATCTAGAACAGTAAGAACGAGATTTCTTCACAGAATCAAGATCAATCAATTTTGGCATAAGACCTGGTTCTTCCTAGAACACAGCGACTTGATACAGTATTAAGACAGTCTGTAATTATATTAAGGTAATGCTGTATTGATAAATGTGTATGTTTACGATGAAGATGGAAATTGTATTGGTTTTCAGATAAATCAAGAGATGGTATTAGGACGTAATGACCATTACATCACCAAAACGCTTTTAAATTAATGCCCGTGCAGAGTCATATGGACGTTTGATTACGCAATTAATCTTTGTCTGCTGAACATTCGTGGCGAAAATCGGAAACTTATTACCTCCATTCAGTTCTACGACAGCACAAAATTAAAACGTTTTGAGGCAGTGTGTTTACATTTATATGTCTTCTCTGGTATGCGGAGTTAAATAATCTACAGGGCTATGACCACATTCATTGATCATACCCTTAAATTGAAAATGACCCCGCTCCAAAGGTTGAATTTGCATTATTCAGGACGTTATTAACAATCTCAAAATCTAGGTGTACACTTTAGAACATATTACCCAGAATGCGGTAGATTTGGAAACGGCAAGTTGTTGTGTTTTTGTGGCATTCCTTTTAACAATCGGTCAATACAAGAAAACATTCTAGGTTACTCCATTCAGATTATTATATAATAAGCTGTCAGACCGCGCTACTTCATCCACTTCAATTAAGAACATAGTTTTTAACACTGTATGTTCATGTAAAAATAGTCCTGTTCTAACACAAACTATTGCTTTTGATGTCATTGTTTACTAAAACTACCAAACACATTTGTAGAAATGAAACTGTTAGGAAAGAGAAATGTATGTAGACAATATAAGCTAACATTAACATTGTACTTGTCCCATGCATGAGGTATCATATACAATTAAAGATTAATGCGCTACATAGTATTTTACTCATTATGATTTCCAGAAAACCAGGGACTGTTTTTAGTAGCCGTTTTTTGCCAAACGCCGATGTTTCACTGCAAGACTTTGAAAATTGGCAAATTAAAAGGTGAAACATGTCCAAATTAATATACTTTATCTGGTTTTTATGAAGTTAAAGTTAAGGTAAACTATTTAAAAAAAATGAAAAATATTGTTTGATTATAATGGGGTTTGAAATTGCTGGTCTGATACCTTAACGTAAATAAAAAAAAAGTTTTACAAATAATGTAAATTATTATAAAAAGTAAAATCACAAAAATACTGAACTCCGAGGAAAATTGAAACGGAAATTTCTTTTTCAAATGGCATAATCAAAATCACAAACACATCAAACGATTGGATTAAAATTTTCAGACTTATCACCAAAAATTTAATCCGTTTTAAAATGCGAATAAAATGTTTTTAAGTTTTAAGTATGATTAAGAGCGAGTTGAAACTATCATCTTCTTTCTAAAGCATATTTGCAAAAAAGAACAGATTCGATAAAATCGGTTTTTGATAAAATCTATTAACTTGTTAATTTTGACCGTCAGCCATTATGCGGTGTGTAAAAGTTCAGAAAACAATCATGCGCATTTAATTGCGTGCAAGCCATTTTGAAAACGAAGCAAAAGTAATAGTTTGCCACAGTTTCTTTGAAATATGATCTCTTTAAAATCGATTCCTATTACAAAATTTGCTAGTAATTACAAAATCCATTTCAATGTTCTTCCCTGCGGGAATTCAAAAATAAGGTTACCCGTATGGTGAAACAATTTTTAATAAATGACTCTTCTAGAAAAATGTGTCTACTCTTACACATGTACAGTAGGTCCCATGTTTTTAAAAGTAAGATGCTCTAAATTTCATCAATGAGGTGCAATATGTAAATGGCCGAGACCGATATTTTTCACAAGAATGGTTACGTGAACAAATTAGTAAATTTTTCGAGATAGATTTATGCGACATCATATGTATTTCAAGTTTGACATTAAATAGTAAAGTTTCAAAACATTCATGATTTTTTTTTTATGTGATAAATAAACGGTTGTTAACTTCATAGGACACCTAATTGTTCTTCCTTGTTAGGTTTCAAATAAGGGTTAAGAAGTATGAAAGGAATAAAACAAAAACTTGTGCCAAGCAAACTTAACTGTTATCGAAATAGGGCATCAAATTAGTCTTTCATCCCCCCTCGCCCTTAATTTGAAATTCTACTCCAACATCACTGCTTTCTTATTCTAATATTTGCATAAAACAATATTAAAATAAAATGGAGTTTGTTGTGTATGCCAAACACCACGTGCATTCACAAATCAGGGCCGTAACTACCTATGATCTTGCTGTATATGTTTTTTTTTTTAACTTACCAGTTTGATTTCTAACAGAAATATCTTTAAATACAGATGATACTTGTTTGCATAAAAATTGCTTCCAGGATCCAGCAATACTGATGTTTCTTACAGAAAGAAAATCAAAGGAAAACGGGTCATTTTTAGCCATTTTACTGAGAGAAAAAAATCGGCGGGGAGCTACGCCCTCAACCCCTCTCTCTTGGGGACCTCAGTCGGCGGTCCCAAAAACTCTGCCTCCTCTGAATTCAAACCATAGTTACGTCTACGATACATATTTGCAAACAAATTCAAAAAGTAATTAATAAAATATGTGTTTGCTTAACGTTCTTTGGTAAATAGTGCATAGACGAAGCTTTGTAATTAAATAAAATGAAACAACTGTAGCAAATAAAAGCGTTTAATATTTACTGATGGATTCAGGGACCAGAAAACATCGTGAATTAATAGTAGATTGAAACGTGTTAATGTGTTACAGCTTCAATTATAGTAATCAAGAGCAAGGATATAGAAAAGAAATGGTTTTGTATCAATCAGGTTGAAAGATGGACACCATTTGTTATGTAACATCTTCTAAATTTGCAAGATACACACTTTTTTATCTTCTCATTAAAGTTATACATATGCAGTTTCCATATTAAAATTGCTATATATATAATATGACATATGTCAGAACGGTTCTTTCAATATATTTCTAAAGAAACAAATCTGATCAAATGATTCAATTTTCTTTGAGTAAATAATGTATCATAATTATGCAAAGGCTCGTGCAAATAGAATACGAAAATCTACAACCTTGAAAATACTGTTTAATTCTCTGTCACAACTATTCTAGACTATATATGCTACACACATATTTGTTTACTCCATTGCATACGTAGCTTAATTTTCACAGTTGCACACCTTTTAGCATTGCGTATTACGTTTAGTTTATTTTAAATCTGATGTATCTGCAAATTCAAAAGCTACAAGTATATATAGAGTCTAAATTTGATACGTAATTAATAAATATAGTTTATATTTATAAATCTGTTTCTGCAAATTCAAAAGCTACAAGTATTTGTAGGCAATATAATGTATAGATATAATAATATATAGTTATTGGCTGTTTCATCAATAATATGCAATTTTTTTTTTGCTGTTTTAATTCTTACTTGAAATACAAATAATATGTCCCTATGCAATATTAAAACTCTTAATATAAATTATTGTATAAGAAGAGCTTTTAATAGCTTTGCCATTTATTTACAGTGGTACATTTTTGTACGCTTAATTTCTGTAATTTGATTTTGATATGAAACCGAAAAACTAATAAATTAAAAAAAAAAAAAAATCTGGCTGTTATATTTTACTTACTTGCAGGCACAGTTGACGATCTGTGGAGTAGATTGTATTTGTACTCGCCCTTATTTTGTCGCTCATTTTCTTTTCTGCTCATGATTTATACCGCAAGTTGTAAGCTTTCGTTATGATTGAAATACAAAAAACTTGTAATAATAAAATTTCACAAAATCCCATTCAATCAAACATTTTAATCAGAACATTGACACAACCGTTTTGAAATATGACTTTCCTTTCTGTGTAATTCAGCATGTGACAAGCCTCGATCGGCTAAATCCAACTACTAAGGCTGATTGAAACAGTCTTAGAAACTAATGTTCCGATGTCTCAGTTTGAGATTTGAAGAAAACTATTGTTTTTTCCTTTTCCGCAAGGATTGATCTAAAGTCAATATCTATTTGCTTTATGCTTCATATTTATGTAAGGCTCATTGACCTAAACATCTTCTTAATTGAGTTCTCTCTCAAAACATCCACGATTATATGCCAGAGCTAGAAAATTAACTTTGTATGCAGATTTGGTTCGACTGCTATGGAGTTCTCCTATGTGGAGTCGACATTATGCAAATCGAATCTTATTTGGATGACATTTACAGCTGATTATTTCATTTCCCATTATCGCAGGATAATAAAAAAGAGTATATATTATATACAAACCAATTTCTGATTTCTCTTTAAATTCCTGAAATAAACTATCAAATTCTATCTAGAATTACTCATGATTAATATTATTTTTGTCTTATGTGGCTTACGGCATTTAAAAACTCATTATCTTCGGAAATTGAAATCTTGACTGGAACAACCCGAAACAATATTTATAAATAATCCTAATAGTCTTCCCATTTTGTTCAGAATTTTCGCATTGCTTTGAAGCAAATTTCAAATGACGTGCAATACAGGTGATACCAGTTTAGAAATAACAATCAGCTCTAGATCTGAGAAGGCTCGGTGTCAAAGTAAAAATGAAATAATGGCGTTCCTAAGATTTAACATAATTTCTAAATAACTGACGAAAGTCTTGACGAATGAACTGATAAACACGCCATTCCTTTAATACATTTCTATATTCAGTTTTTTATAAGAATACTATTTCATATAATCATATAAACCCCACACATCCTATTCACTAAGTTATTCGTATACATTCGTAACTTTTTTCTGTCGTATCTAAATAAAATATGCCCTTAAACTTTCAAACAACTCCGACACATTTTCATTATTACGGCGAACTCAATGTGTTGATCATTACAGACTTTCTATTATAATGATATGTTTATAACGACCTTAACAAACCGCGAATATTACATTTGATATGTGGGGGAGGGGATATACTATAATGAATTCGAAACCCAAAGCCCTAAAAAACTAAAAATTTACTAAATTATAACTTGAGTACAGTGATTACCTGATCAATTAGAATCAACTAGTTTACATGAACATGTGTACTTGTATACCCGTTTCTGATATTAGAGGAAGTGACATTAAGTACAAACTTATACATATTTAATCAAACATAATTTGACATAGAGAGAGGAAAGTTGCATAATACGCTAGTAGGCATTACGAAAAAAATATCCAGAAATACTAATGTATCAATAATTGAGGTACACACACACACACATATATATATATATATATATTTCAAATCGGTTAAGAATATGCTTATATAATTGGACAAAAGGAAACCTGTGTCTGTAAAGGGTCTATTCCTTATGTGTGTGTGTGTTTTTCTCCATCTGAGTGTCATTTTGATTCAGCAGACCTTTTTTGAATGAACATTTGAAGGAATTATTTTAACTACTTAGACGGAAACATGTGTATTCATATAAATGACGCCATTGTGCAGGAACGTCTAAATGACGCCCTTGGACATAATGGCTAGACATAGGAAATGCTTTTCGAAACGAAATTGTAAAGTCATGATGTTTATGAAAACACCTGTTTCATTAAGCCATTTGTATGAACTTATTGTTTGTATCTTTTAAGCATGTTAATTTTGTATTATAAAGGGATATTTTCTACTTCTATTACATATTTCACAAAAGGAATGGAAAAAAAAAACCGTTTGGACATAGTGGCTACACATGCGATTTATTTAAATTATGCTTAATGAAAAAGTTTTTTTACATTTGAAACTTTGAAAATGCTTATCGTATTCAGAACTGTCTATTGAATATAGTTTTAATATGATTTGATAATATTGTAGTGATAATTATAAAATTCGAAATTTGATTAAGTTTCCGCAAAACACATAAATACAGGTTCCGGCCTCTGCTGAATTCTTCGTTGAGGACTTCCTTTGAATTTCACACAACGCAAAAAAGCGGCCATGACGTGAGAATATAAATCTAGTAGGAAGTTGATGAACCAAATATTGCAGATTTTATGCGCAAAATTACAACGGGGCTTTGGAAAATGTATTTTATTCAATCTGAAATGTTACGCCGGACATGCAGTTATTAACGTAAAAGTTAGATTTGTGTGATCAATAAAATAAATGTTTGTTGCAAAAATTTTAAGAATTAACTTAAAATAAGAAAGACTTGTCAAGGCCTTTCTGTAGATATAGGCATGTCGGTGGATTTATTTTGTACAGGCGAATGGTAGCTGTTATAAAATCATATAATATCGTAGTTTATTTCATATCGGTTAAGACAAAGCTTCTTCTATTGGATTAAAAGATGCCACATAACATTCATTATTCTTCAGTAATACATTCAATTGGTCATTTACAGAACAAAACGGACCAGAAAACCGGTCGTTAACGAACTTTTGACATGATAATGACCGGTTGGGCATGGTTTCTCTGTTAATGACCGGTGGGGCGTGGCGTCTCGGTTTAGGGAGACCGTAGGACAGTGGTATTAACTGCGACAGTCATTATCAATCACTATCTTAGTCAATACCACTGTCCGGTGGGCAGTCCATATATCACAATAATGACCAGTTTTTTCAAAAATTATTATATAAATATATATATAATACATCAATATATAGTTTAGGACAACTTGTCTAAGCCTACATACAATTTGTACTACTTCATGTATATAAGATCAGATTTTACATTTCTCATTCGTTCTACACTAGCTATATTTAAGCCGTAAGTCAAACCTAAATACATGTATTAGTTATATAAATGTTCAGCTTGCAAACGTATATCAGAAACACCTTGAAGGCATAAAACTTTGCTCAGTGCTCGGAGCACAAAAATCATGCTCGAAACATGAAATCCAGCAATTTGATTGGTTGATTTTCGAGTCTGAGTACAAAAATCATGCTCGAAAGTTTTATGACCGTGATGTCTGGGATCCCCCAACAATAGGGTTTGTGATGCTCAGTCTTTTGTTTTTACTGTTGTTCTTTGAATACCGTTTGTCGTTTGGACTTTCTAATTTTGGCATAGTTTTGACAGTTTATTTTCAATTTAAGACTGTGAAAATCAATGTGCCTTTGCAATCGTTTGCCTCTCTTTTGCTTATACATCTTGTCTTGATGACAATCAATGGTTTTCTAGTTTTTAAATATGTATTCCTCTAAAGGTTTGCTTATACCTCTGTGTTCTGATGCGAACCAAATTCAGTATATGTTTGTCTTAATATCTTTTCTTTAAGCTTTACCACAAGTATAAGGCAAACACTGTTGTTTTCTATGAAATGTTTTATTTAGAGTGACATAAATAGTAAGATTATATCGAGATTAATAGCATCTAAACACGAAACGGGTGAACATTCCTTTTAAGTATTGTCATTAATCTTTTATTCGATACCATTGGCTATATAATGAAGCTTGACGTGTTAAAGATGTTTACTATAATGCTTCGTTCACACGCACATTTAATTCGAATTGAATTCGAATCGAATGCGAATCAAATTCGCTAATCACGTTCACACACTCTTCTTTTTTAATTCGAATTGTTTCGAATTGGCTAATTCGAATTATCCAATGCGCATTAATAGAAATACGCTTTTGTTAATACGAATTTAAAGTTAACGTCGTTTGGACAGTAAAGCGAATTTGACGCGCATTGCAATTCGAATTGACGTTAGGACGTAAAACGTTTCGAATGCGAATTAAACTAATTCGAATTAGTTAATGCGAATCGAATTCGAATTACGTGTAAACTCAGAAGTCTCGAGATTATTCATAGTAACTTACAGGTCAGAGTTCAAGATTTTGGACTATTGAATTGTCCTTGACCAACCCATACATATCTGATTATTTCTTTCTGTTTGTGTTGATTACTGTTACATACATGTTTATTTATATAAAGTATCTAGTATTTTTTGTTTGTGTTTCTGCTAATATGTGTTTTTAATATACATTTATATCATGTATGGTGACTTTAGTGACATTGTTTTCCAAAAGTTTACGTTTAATGGTTTGAATTAAACTTTACATTTCGTAACCCATCGGAGTTTTTTTCCGAGTTATCTTTACTATAAAACGAGAAGACCTCATTTTTCGTGTCGCTTCTCTTCCTTCCACACTAAATTAAATTCATCACGACTCTGTGCTATATAGGTACCATGCATAGTCGCATTATTATATCTATTTTACGTGATTGTATTTATATACTCCTCATACTTAGCACGACAAAATTATTTTATCTCTACCTGTGCGAATTTCAAACACGCAATTTTACACCAGTACTTAAAAAACCTTTCATTCTTTATAGGTGCATTTAACATTGATAAATAAAATCGTATATAAAAGCAAAATGAGGATGTTAATTTTTATGCATGCCTTTTTGTGCTTCTTCGTTACATTTATTGTTTTTATAGTGATTAAGATGATAACACAATGTTGACTGCTGTACCCCTATTTTTGACATTTTTACCTATTGTGTCTGTTTGTTTTGTTCACGCATCGGTGACAATATAATGGAATTTGATGCGACTGTCATACAAGTGAGAGGTTTAGCTAGCTATAAAACCAGGTTCAATCCACCATTTTCTACACAAGAAAATGCCTGTACCAAGCCAGGACTATGACAGTTGTTATCCATTCGTTTGATGTGTTTGAACATTTGATTTTGAACATTTGATTGCCCTTTGATTTGGGACTTTCCTTTTTGAATTTCCCTTGGAGTTAAGTATTTTTGTGATTTTACTTTTTGTCATCTATTCTTTTGATTTTTCAGTTTGGGTTATTTTAAGAGAAAGACGAAAATAAAGGCGTCCGGATATTGTTTCCGTCATCAGAAAAACTTTTAAGTCATACAAGACTTCCGGTTTGAGATCTTGCACATAATATTCATAGTATTCGGGGACAAGACAATAATTTTCGCGTTGATAGAAACTCTCTATGTAATATAGCAGTGATCTCCGTGGAGAAGAAACTTGGAATTGATAGTTAATAGCAAATACACTTTATTTATAATATATGTACAATGTTCATAGTATACAAAAACGCGAAAATAATGGAATTTAACTGAAAAAAAAAATAACGGACTTAGCAAAAAAAAGAGAGGGCTTAAAAAATTTGTCCTGTCTCCAAGTACCTATGAACTTTCATACCTTTTCTGAAATTCTCCAGGCATAATTTTTTTTTTACAAAAATCCTCCCTACAACAATTTACATACTTTCAACTAAGCTCTTAATGCCCGCGGTTTCGCGGATGTGTTCTAGTAACATTTTAAAAACAAATTAAAGTTTGCCTGAAATTCCAGATATATCTATAGATATTTTTTAACAAACGAATAATAGTATGTGTGGGTAAGGTGTTAATCACTTCTCGGTTTTTGATGGGTTTAGTGTTACTCAAGCTTAAGTATTTTATGTAATATTTGCGAAAGTCGTGTTTTCATTAGATTTCCCATAGCGGGTTTCTTTGACTAGTGAGTTTGAATATCAAATGGGTTCTTGTGCCTCTTATTTAAACTTGTAAAATGAGCATTTGTGTGTGTGTTTTTATCGAAGTCCGGAGCGCTGCGTTGGCTATTGGTTTGATTTAAGATGCGATGCTAATTTTCGTCGATCAGTTTTGTCGAACAGTTTTGCATTCAATGTGTGTCATTAAGAACATTAAATTCGTTGCAGTTGTTCATCACTGTATTATCTTGCACCAAAGGCAGCCAAGTGTAAATTAAAATAAAATACAAATACAAGAAATGCCACATATGTCAGTCATCTTGTCTTGCTTGTCTTGGTTCAAACAAGTTTCGTGTTCTATCAAAAATAATCTTTAACTGTGTAGGTTGACAAGGACAGTTTTATTTCTTCAGATTGCATAATTCATTTCTCGTACGTAGGTTTTGAAGAAAAAAAATGTGTTTTGTGAGATTGAAGCAAGAATTAAAACGTCAGAGCGTGCATTTAGAAGATAATAAATAATAAAAATGAAATAATCCTCGATATTTCTAGCCGTTACCAGGTTATGTTTATGAATGTTTATAATACAATGTAGTATCAAATGTCGAATAAGAAAAAAAGATATATTAACATTCTGATAAATGCCATTTCAAGACGCAATTGCAAAAATCAATTTTCAAACAAAATCTTTTTTACTGATGGCAATTAAAATTTGCCTGGTTTGTCTTGTCACGAGGGAACAAAAACCTAAAGATTGCTGGAATGACGCACGGATACGTTTTCAATTATCAGAAGATTATTTTGTATTTAACATCTGTGTTGTCTTTCAGCAATTAATTTAACGTGTTTTATTTTCAGTAGGACTTAGCGTCAATGTTGTTTTTCAGGTTGTCATGTAAGGACATGAACATATTCTATTTCATTCATCTATTAAAAACTAAGGCAAATGTTTAAGAAAATTTTCTATTTTGAGAGCCCTTTTTAATTTCCTTAGACATACAATGGAAAAGCGTTGGTGGTTCGTATAAAAGAGGTTTATAAGCCCAAAGACTTATACAAGTTTATTTTGAAACAGCCGTTTTATTTCATTGAACTTCATGTCAAAATCACAAATTTTGATTGGTCAAGACGAGGGCAATAATCTACTCTATTTCATGGAAAATACCCTATTACACTTCACGGAGACGCTCGATCAAGTGTGCACTTTATTGAAAATGGATGTTTATTATGTACATGTACATGTGCAGATTCTTACCCATCGAAATGACATTTTCAACTTGAGATTGGTCTCAGTTTGCAAATGTTTCCTCGGTGTAATAATATGCTTTATTGTATAGCAATATAATATTTCCCACAGAACGTAACCAAAAGTTAGCGTGCAATAAATTCTAATATTGCACTAGTGCAATAAATCTTCAAAATTCATGACGTCATTAACGACAAAATCTTAGTTTAAACCAATTTTTACTTTCAAATATTATATTGCTATACAATAAAAGGGTTATTGCATGAATATTGGGGAATATTGTCCCTCGTAGAACATATATTGCACTCGCAAGCTCGTGCAATATAAAATTCTACTCGGGACAATATTCCCCAATATTCATGCAATAACCCTATATTATCACCCTCTCAGCTATGTGTAATTTTCATACTATCATCCACTAAACCATGATCATCATATAATCAAATATTATCTTTTGAATTTGACACTTTTGTTCAGTGTTTGATCTTATACTTTTTTTATCAAGCTTTCTGAATTTTTTTGGAAATATTTATATTTCTATTTTGGCAGATAAAATAATTTACTTTTGAAAAAATTGTCCTTTAATTAATTCCTCCAAATCACTTTTGCAGCTGTAAATAGTCAATTCACATCGGCATTATAATTCGTACGGATTTCACTACGGGTTTTCGTTTTATGCTAAATCAGTATATATTCAAGCCCCATGGATTATTTCTATTCTTACTAGACAAATACGGCAAATATGTGCTATTCCCGTAATTGATTACGTTTAAGATATTGATGTATAGAACAAAGATAATTAAACTACATGTAGTGGTGTGTCATAACATACTTGCGAGACAGCTTTGGACGAAGTTACATTATCAGCTTACTTTCATTTGAAAAAAAACTAGCTTTTAACAAATTTAATCATCGTATGATTATTATGTTTTCGTGTTGACAACTTTCTGTTTCACATTCATTGAATTTTTATTAGAAAAATGTCTATATTCTTACGTCTTCGTTCAATTACGTTATTTACACCGACTGACCTCGAGTAAGTCATTTTTCTTAAGTACAATCATATACCGTGGGAGTGGGATGGAACAGCAAAATCAAAACTTAACAATTGTCGATCCGCTGACATACAATTTATTAATATTTTACAACAGGTGTGGTCACGTGGATGTGGTGTACTTTTAAAGCGTTTAACGAAAAGTCATGTTCAAACACTATTTATATCATAGGACAGTTGTCTGCATCTTAAAGTCATATGAAACCAGTGAGTGGTGAAAAATAATGTTTATCCAATTATTGAACCAATGCATGAATATATCATAAACTTAGAACTCTGTGCACGATTTTGTCATTTTTTTACGCAAATATATCGTATAATGGTCAATTTTGTTTCTCTCTGTCTGTTATGATTTATCAAATATGGCTGCTCACTAAATGCCGTGTTTTAAAGCCGAAGTTTACCGATTGTCACCTTACAGTAAACAAATAACAAAAAGCAAGGGTATTGAGCACGTGTTTAACATGAACAATCAGATAATTGTTTATTTTAATGACAGATCCATGCGTATTACCATCACCGGATTTTTACGAGAAGGGTTATGCTCAGGTCACTATGCATACGGAAAATATGTCGGTGAATTGCTTCCTGGAAGCAAGCTATTAAAATCAGTAAACCTCTTCTAAATGTGGACAAATTAAAGAATTTTCATCAGAAAAAAAAGTATATGTACACAAGTTGTATAATGAAAACTATCCATTTAGCTATAAAAAAACATATGCATGATTTTTTTTTAAATTGAGGTTTCTTATGACTTTAAAGTCATAAGAAACGAGTGACCGGTGAAAAATAATGTTCTTCCAATTCTTGAACCAATGCATACAAACATCATAAACTTAGTCTTCTGTGCACGAAATTATCATTTTTTTTCGAGTAAATTTCGTATAATCGTCAATTTTTTTTCAATCGGTCAGTCTTGTTGTGAAAATATGGTAGGTAATTAAAGTTCGTGTTTTGAAGCCGAAGTTTAACGATTGTGACCTGTTTGTCAACAATCGACAAAAAATCAACAAAAAAGCATGGAAATTGAGTACGTGTTTAACATGTTAATTTAGATAATAGTTTATTTTAAGGACATCCATGCGTTTTGTGATCACTGGATTTTTACGAGATGGGTCACACTGAGGTCACTTTGCAAACGGAAAATATGTCGGGGGAATTGCTTCCAAAAATAAAGTAAACTTCTTCTAAATATGAATAAATTAAAGAATTTTCTACAGAAAAAAGTATATGTACACAAGTTTTATAAGGAAAACTATCCATTGAATTATAAAACATATGCATGATTTTTTTTTAATTTGAGGTTTCTTATGATTTTAAAAACGCTCTATTTAAGGAATAATATTCACACATGTGTCGTCTTCTTGAAATAGAAAGAAAAGACAAAAAGAGTATCGGTATAAAAGCTGACGTGGGTATTATCATATTTATATTTGTTTGGCTTTAACTGACAGTTCGTATGATAACAAGAATAACGTCATTCTAAGGATTGACATTAGCAAAATAGTTGCCTATAATGTATATATTGCGCCCTCTCCTTCTGATCGTGCAGCATGTCTCAAAACTTAGCTTTTATTTCGCATATGTCATATCAAATAAAAGATTATTATATAAATAAGTAACACAAATATCCTCGCTATCTTGATGTACATTTTTTTTGTCTTGCAATACATTTATTCGTTATGTTAAGATTTAATACACACTATTAGGTTTCCTGTTACTTACTAGTAATTGACGCTTTATTTGTCTACTTATCTTAAATTATATGGTGTGGTGTTAAAAGATACCTTCACATTCAGAATTCCACCACTCTTAAACAGTACTGTAACATGCCAAAATCGTCAATTTGAAACACTACCTGCATTTTATGCCTAATGCCTTTGTTTTAAAATTTCAAAATATTTTTTTGTTAAGTAGTACATGTAGTACTTAAGTCATTATCAGAAAGTTCAACTTGTTACAGACGAACAAACGAACGTATGCATCATTGTATGCCCTCTCTTAATGGCGGGGTATTATAAAGCCAAAACAAGAATGTGTCCATAGTACAATGATGCCACACTCGCAATACCATTTTCTATGTCCAGTGGACCATGAAATAAGAGTTATAACTTTAATTTGGCATTACAATTAGAAAGATCATATCATAGGAAACGTGTGTACTATGTTTAGAGTTGATTGGACTTCAATTTCATGAAAAACTATCTTGACAAAAAACTTTAACCTGAAGCGGTACAGACGAATGGACAAACGAACAAACGGACAAACAAAAAAGAAAACATATTGCCCCTAGGTGTGGCATAAAAAAAAATGAAACTGATCTAAGTTAATCATTTTTGCATTTAATGTTTCCTGAGTGATATCAGAAGCCTTAATATTGAAAAATAAAAAAAAAACTTTGAAAAGCTGATAAATATATAGCCTCACCCAAACAAGGAATCAGAACTATATTGTACTAGTATGTGAAAGCATTATTAAAGAGGTGCAATCTGTAATAAATGTCATCGATATCAGAATAATCTTTGAACACTTGACCAAAGCAATTAAAACAAACAGGTAAACATTGTCTTTAAAGGGACAACACTCTTACATTAAAGTGGTACCTAACACTACAGGGAGATAACTCTGTAAAATCACCTAAACGTTTTAATGACGTTGTGTTTTTAAGGGAATATTAAGCTTCATAATGATAAAAATTAGTGTTTGTCAAACTGCTATGTAACCAGTGTAATTTTTCTGATAAAATGCTTGGTTCAAATATTTTGAAATTTTTATATTTTTTGTCAAAGGGTCAAAGTAAATACTTTGTAAAAATTTTATGAAAATTAAACGAGCCAATTTAATTTTAGTGAAAGTGTTGGGTACCACCTTAAAAGGACAACAGTCTTACATTTGTATAAGGTTTTGACATTTAAAACATTTTTTATCTTACATGTAAGGCACAGCAGTTAATCGTACAATAACGTTTGTTATATTCCATGTACATTGTAAGACATTTTTTGTTTTATGTAAGACATAATTAATTGTCCCAACCACAACACTGCACTGGGACAAAATAATACAAGAGAGCCATTACAGCCGTGTTGGTTGTCTTGTATCGTCGAACACCATTTGTTAAAACTTAAAACCCCAAGCATAATGTTGGCGAATTTTGTTCAATTTGGTTCAGTATTTTCAGCGAAGATTTTTATTGTCCAAGTTAACTACTTAACACACTAAAGACAACATGTAACGGTCACCAAAATGATAGTTAAATCTCATAATGGCCCTTTTGACCAGGGGAGCTAAAATAAAATTCTGCGTTTGTTTTCAAATTTGCTTATTCAGAATAAAAGAATTTTATAATGGATAAAACTTCAGCAATCAATAAAAGATTATTACTGTCACATATATGCTCAGTCAATATATTTACATTGCTCCGTTTACACTTTCTATAAAAACAGATATTTAAAACTTTTTCTAAAATGCACATGTTTTCTGTAGTCTTTAAACACGATGTTTACCTTTCTAAATGTAAAAAAAAATGATACAGAACATGAATACGAGTTGCTGTAACTTGTTAACCGTGAATATAAAGGATACTCAATTAAGGTACTGCTTTTTTTTTTTGACAAATGTATGTACTATATCATCAATTCAGTTCTGTCTTAAATCTTTGTCAGTAAAAATATCAGTACAAAATTACTAGCATATATGTATATATATATATATATATATATATATAATATATATAAATATAACTTAGTCATTTAGGTTTTAATATTTATCGATTATCGTTGATCATCTCAACGAGATTGATTTTTCCTCGTTTGAGCCGGAACGGCGAAAGTGAGAAAAGCAATCGAGTTGAGATGATCAATGATAACCTGTTTATCGTTATTTTACCTATGAAGATGTTGTTAATTTCATGTTAATTTCCTTTACAACGACACGTGTTCCCTTAGTTTCTAGCGATAATTTTCATATCACTCGACTCCGCTGAGAAAGAAAATTATCAGACAGTAAGTTCAAAGGGAAATTTTGTAAAATAGCGATAATATATGTTACAGGCATTCTGATTTCATTTATATCATCAAACTTTGAACCTTTGGAATCTTCGGCTGATATCATGGCCTTGGGAGTTCATCTAGACGGTTAATTATTAGGTGTTGTCTATACGTCTAAAGGAAGCATGAAATGCTGATACCTCAGTACGACTACAGGCATATATAATTGATCATGCAACTTTTTGTAATTTTGGTAAATAAACTAGTATTTTATAAACCGAACTATTCGGTGGCACTGAATTGGCAGCATATGCCCTTTTAACTATAAAGAACATTATGAAAATTGTCCGGGATGAATAAATAAATGAATTCAGGAAAGATTGTTCCGACATCTTTTCTTATTAGCCTGCGAATATCTTCTAAGACAATAAATAAAAATTAACATGGCCAATAAATAAAGCCAAACGACACGGTCATATAGATTAATACCACATATAAATTACCATATTAGCAAATATTATACAAAGCCGACTCCATCAAAACAAATGGTACACACACAACAGAGAATACAAATAGAAAACCTACAGGCGAAATGCATTCTCTTGTAAATAAATGTTTTACTATATCTATTGATAAAAAAAAATAAATCTTTCAATCAAATAATCAAAACAAAAAAAAAATATTTTTTCAATTAGTATCATGAAAAGATTTTCTCTCTGTATCCCTGAATTCAAATTTATACATTTTTTTTTTCAAACTGGAAACAATGTATGATCATTGTTTCTTACTTATGGTTGATTGTACAAGTAAGTAAAATTTTATTCACTAGTTGTAAAATTAGTAAATATATACTACTACTTACGGAGATTAAACGCTCCTTTGTTTCCTCCTGCATTTTGTAATGATTTCCACACTGCCTTTTTAAAAGCCATTTTGAAAATGAATATTTTAATTGCATACGTTTTTTACATCCGACAAACATTTAATACATAATAAATTGTCGACTATCAAACCATTGTAGAGATTCCATAAATCAAATCAGAAGGGAAATATAGCTACATATAAATATATATTTATATTGACTTGCCATTTCACACGATGATACAAAATAGGAAACAAAAAAGCTTCTTAGAAGTACTTAGGTATAAGAACATTCAGAAAGATGCGTGATAAATTACCATAGGGCATGTCATCGGATGATAGGCATCAATTTAAAAAAAAACGTTAATTTGAACTGGCAATGTATTTGTATGTCTGTAATTAGAAATGCTATCGAGCCTATTTTGAAATAGACGAACATGAAATTAAGAAGATGTGGTATGATTGCCAATGAGACAACTATCAACTAAGGTGAATAGAAGGAATTAAATAACAGGCAAAAAATAACATTGAACTGATATATGCTGTACGAACACGTGTTTGTCGATGAGAAATATATAAACTCCGGAATTTAGTGACTGTCGTTTGTAGTTCTTTAGGGTGAATTGTTTATTCTTGTCATAAACTGGAATGTTGAATTTGTTTTCTTAGATATAAGAAAATGTTGTATGAGTGCCAATGAGACAACTCTACACACAAATCACAATTTGTAAAAGAAAAACCATTATACTAGGTGAAAGTACGGTCTTCAACAGGGAGCCGTGGCTCACACCGAACAGCAAAATATAAAAAAGCCCCAAAATTACTAGCGTAAATCATTCAAAATTGACTGAATAGACCAGTTTCGAGTACATTCGTCTCCGGAAAAAAACCCGTCAATTATGCGCGCCTTTATGACGTCATTTACAAGATAGAAGGGATCGCCTGTATCCCTGCACTTTTATCGTTCATCAAGTGTCTTAGTGATCGTCATTGTGCAGGATAAACAAGAAATAATGTTTTTTTTAAGTACTTTTAAATTACAATTTCCTAATGACAGCAGTGCTGATTGTCAATTATTATAATTTAATTTGTCGAATAATTCGTGCAATATAACATTATAGTTTTCCCGGTCACTCGCTCAACATTGGAATGGAAGTGACGATGCACCTTAACGCACGAATGATGTTCACTAAAACCAGAGTTTTGGAGGAAAATGCATCGAACTCGAAAGTTGTCTATTGTTACTGTTCTTATGTTAGGGTCTTCTATAGCTACAGAATCTATATGGTACGATTTTTCTTACTAATGGAGGCCGAATGGTGACATATATATAAAAAAATCTTTCCTGAGCCTCCCATGATTGCCTTCAAACAACCTAACAGCCTGAGAAATATACTTGTCCGTGCTGTCCTTTCCAAACCTAACCATACTGTAGGTAATTGCCAGCCTTGTGGGGATAAGCGCTGCAAATGTTGCAACCAATTGCAGCATTCATCAACATTTCACAGTAAGACCACAGAAAAGACATACAAGATCTTCTGCAATGTCAACTGCAAAAGCTCAAACGTGATTTACGTTCTTGAGTGTCCTAGATGTGGTCTCCAATATGTTGGTGAATCTATGCAGCCATTTCACAAACGCCTCAATGGCCACAGGAGTGACCTCACAAAAAAAACGTATATTCCTGTCAGCCAACATTTCAGGTTACCAGATCACAATCTGAAAGATTTTGATCTTATGAAGATCCTTGTGATCGAACAGGATTGTACATGGCAAAATAGGTAAAGAGAAAATCGGGAGAAGTTTTGGATAAAAACACTGGGTGTCCTCCATCCAGATGGAATCAATAGAAAGAAATAATTAAATTTACAGTCTAGTGATTACATTATTATATTCAGGATTTTGGATTAAAATCAATCGACCAAAACTTACCTGTATTATTAGTGATCTATGTTTACACCTTATACATTATATATCATTATTGTTAAAACGTTTGTCACCGAAGAAGGCCATTTGTTGAGTATTTATTGTATAATTTATATCATCTGTTCAGTTTTTCAATCTTTGTGCAATGATATTCAACACTTTTTAGTGTTTTGTTTTCCATCTATTTATCGGTATTGTTACACAATCTTTCAGACTCATATATATGAGCGACAAGCTAAATTAAACTTATCTGGACGTTAACCAGCCATCAATCAAACAATAAATGATTACTCGTATTATAAGTGACGGATTTTTGTAGCATAAGTGATTCAATCGAAAGAAATAAAAAGTTAAAAGTAAAATCCCAAAAATACCGAACCCCGTGGAAAACTCAAAATGGGAAGTCCCTAAGCAAACGACACAATCAAACGCTCAAATACATAAAACGAATGGGCAACACTCACTATATTCACGAATTGGTACAGGCATTTTTTTTCTTATGTAGAAAATTGTGGATTAAACCTGGTTTTGTAGCTTGCTAAACCTCTGACTTCATTATTTTAGTTAATGATCAGAGTGTGTGGGACAGACTGAATGTTCTGTACTTTCTTACAAAATCATTTTTTGTTTTGTTTTTGGAAAGTGTTTTTCTGTCTCTCATAGTTTCCCAGATAATAAGGGAAAAAAACCAAAATGGTAAAATTGTCTGATGACGAAAGAGCAATAACTCCGAACAATGAGTCGTCCGACGATTTCGCTCATATAATTTTTTTGTAGATCTTATCTTGCTGATCACTTTTAATTTGCCTTTGTGGTTTTTATCTATTTTAAATAATAATTTTGAAGATAATAGGCAAAGATGAAAAAATTCGAGATTTCGGGCTAGTAATATTTATAAAAAAATGTATTATAACTTGACGTAAATTAGCAATAAGATGATTGCAACATTCAGAACATTTCTTCTCCAGTTAAATTTTTCATAGCATTACTTGTTTTCAAGAAAGAAAATAACTTGTACTTCATGCATGTTCTATTTCAAGCCATGGCGGTCAATAGTCTGCAAGCGGGACCATTGGTTAGATAATTAACCTACTAGATAACCAAAACATAATTGTGGTTAATAGATATAGGAAGATGTGGTGTGAGTGTCGATGAGTCAACTCTCCATCCAAATAACAATTTAAAAAAGTAAACCATTATAGGTCAATGTACGGCCTTCAACACGGAGCCTTGGTTGTTTAAATTTGGTCAAATAGTAATAGAAGAGGAGATTTTTTTATGAAAGTTAACGGATGACGACGACGACGATGGGCGTCAAGTGATAAAAAAAAAACTTGCTAGCTTTGAACCAGTTGAGCTAATGTTCTGATATTGACACTATTTCTTTTATAGCAACACCGGTGTACCGGCAAAGCATGTGGTCTACAGAACTCTGAGTTCATTACAAAATGATAACTAACATCAGGTTGTTTCCATCAATATTTTTTAAATTTTTTAGCGACGGACACCTTGTTATTGAAATAGTTTTCGCGAAGCCTTAGTTCTAAGTGAGCAAAAAAAGATACAGTATGACAGATTTTATATTTGGCTCCTGAAGCAATTCCATCTTCAGACAAATACAATTTTTTATTAAGGGGGCGACAAAACCTCATTTATTCAATTATGCATCTCGCGTTTACCTCAATCCTAGGACACACACAGAATATAACTATTAAAAATAAATTATCAGAAAAAAGTAAAAAAAAACAACTAAAATACAGAAACTCCCAGGGAGTTTGAACGTTATCCATGTGTTGAGATAATTCCTAGATGTTGAATTTATTTATTTGATTTCTGTCTTATTCTGACTATCAATAGTCCTTTCTTTCTTAATATGTTGACATTTTTGCAGTCTTACAAGGGAAACAAAATTGCATTCAATTAAATAAATAAAGTTTAAACGCCCTCACATAGCAACAACCATTGGGATTTAACAGCAGCTGTCTTTATGAGAACTTAATGTTTACTAAACGTGACAGTTCAACTGCAGACATTATTTTGCCTTACATGTGCGTAGGTAATATACTTATTTTCATTTTATCTATTTAAATAATATCAGATTATTACATGGCATTTTTCATATCGCATGTATCACCAGCCCTAGATTCAATATCAGCACAAGAGCCGCATGGCTCGAGGGCTGATATTGACCGAGGGCTGACAATACATGCGATATGAGAAATGACATGTTATGATCTTTTTATCATATGCTTTAACAATGGAGAAAAATAACAACTTCGTATATTGATCCTTTTATGTGGTTCCCAAATAGAAGTTCAAAGAGTGAAAAGTTCACGGACGTCGGACCCCAAATTTAGTACATTCGATATGAAAACTTTCTATCATATGCCTCAAAAGAGAAGAAAAATATTTTAATATGGACGAATCGACAAAAATATACATAATGAACACTGTTTAAAAAAGTCATCTTTTTTAAAGTAAGTTTCTAAATTATGTTTGAAGCTTTCAAAAATGCATTTATCTAATAATTTGTTTGTTTGTTTTGTTTTTGTTCTGTTTTTGTTTTATTCATAATATTTTACACACTATACTTGCCAGTATCGAAATCATTGTTTTGTACACAACTTAGTAATGTTTTTACTGAAAACGTTGCATTGAGGTGTATTTTCCGGAATTTGCCAAGTATCACCGGAATGCCATGCGATAATGTTACGGAAAAGCATGTGATAACAATTGAAGCATGTGATTAACTTTTCATATCAGCCCGCTAAGCACTAATTCGAAAAATATAGAATTTAAGTTAATTTAATGCTATTATCATACAGTAAAAATTGTATTTTATTTAGTCTAAGTATATGATAATCATATTTTTATATTATGTAATGTTATACTAGTACACTACAATAAAAATGACCAAATTGTAAGACTAGTAATTTCACCGGCATCATGTTTCAGGTGTACAATTACACTTCAATATCTTGTATTTCTTAAAAAGCAAATGTATTTTATAAATTTTTGATTTAAGGAAAAGCAATTTACCTTTGTTTGATAGCTACGAAAAAATACCTTATTGAAAATACTTATAGACTTATTAACTTTTATACGCCAGACGCACGTTTTACCTACAAATGTATAAAGATTTATACCAATGACGCTCTAATCTAAAACGATAAATTGTAAAAAGGTAAAAGCAAGAACAAACTCTTTTTTAAAGATGAAACACATTGAACATGTCGAAGCTAAAACATTTTAACATCTTGGTTGACATTTTCTGCGGAATAATCTGTTATGTTTTGATAAAAATATTATGACATATACAAATGACTGGTTTTTTTTATTGGAATATATATGTAGTAGATTTATGAGTTTGACTGTCCCTTTGGTATCTTTCATCCCTCTTTTCTAGTAGAATATTTGATTTAATGTATTAACTTTACATCTTCTCGTCAAATACAAAATTATTTTTGCTGTCACCATGGTAACAATTCAGTATTGTTACTTTTTGTCCTTTTTCCTGATTTTAAAAGTCCATGTTGAAATCGTAAATACCAATTTTATCCTCAAACCATAAATGTCACATATATTGTATATAATCAACAATTCTTGCTTGTTCTGACATGCCACAGTATTAAAATCGGAAATGGAGCAGTATTAGGCAAGTGATTATCGGAAATGTACATCTCCAATTGTGTGTTGTATTGTCACATACTCTATTAATTAATCATAACGTTAAACGAAGATTTCTAACATGATTGTATTCATAAAAAATCTTTAATTTATTCGTTTGGCAAAAGTATGCAAACTGTTAGTTCGCCCGATTAATAAAAGGTAAAAAAAAAAACCCATTGGCAAAAAACTTGAAACTTACTCAATACTTTTTTTTATCAGTAAACGTTGGTCAATTTAGTGACCAATTATGTGTTTATTAGTTCTTGTATCGTTCACTTTTACATATATTGATACTGAAACCGGTTTTTACTGGGGTAAATACTAATAATTGTATTTTGCAATGAGCGCCCAAAAAGGAGCAGATATATAAATTCCAATACTAGCACAACTAGCAAAACACAAAAAATCAATATGGATTGGTACGATATAGATAAAATTAATAATATTGATATAGATTAACAAAGGGAAGCAAACATGAAAACAGACACAAATAACAATGAAATATATGTATTACAAGTAAAGTGATTCATTTCGCTTCGATTCGAAAATGGAAGTAATACATGTATAGCCAATTGATAACTTTACACAATTCCAATAGATTGGTGATATAGTTATATGGATGTCCTTAATCACAAGGTTTTGTACTTCATTATTGTTCTTTATTGAAGAAGCTTGTATAGAGTTGTCACAAATCAAAACCATCGATTTTTATATAAAATATGGTGCATGATCTCCGGCAATGATGAAGCATTTTTTATAAGTTCATGAACTGGTTCGGAGACCCCAAAACACATGGGTCACACGCCATTCAGTAGACATTCAGCTTTTCATGTATCAAGTTAAATATCTTACTTATAATGTTCGTCGGTACAAAGCAGGATTCGTGATTATGTATCACTTTTACTTAATATCACTCTGACATCATGAAATATTTCCCATTGTACACTTAACACCAATAAACTAATCAATGGTGTACACTAGTTATATCCAAAACAAGAATTTCCATAAAATTTATTAAAAGACAATATGCAACAACAGTTGTTATAAATATCGTGTAAACTATAATCGCACCTGGTATTCTATACTAACCTGCGAAAAATTACAAAATAAAGTAAGCAGTCTGGTTGGTCGGGTTGGTGTCTCTTTGACTCATTCCCCATTTCCATTCTCAATTTTAGTATCTAAGAAATAAATATCAAACCAAGATTTCCTGTCCTGCAGATATGAAAACGGCTATTGCGGCTGAACTCAACATTATTAAATTGCACATTATTTATCAAACAAGTTATTCCACGCATCATTGGCTAATTAATATTATCACAAAACATTTTTTTTTACCTAAATTGGTCATTAAAGTCGAAATAAGAACTATAATCTGTATAGTCAATTGTTAACAATATTCAATTGCAATAGATTGGGGATTTATTTGGTTGTCCTAAATTATCCTCTTTACTACAGATGCTTGTTTAGAGTGGTTGTCAAATCAAAACCATACACATTTAAAATTTTGTATGTGTTAAGTATATCTATGCAAAGCATGTGAACGTTCAGATTGAAAGCAGGGGATCTTTGGAACTTAGCCGTGTTGGGTATAAAGCTGAATATCTGACTCTGAATGTCTGTACAAAGCACAGCTTGTGAATATATATTATTTTTACTTTTTTATCATCCTGACTATTTGAACCATTTTTAAATGGACTTTTAACTTTTAACAATTAATCAATAATGTATATTCGTTACATCACCACATTAAAAAAATATTTAAGTTTTCAAAAACAAGAATAATTATTGAGTTTACGAAAAGAAACAGTTTATAATGAATGTTTAATATGAAAATACCAATAAAATGAATGGAATAATATAACATAGATCTAGTGATCAAAAGAAAAGCAAGTAAGAAATGTCGTGTACACTATAATCCCATTTGTTATTCTTTACCATCGAGAAATTCAAAATTAAGCAGTATAAAAATACTCTGTCGGGCAAATATGAAAATCGCAACACGGTTCAACTAAAAATTATATGTTACTCTTTGCTTATTAACCTAGTCATTCCTTGATACATAAGCTGATACATATGGTACCAAAAACAATTTGATCAGAAACGGTCATTTTAATTTGAACTATTAAGTAATTTTCAGTCTTTTAGTCAATTTACTCAATTCACTTAAGTAAAGTCAGTCCTTGCTACAAAACATGTATTTACCTGTTCCTATCATCAACAAACAAATGTTGGAAAAGCGAATGAACAGTACTAAATTCATTGCAGTAGATAAGAAGAAACAAGAGTAAACAATCACAACCAAGTCATATAATATACACAATTTTTCGTTTGTCGACATTCGACAAACTGGAATAATAAACAAATGAAATACTATACATGCTTATGTTCTGTCCACACTTTCAAATGTATTTGAACATCAATATATTTGAAACCTCTAAATGGCATTAGATTCGATAAGATCACCTTATCATGTTTATGTTGAAAAGCAAATGCTATTGAAAGGGCGATAACACAGATATAATTCTTCTTACTTTTCCTACACCAGTAAACTTATCACTTCTAAACTAAGTATATTTTAACGTTGGTTTTTTGTTTGTTAAATCTACGTCAAACATTATTTTCACATTGAGAAGTTAATAAAATCAAAAAATCAAAAAATCGACAAACTGCTATTATTTATTTCCTGAATCATTACCATAAATTGTTAACAAAGGCACCAGGATTATAATTTAGTACGCCAGACGCGCGTTTTGTCTACATAAATTCTCGTATATTTAATTAGGAGTCTATATGATTTCTTCATTTTATTATGCCCCTGGAAAAGGACATTTCATTCTCAAGACTAGACAGACGAAAAGACTTTATCATATTTCATATCAATTTCATAAAGATGGCAATTGCAAAATATTTAAAACTCATTCGATAACAGAAAATTGTTACATCTAATGCAACTACGAAGTTTAGGTTAATGACCTTTTGATACGTCATGAACATTAATGTCTCGGACAAATAAAAACAGTAACATACCGCTGTTCGAAACTCAATCGATAGAAAAAAAAAAACAAATCCAGGTTACAAACTAAAACTGAGGGAGACGCATTAAATTTCTCCTCTACTGTCAAATTAATAATGTTTTACGTATAAAACTTTTCAATGACATGGCAATAGTGAATTCTATGTTTCAAAATCTATCTGATACTGAAAAACTAGAAGTCCTACTAAATCCTTTTAATATAAACCAAGTGAAAAAACAGGTTCCTTAATAAAACAGTCTTTAGAGCTGAGGACAGGGGACTATTAGTTATTTTTTTTTCTTGTATATATATAAATATGTGTGTGTTCAACTCAGTTATTTTATTGTTGTTGTTACTTTTGTTTATGTCACAAATATAATGTTACTTATATGACAAATAAAGATTATTATGAAATATAACAGAACAACGATACAACATTAAAATGTAACACACACAGAAACGAACTAAGTATAAGACAAAATCCAATGAGAATAACAATTATAATATCAAATCTAAATACATGAATTTGCGATGATTTATCGCCTTTTCACAAAAACTGACGATAATCGAATAACTCGTTAGACTATCCAATGAAACTGCTTTTTGTCTGTAAGCTTATTCCTTTCTTATGATTTACATGAATCCGGTCTCACAGTTGCAATTACTTAGTACTAAAAAAACTCAATGTTACCTCTGTTCAGTAACTATACGAGACTAGTTTAGCGATTTCAGATAATGAGTTTAAATCACATAAAGAATACGGTTATGAAATATTAATATCGAGATTTGGACCAAAGAGGAAAATTGTCTTTCTTTCATTCATAATCAAAAAAACAAATGATCAAAATATATGCTAGAAAAGACTAAAACATATTTTGTAATATTATGTACCCTAGGCGTTGTCTATCTAAAAATAAAGAAAGTCTTCGTTGTTATACTCTTTTGTCGTATAAAATATTGACAAGACTTTCTAATGATGTTTGAATTTCCATTTTTTGTTTAGAATTTAGCATATTTCGTAGACAAACAGAATGTTAGTGTATGGATAGGTTTTAGTCGATTTCCCAAACGGCTTCAGGTGATTAAAAACTAAGTTATGAACAGATTTATAAGATTATATAATCATACAAAATCTAAAATTCTAAAATAGCAACACATCGATATATTTATCCATGTATAGTGCATCAAGGACAGAAGGTAGCTGGTGCCTTCCCACTGAATTAATAATTTCATTTTTGTTTACTCAACGTCTAGAGGTGAGTGAAAATCTAGGACGAGAACAATTATCAATAACCAAATAAGAAGGTTGTGAAAAATGGGATAACCAAGATGTTGGACGGGGAAAACCTCAACCGGGCAGTGGAAAATGACAGAAAAAATATTTGACAGGGGATATCATTAGCCTGCCATAAATTCATAATTAAGCAATGAACTGGTTCCTTTTTAGCATCTTTAGAGTTCTGTAACGGACTAAAAGGGTGGCACTCTACCAGCAAGAGGTATCTGATTTTAATCTCCATTCGGATCTTACGTGGCTGCGTATTCATACATTATGTGGAACTAAACAGAAGCCACTCTTTAGTTTTGGGTTAATTGCCGGACAGGAGGATTCAAGTATACCAAATTCATCAATCCGGGTCTACTAGATGCGACAGTAAGGATGTCAGTGTATTTTATCTACAGTGTTAAACATTGTATGTACTTGGAAAAGCATTTATGTTCGATAATATTTCTTTTTCTTTTGATACACTATGTAAAATACAGACAATCGGATTTATTCCTAAAGAAACATGATAACGGGGTTTCATTGGGATGGGATACAAAAGAATATCTGCTTTTAAATATTAAATAGTATTTTAAATCAAACAAAAACAATATGTGTAAGTGAAATTGTACATTAATTCACTGATAAAATGTCAGTGTAAGTAACAATAAAACACATGGCATATTTGCATGTGTTTTACTAAATTATGTATTATTTTTTATTAACTACTGCAGGTCTTATCTACTGAAGCAGCATAACCTGCACAACCTAGCTCTTTACATATTTAATTCTTATTCAATTTCGTACGAAGACACATATTCGAATCTATATGCGTATTGTGTCTATCACTTGCCTCATGTATCTGCTACAAAAAAGTTTTTATTATGTTTTTTATTGTACTATCAAATCCTTTTGTTTATTCTTGATTTGAATAATGTACATTATTTAAAACCTTAAGTATTTATTTAGATATGGCCATCCAATTGTTTCGATTCGAGTGCTATTGATAAATCTTGTCTAAACGAAACACGCATCTGGGGTAACAAATTCTTGGCTTGGTATCTTTAATGAGTTGTAGTGAAAGATGTAAACAAATTGATATTGATCAATCTATTTAATTGTGTATCCGTAAACAGAATCGAACCAAGAAATTTTCTAATAGTCTATGGGTCTTATTTTTAACAAAAAAATCAAATAGGTTTAAAAATCACCGATTCTGAATGCATATCGAACGAAGCAATCAAAATCTGGCAACGATTTGACAATATCCATAGAAATAAACTCATCATAGATACCAGACGCCCGTTTCGTCTACAAAAGACTCATAAGTGACGCTCGAATAAAAAAATGTTTAAAAGGCCAAATAGAGTACGAGGTTGAAGAGCATTGAGGACCAAAAAATCCTAAATGTTTTGCCAATTACAGCTGAGGTAATATATTTCTGAGGTAGAAAAGGATTAGTTTTTTTAAAGGTATGTCAAGTTTAGTTTTTGTTTAATGAAAACATAATTGAGTAGACTGGCTTGTTATCGACACTCGGTATAGATCATGATGTTTAGTGCTCGTATACGTTGGCGATTCAAAGTATTTATTTTATAATTTCATGTAATTTGATGTATCTCCATATTCAACAGGGACAATAATAGGCGTTCTCGACGAGACAGGGATTAATTTGTAGCAATAATCTAAAACATAAAACTATTATAAGCTTGACATTCAAGACCGTTAAATTGATGTGAAGCAATTTATTTTCCTAGTAGGAAGAAAAATTCTAATAACATATGTTTATTGTTAACCGTCGTCACTTGATATTTATAGCGCAACTCGTCCTCAATTTTCTTTAAATGCGAACGTAGAGTAGTAGACAACAAACGTGTATCGTTAAATATTTATAGCATATTTATACGATTCTCTTAAAATTTATTCTATATTTGTTGTATGTAATAAATATCATTTCTGTCGTAAACAAAATGTTTTGACATGACATTGTTTTCTTCTATCAATATGCATAACACTTAAATTTGAAATGCTTTAACGACTACTTACATAACGTTCCTTACTTTATATGTATAGGGTAACTCGGTCTTACCCCAATGTCGGACATATTTTTTGATTGACTTATAACATAGAACTGATCAAAATGGGTTAAACTTCTTCTGTAAATAACTTTTGGTTAGTCTAGCGTTTTCTGACTTTCATAATTCCTAGAGCGTATTAATATGATCCAAGCATGCAAAGTCGTCAGTGTTTTAATAAACAAGATAACCGAGAACGCATGAAAAGAAATTCAATATTGTCAAGTAAAATAACAAAAATACCGAACTCGAAAATTCAAAACAAAAACTTATTTAACAATGGAAAACAACGGTTATATTCCAGACTATGTACTGGTATTTCCTTATGCAGAAAATGAGGGATTGCAAAGGGTTTTACAGCTAGCTAAACCTCTGACTTTTATGACAGTCGCGTGAAATTCCAATCTATTAACAACAATGTACGAGCAAACAAAACCAGACATAATGGGTAAAAATGTCAAACATTTGGGTACAACAGTCCTCACTGTTTAAATCATAATTGATCACACAAATATATGGAAACTCTAAAAGCAAAACACACAAGCAAAAAAACAAAGGATAAAAATACAAAAAGCTCACAGCATAACATAATGATACTGTGTAAAAATAACCAGCCGTGCCAAAAGGATACTTCAACAACTGGACTAAACGGTAAAGGTTAGGTAAATACAAAGACAATTAAAACAACAACACTATAACACGTTATTAAGATAATGAACAACAAAAACATCAAATGTGTAACTAGCAACCTTTATCACAAAGAAGAAAATCAATTATGGAATAAGCTATGAGGCAACGGTAAGTTCTTAAAAATATTTTGTATTTTTTGTTTGTGTTTAGAGCCATTAAAAAGTATGTGTATATAAAAACCCATCAATGTTTATTGCTGTAGGAAGCAGGAGTACTCCAGTAGAACCACAGATCTTCTGCATGATAACTGACAATCAAACAAAAAAATATAAGCTTCTCTAACAAATAATTTAATTTTGCTACATTTAGATACCAAGCAGTAGATAGTTATATTGACTGCGTTTTATTTGTCTCGGTACATTATAATTTAAACAACGTTTTATCCTTTCACATTGCAAAGGATTTAATTCAATCATAAAAGCCAAAAGAAGGAGTCCCTTTATAAAATATATTGGATTTTCAAATTTTATTGCATGTATGTGATTAAGTTAAACGAACAATTTAATTAATTTGCAGCCTTTTTTTAATAGTATACAGCTTTATTACATGAATTTGCTGGAGGCCTTTGAAGAATGGTAAAATGATAATTTCTTTCTTAGAAACCTCGAATGTTTAGTAAAATAATATTGTTTAATTATTTTCTATTTTTATCTTCTACAATCTTTTACATCATCGAATATATTGCTTCCCGACGTGGAAAATTGAAATAATATATGATGAAGGTGAATCGTAACAATTTGAAGTTAATCACTTTTGGAAAGAATGTGCACACACCAGCGTTATTGTAATGCTATGATAAGAACATTTGACAAAAACATCATCTTTCTTTTTATTCTATCAAAACAGAACATATCGATGTATGTCAAAGGGTTAAATATAATATATAAAGATCCCACTTACATCCATTAAAATGTAAAAGATTAAATATCTTGCTAACTAATCTTTGAGTTAATATAAATCCAAAGACATAAAATACTGTCTTTTCGGTAGTTATTGCTTTTTCTACTGGAATGTAGCATACATGTACATGTATGCGTAATTAACATTAATAAAAATTGTATAATTCAATGTATTACTACAGACTCTTGTGTAATATTGGTATTTGACACCCTAACGCATTGTAAGAATCTTTTATGATAGCAATTAGCCATTTAGCCTGAGAATAAGTGATTTTCAAGTGTTGCCATTCTTACCACTCTGATGGCAACACAATTGATGTTCAACGTACTGAAAAAGATATAAAAACACAACATTTATAATAAAACATCATATTTATAAAATTGTACTTACGAAAAGGCCGAGTTTTAGATTTCAAACTAGTTAACAACTCATCTTCCGAAAACATGTCCACTCAGTCTCACTGTTTTTTTTTTAAGTTGATTCCAAAGGAGAAACACGTATGATCTTTAAAAAAGATATGCCAACCTTCTACCGTATGTATCTATCAAATTTATCATCATTCTACAGTCATAACCATGTCTTCAGTAGTCTGTAATAGAGAAACAATAATTACCCGTTCTATACACAATCATATTGTTGTTTTAAATAGAATGTCATTAAGACGATTTATTGTGATATGTTGAAACCAGTAGGAGATGTTGATTAGCTATTGCTTACATATATTTAACGTCGATAATTCAGTATCACATGAACCATCTCGCCCCTTAATCCCTTATGACAAACAATAAAATTTTACAGATAAATTGAGTGTGGTATCATAAGAATATAGTTGTAGGTTCAAATGCGATGGATACATGTACCCATCTACGTTTATCACATGGGTACATGTATCCATTGCATTTGATAGAAAAAAAATGATAGTCTTTCAATCTCCTTTTTCCAATATTTCAATTTTCCAGTTGATATAATTTCAAATCATGTGATTAACGTAGATGGGTACATGTATCCATCGCATTTGGCTTCTATTTCAACACCCTAATGATATATATACTTCTATTTCAACAACCTAATGATATATATATATATATATATCATTAGGTTGTTATATATATATATATATATATATATATATATATATATATATATATATATATATATATATATATATCATTAGGGTGTTGAAATAGAAGTCAGATTTGATTGTTAGACTTTTTTGTGTTCTATATCTGCTTCATGGTTCATAATTACAGAGATTCTATGTTAAGATGTTATTATGATTTCATCAAGTGTACGATATGCGTTAATCAATTAAAAAAGTACCATAAAAAAGCCAGCAGGATTTATTATGTATTAAAATTAAGTTTTGGCACAGGGACTATTCTCGCTTTGCTTGATGTTGAAAGTTTTAATGTTAATGATTTACTACTTATGAGCCAGGGCCAAATTTTCCACTGGCGGATCAGAAAGTGCTTATTAACCTGCCTACAAATGCAACTGACGAACTGTCCTTGGTTTCTCTTCAATTACCAACAATTTCAACAAAATCAACTGACCATGAATTAGGAGACAATATTTAATAAGAATCATTGAAATGAGATGTGCCAGTGTTCATATAATTTCGTATTTAACATCATAGACCATTTAACTATAAGTACCCTTAAAGATATCGCATCGTGAACATTTTCGACGTCGCCGGAATGTCTATGCTATGTCTTCCTTCCACGGCTTCATAAAAGCAAGAAAAAGACATATATTTTCAACGACAAGAAAGTTGCAATGCTGCAAGGCAAATACTACATTTCCCTTTTTAAGATTTCCTCATTTTCCAGTGTTTATTAATCTTCCAAGCCGTTCAACTTGATCAAATATCAATTTAAAAAAGAATCAATGTCTGTGTATACTGTCCACTGAAAATGAAACTATATCTTGAAGAAATGACCTTTGGAACAATGGGTCGTTAACCATAATGTCCTGATAGGAACAGCCACTTTAGAAAATAAAAGTGAATTGTTTATCAGGTGTTTACATTACTGAACTACTCCCAGTTGTAATGGAATCAATGTCAACTTCTAGTTCTCAAAGCATCTCTTCAGAAAATAAAAATAAAAATGTTAAATAACAAAAATATCCATCTCCGAGGAAAATTCATGTCATATATCTAAATTGGTCCAGACATTTTCCTATGTAGAAAAATGGTGGTTAAAATCAAATTTTATAGCTAGCTAAACCTCTCATTTTTATAACAGTCGCATAACATTCCATTTTATTGACAACAATGTGTGAACAAAACAAACGACATACTAGGTAAAAATGTAAAAAAAACCAGGGATACAGCAGTCAACATTGTGATATATATAATCGTACGTACTATATATAAAAAAAATTGTCAACAAAGAAAATAAAAAGGCATATCGGCATAGCACATGAGCAAAAACGAAGGACGAGAATACAAATTATTACCATTATGCAGTATCACAAAGACGAGGTGCACAAGTCCCGAATTTGAACCACGTCAAATAGAATTTTCAAAGAGTAATTGTAATTAACTTACCAAAAGACAAAAAACAAAGAACACTATACCACTTTATTAAGATGATGAGCTGCGTCAGTACCTAAATTCTAAAATTCAATGATTAATTTGAATTTTTTGCTGTTTGTTGTCGCATTTACGTCATTAATGTGTTTCCCCTCGGTTTTAGTTTGTAGACCGGATATGTTTTCTCTCAATCGATTAATGTATTTCGGTATACAGTGGTATACTACTTTTTTCTTTTTTTACATCCATGCATATTTTAAGAAAGATCATTATAACAATTGATGCTTACTTTTTATCATTGATAAGTTATTTATTTTCTTTGCTCCATATACATATAAGTTCCATCTGCAATATTCAAATATAAAAATAGAAGATGCGGTATGATTGCCAATGAGACGACTATCCACAAGAGACCAAAATGACAATGAAATTAATTAACAAATATAGGTCACCGTACGGCCTTCAACAATGAGCAAAGCCCATACCACATAGTCAGCTATAAAAGATCCCGAAATGATAATGTAAAACAATTCAAACGAGAAAAATAACGGCTTCATTTATGTAAAACTCATTTTTTAATGTTTTTTTTTGTAATGTAATAATTTATCTCTCTTTTTTCTTTAAAAAATGATTGTAGCCGGAAAACAATAACCAAATCCAAGTTTATTTATCTTTGCTTTAAAAAGAGTTTAATTTTAGGATAATTACCAAAAATTTGTAGAAGGTTTTTTCTCGAAACACTTATCTTGATATGATGTGAACATATACAAAAAACGCATAACAGACAGATGCCGGCTGCGTACAACACCATGATTTCAGATAATACTAGAAAAGCAAGAGATCTAGCTATGTTTCTTGCTAAGTCATTTTGAAACATTCTACACAATTTAAGTATCAGCTAGTGGCTTTACATACTATTTCCTCATTCCCTTACTAACCAAATTGTTTATTGCCGTCTTGGAACCCATAATTTGGACCCACGTTTTTTGCTTGTCATGAAGTGTCATGGCGTGTTAATGAGTTTGTAGGAAAACGTCTGAACTTATGTAAATTATATAAGGCAACATATAATCATTTTAACAACTTGAGACATGTGTTAAATCTAAGATACTTTTGAAAAACTATGTGCTACAGTTTTCAAGTTTTTCAAGCAACAATCAAAATAAATAATGCACAATATATGTTTGCCTATAAATGGTTATATCGAACAAAGTATCAGCTATAAGTTTGTTTGATTTTGTCAATTATAATGAACTTTAAATTCAGGGATTTAACTTGGACATTAACATGATGAATACGAAATTTGCGGCTGAAATGTCTCCCATTTCAAAATATTACTTGAAAAAACTGCATAAAGGACAACAAAGTTCAGCCAAAAAAAGAGACTAAGTTATTATAGAAAATAATTAGTCATCTCAAGTCGAATCAGAGGTCATACAAGCTTAAGTTACTACAGTTAACTCCAAAACGGAATAGGATAACACAACGTAACGAAGATACAACCATAAGGAAGTCCTCATTCAAGTATCATTTTAGATTTAGTACAATTTATTCTTAGTCAACACTACCCATTTTTTTTTTAAAAGATGCATTTCCCTCCCAAAAAAGGGTAGATGTAGTTTAAAATCAGACAACACTATCATTGACACAAACCGGAAGTTCATTGTTTTACCCCTCGCCCGAAAAAATACAAAAGACGATAATTAAGAAGTGTAATTGACATAAAAAATCTCACCTTTTAGTGCAATGTGAAACTTTTGATCTTAGCCGATAAGCCTGAGTTAGTGATATTTTGTACGAAGCCGTCTTAGATATACTATGCTTTTTTTTAAATATAGCGGATATATTCTGTTTAATATTCATGGGGTAGGTGTAATCGGATTGATTTATATACGATATTATGTCAAATAACCCGAAGTACATATTTTCGATTAACATATATTTTAACATGTTTAAAGCAAATAACTTCGATATTGTTCGGAAAGTTTACATGCAGGTAAGTATATATAAAAGTTATTCATAACAAATGATTTTATTATGTTACTTCAAACGGTTTCAATCATTATCAGGAATTAGTCGTTATCAGATGATATTCGAAGGGTGATTATCGGAATTATACGTATTATATCGCTTGAACTCAATGAACTTGACAAATTATCGTTGTTTACCACTGTCAATCAAATGAGTGCCGTATCTTTTTTCAAATGCCTTTTCAATTATTTGTTAATTTATCTCGTTTTTGGTTTGACTTATTACAAACGCATTCGGTTTGAATATTTAATAATCGTTAAAATATTACAATGATTTAAAATTCATCGGCTCGGATGATTGAAAACAACTGATGGGTAAAGGTTTTACTCCTCAGACGAGAAAGTGCCTGGAATTATAGAAACAAGTCCTTTCACTAAAACTGTAAGAGGGATCAATAAAAAATAGGTAAACTATTAGTGTTAACAAGACCTACTCGTTTGTAGTATATAGTAATCCCTTTTAATATAAAATTACATATTTCAATTTGTCTAAACAAGTTTGTAAAAGAAATCTAAAAGACTAAAATGACCTACACATGCTATAGTGGTACAGTGTATTATAGTAGATGACACATAAGTGGTGATAGGTGTTTCAGCTTATTTGTAAAGGTAAATAAAAACATCAGATAAATTTATAACTAAAACCAATAACGCCATCCTTGTACATCATCGTTTCGTTCCACAAATGTTTATTTTGTCGTTGTTCATACATTGTATGGTGTTAATCCTTGTTGTCAGAGTACATATTTACATCGACTAACTTATGTCTTTAGTTATCACAAATACTTGCCTTTCATACCAAATTTAACAACATAACCGTACTCACTTTAATTTAGATTGATGAAATAACAGAAATAAAAATGAATATGCTCGAAGACATACTATCCATATTTGTATTCATAAAACACAAGGTCAAGGACCAAGAATCTAACAGCTACAAACACTTACCAATAACTTCATACACTTATATCAGGGGCTAAGTGACATGTCCTATAACGTTCAGGAAATGGGAAGACAAGAGTCAATATTATTTGAAGAAAACAAGCAATTAAAAGAGAGAGGCAATGAAGATAAATGTTGTATCTGAAGGTATTCTAGATGTCACAATCAAACCAAGGACACAAAAGAAAGTTTTACCGACTTTGTACAGACTGTATTTGAAATAGAGGACAAAAAAACTGAACTCGAAATAAAGGAAGAAATAACTGAATTAGAATTAAAAGATAAAATCATTGAATCTAATATCAAGGATTTCGAAAATGAACTTTAATGCGGTTCATTGGCTACAAGAAACCAGATGAAATGAATATTCTAGTCTGATAATAACTACAAGAAGCCAGATGCAATGAATATTCTAGTCTGATAATAACTACAAGAAGTCAGATGAAATGAATATTCTAGTCTGATAATAACGCTTCTGGCGTCAAGTATTTTAATCCTGGTATCTATATTATGAGATTATCTTGAACATACATGATGCGAGACAAGAGAACAATTTGTAATGATTAATAAAAATTGATCTACGTATTTAATCATTCTATAATATATAATTTCATCAACTAAACGGGTTAACCTTTACGATATACACATAGATCAAAATAAAAAATCTTGTGACAATGCAACTGAGAAAAAAACAACAACAATTAAAAGCAAAAGAATAATCAAAATGCTTTCCTATTATCTATAAACAAATCTCGAAACCAAATGAGGCCCCCTCAGAGGGGTGTCAAAGTAATCACATAATCTGATTTGTTAATTTGCCAATATTATCACATAATCGTTGATTATTTTTAAAACAAGATAATAAAATATTCATAGAATACTAGGTTTGGTAATAAAATAATCACTTTAAAAGGGCCACGAAGGAGGCTGCAAAATATTACCAAAATCGTATTATTTAATGAAATCGCAGGCTGTATGCGCACACTATGAAGTTATGGTTTGTTTATTCAAATTTTATTGTGTCTATTTTTTTTTCGGAACTACGGTGTAAAATGAAATATAACGAGCAAAACCATTCACGTTTTTAGCAAACTAATTTAACAGATTGCTGTAATTCTGATTTCTCTCAATGAATATAAAACAATACTTAGGGTCGTCCGTTTAGCTGTCGGCGATGTATACAAAACGAAAATACATCAGTTCGGTTTATAGCAATATATTAGCGTCTGTGAGAGTTTGAAGCTTTCACCTCGATAAGAAACCATTCTGATAACTCTTCAGATGTCCGTTTATAGTCTGTTTAACTTAATTTACTTTTTTCCAACACACTTTTTCTTAATTATCGACAATATTGAGGTAAACATCCATTTAGTCAGCAGCAGCAACATATTAAGATTTAAAAGCGTTGGTCGAATTGTTCATGAGTTAAGGACGGACACGATTGGAAAGACCATTTTTCAATCTTTTAAAAACCACTACTCCTGTATGGTGATAGTGAAAAGCTTCAATATAAATATTGACCTTCATTTTGTCACCAGTATTACATATTAAAATTTAAAAAGCTTTGGTTGAACAGTTTAGGGGGTTAATGCACGGACACTATTTTGGCAGCCGCCCGACGTCCGCACATCAATAACTAATTTTTCCTTTTGAAATCCGGTTAAACATTATTTAAAAATACACATGTTTCAACGTTATAAATGGAACAATATTTACTTTGTTCCGTCCCGTATGCATATTGGATTGACTCAAATGAAACAAATTTAAAAAAAAAAGAACTTTAACTAATTAAATTCAAATAATATATTCATAAAAATGATTCTCTCCATATATGATTAAAGATAATTTTGTCGTTCGTCATTGGGAAGAATATTATCGTAATTTAAAGTTAGAACCAACTTGAAGCTTTATCCTTTCCCATCCAAATTTAATAATACATAGTAAATGTCAAGTTATCATATTTAATCAAAAGTTCACATGTCAAGATAATATATTAAATGAATACATTTAAATTTTAAGATATATAAAAAAATATCAAATAACTAGTTATTATATTTAAAATCAAAACTATAATGTACTCACCGTTTATCTACATAAATGCTTGTTGTCAATACTTATTAATGGAATGATTCCTTTTACCATACTCACTGTTTCGATGGTAAAAGAAGAGTATGCATATATACTTCATTTCATTTTTAACAATAGATTCAATCAATACAAATGCGATTATTCATCTAATGAGAATTCAGGCATAGGCTAAACAAATAGTTATAAATAAGTCAACACCACTGAGATTTGGTATAAATGACAACAAATCTAATACCGTAATTGTTTTGATGCATTACTTTGATGAAAATAGTAAAAAAAAGGAATGTTTTGGTCTTATTAATCTGAACTTCTGCTGTTTCACAATATTTGTTCAGTTGCAAGATGAACAGAAATACAATCATATTTAGAATTTTTGTCATTCGCATTTTAAAAAAATGATCCTCATCGCTCACAATAATCTGTTTTGTGTCGTTCGTTAGTGGATAATAATTTTAACATTGTCGCATAGTGCCATCAATATGAAGCGTTAAATTTTCTCTATGCTTGACAAACTTTTGACCAAACAAATCCCTTAAAATTTAAAATACTAGTATTAAGTTATCGTATAAATCAGTAATTAATAATAGAAAAATTACAAAAGTACTTCATCAGAATGATACATGCGGTCATTTGAATCTAATTGTAGATGCACAGATTAAATGTTGCACAGAAATGAAATGCAAAATATGAAGGAAAAGCATACAATTAATGTGTTTAACCGAACTCGGTTCTGTAAGAGTCAACACTGAATATTGGACGCAAAGTACATATCTTTAACGTCAGTGCTGTGAAAGTCGCAGGTGACGAAAATCTAAATTTTGTCGATGTAGTGACTGTTGTTTAGTTCACATGTCATATTAGTTTTTCGTAAATTATTTTGTTATAAACTATGCCGATCGTTTTCTGGTTTGAATGACTCAGCATTTTTTTCTAATTTTTGTTGGCCGTACGGTAGCCTATAATTGCTTCCTGTTTTTTTTTCTTATTATTGTAGGCCCATAATTGCTTACACATCCACTTTGATGGATAGGTGTCTCATTGAGAATCCTACCACATATCTGTACAGTTATACAGATGAAAATGATCAAATCTACATTTAATTATGGAGATGATATATTTCATTTCAAAGAACAAAACAACACCATTTAAGTTCCTCACCCTATTTTGTCAATATACTGGGGGAAATAAACAACTATCATACAAGTGGAAGGTTAAGCTAGATAAAACCATACTTAATTTACCATTTTCTTCGAAAAATGCATGTTTCAAGTTAGAATTAGGCAGTTATTGTCATTTGTTTCATTGATAACATTTGATTTTATCTGTTTTTTTGGAATTTCTTTTTTTGAATTTTTCTTGGACCTCTATATATCTGTTATGTTTCTTTTAGAACAAAACATGGTTTTAAAAAATGTTTATATTTTTATTGCTATATATATATAATATATATATTTAAGTCGGTCTCATTGGTGTCTAATGTGTTACTTGTGAAAGTTAAATGATTACTAGTGAAAATAGTAAACGAAACCAGGCGGTATACAATAATAAGGTGTTGCAATTAGAAAAATTGGAACAAAAATTACTGCATACTTGTGTATGACACAAACCTTATAACTTTATTGTTTCATTTACACAAAACTCCCACCTTTCCATTAATGACAAAGTTAATTGCCGGTTACAAGTCAAGTAAATGAGTTAACAATTTTTATACATGCCCATAAGAAATCTAAATCGTTTATATAGCAAAGCCAGATTATCTATCAGAATTCAAGTTAAAAGTTTGCAGTTTTGATTAGAGTTAGAGACATTGCAGAAGAGTAAAGTTTTATAAATAACGATACAAATTTCGCAAAATTAGTAAATAACTCTTAAATATCATTCTCAATAAGGACATATAACCCATGTTTTTCACCCAGAAACTAATTTTCTGTGGATACTTGTTACACCATAACTTCAATAAACATCATTAGAAAACAAGAATGTGTCCATATTATACGGATGCCCCACAGGCATTATCATTTTCTATGTTCAGTTAACCCTGACATTGGGGTAAAAACTCTAACTTGGCATTAATAGTTATCAACAAGGTACCGGTACCAGGATTTAAATTTAATAATGTTAAACATGTGAAAATTAAAAGATCATATCATATGGAACCTGTGAACTGTGTTATGATGATTGGACTTCAACTTCAAAAACTACCTTGACCAAAAACTTTAGCCTGAAGTGGTACAGACGGACGCACGGACAATTTTTTTTTCTGAAAAAACAGTGAAAAGAGGGAACGGCTGAAGTCATTACCACTTATAGGTCTTGTGATACACTAACTATCAGACATGTGTTTGTATCTTTTCTTTAAATATGTGACACCAGTAAGCCATAACCAGTCCCTAAATATATTGCTTATTGTAGGACAAGTGAAGCATGCCGATGGAGGTAACAAATTTCGTAATTTTGAAATTGGATCATGTTAGCCTAAGGCTTTTATCGATGTACACGACCTAGCCCGGTTTGCAACGCCATCAATATTATGTGATCTAATAAATATTTCAATATGAGGTTTACCAAGAATGCTTACTGCATGGCTACATGTGTGACAAGAAAGTTCGTGGTCAATTTGTAGTCTTGAACTGGCAATCTAATGATGTTAATGTTCCAACGGCTAAATGGTATCTGGGTACATGCACTTTTATACATCCAGTCTTTTAACTCTGGGATAAATGTATACAGACAACTGCTTTATTGACAACTAGCTCACTATCAGGTAACCAGTATTCCAGAAATATTTACAAAAATGCTAATTGCTTGTTTTGATACACAAATTAAAAAAATTGAAGTTGATATAATGTAATGCCGGCATTCCCCCCTTTTTATAGTAAGCCTATGTCGGTATAGTTTCTTGAAATTATTGAGGATAAACGATAGATGTTAGTGAGATGTCTAATGTTGCAAGTGATGTAAGACTTGTAATTTACTATTTTTACTGTTGTTTGCATGATACGACAGATTTGGGTATATTAGTTTGTTAAGAAGTTTTATTTCACGTACTGATTCCGTATTTTCGCGGTAGTTACCTTATTATACTGTAAACTCAAATAAAACTGTTCTTATGATCTACTAAAAAAATTAAAGTCAAAATCCATCTTTGTTGATGAAGATCAATCCTCGTTACAAGTAATATCAACATTACGCGAATTTCCCTTGTGTGATCCATGGTGCCGATTGGTAACAATATGTAACAGGCTCTGCCATTGGTCAGTTGAAAGTATAAATACAAAGCAACAACAGAATCGACGGAGTGTTGGGTTGACAAAGAATGGGAAGTGATAAACTTTAATAGAAGCTGAAATATGTCTGACAAGTACAGACAAGCATTGAAAGTTAACTTTGTTTTCATTGAAGATTGTCGGTGCCGGTGACGGTGCTTAATACGGGTGACGGTGACAAATACGGTCACCGGAAACGGTGACAGTGCCGATGACGGTGCTATTGAAGGTGTACATTAATAGATATGTTGGTGGTTTTGACAGGATTAATATGTCATTTAATGTGTTAAACTAAGTTGTTGTCTTCTTATTTCTATAATGTAGAAGGGTGTTATTAACCTTTAATTAAGATTATAGAAAGATACAAAATAAGTGACAACCTTGTCACTTGACTGTTGAATTATATACTAGTTTTGTATTTCTACGTAAGACCAACCTTTACCGGGGACCTGACCGGATCAGTGACGGAGCCTGCAAGACCAATTCTCTCCGGCGTGGATTATTTTTGATATTAATAAAATATGAAACTTTACTTCATTCATATATTTTATTCATAACTGAGAATAGTATAAACACAAGTATACGATTCCCCTTTCTGTAACGTGCTTTGGTCCGACGGTAAACAGTGGACGTCGAACCTTCTACTTTATAGATTCTTTAACTCTCTGTGTGACCCTGTGTTCTCTGGTGGCCGACTCTAGCACCAGGGAGGCGGCGTTACAATATTACCAATGAAACGACTAGTCAACAAACATAGGAAACTAATGGCACTATACGACCTTGAACAATGAGTAAAAAGCCATACCTTATGAAAGCCTATCAAAGGTCAAAACAATAGTTGTTAAAGAATTCAATTGGGAATAACCGCATAATTTATGAAGTTCATTATACTCTAGAAGCAGTAATCAAATAGATTGCGTTAACAATTTAAACCCAAAGTCTTTTTAATTAAGAATGCAATCAACCGTTTAAAAGTCAAAAGGTTAACAAAGCGTCTCAAAAACATTAATCGGGGGATAAAAAAGAAAAGAAAAAAAAAAACCAAGTGATTAATTAATCTATTTTATGTATATATAAATGTGTTTATGGGGGAGTGGTTTACATGGATCAATGTTACAACAAAATATAAATATCTGGAGTTATAATTGATAACAATAATAAAAATGTTTTAACCAACCCTTGTTTTGTCTTCTTTTTATTTTATATTTCATGTAAATTTTGTATATTGGTGATTGCAAATTTTTGAAATACAAGTGTGAGGTTAGAGAATTTAATTACTGCATATATATATATATATCGTATTAGGTCATTAACACATAACGATATCGGCACTTGACTTGGGTGTTGTTTGTGCAGAGACAATTGGACCGATTAAATTGATATAATATTTCAATGCCTTTCAGTAAAACATTGTTTCGATTATATTTAAATGATATGTGATTGCATCATATCTCATATTTTTTTCAACAGTAAATATGTTTATTTATCTCGCATGTATTTCAGTAATAGCATGTACTACGCAAATATGAAGGTTACCGATATGAATGTTAAACATAAAGGCCTTGTATGTTCATTTGCATTTTTCTCCTGATATAAGAACGTTAAATAATAAACGAAGTTCTGAAGGTTTACATTAACAATAAAATTTAATTTTAAGTTTTTGTTATTACTTCTGATAAATGATATTTGAAACTTTGCATAAATTATGCAGTTTTAAGCCATTATAGCAAGATAATTATAATTAATGATCCGTAAATTGTATTATAGATAATAAGTTCACTAGTTTAGAAATGTTGATGAGCTGTGAAAAGTAAAAAGGATGTTGGACCTTATGCATGTTAAAATCGTTCATCGAGGAAAGACACCTCGTAGTAACCAGATTTCCTAAAATAATTCAAATCAAAAGTTAGCAGTTATGCTGGAGATGAGAGCTATTGCAATAAAAATTCCGCAATATTAGTAAAATATTCCCAAACTGTTAGAAAAATGAACAACGCAATTATCAGTTCCCTTAAATCTTTCAATTATAAGAGTAAGTAAGTAAGTAAATAGTTAATCATAGTGTCACGATTCAATATACATCATCATACACAATATAAAAATCTTTAAAAAACCATATAAGATCCCTGCCTCTAAGACATATTAGACACTCTCATCCTTTTCAAACTAAAAAAATATATACTGTAATGTAAAATAAATATAATAATAGAGTAGCATACCGATATGAGAGATCAACATGTTTTGTTCATGTTGTTATACGGTAATTTCCGGCAATGAACGATGAACATGATCTTTCTAGCCAAGTTTACAACAGCAAATGTATAATCTAATTATTATGTCAACCGGTGTCTTTCCAGTTTGTGTTCACTTCTACATGTCTGCATGTGAGGCAAGTACTTAAATGCCAAAAGAAGAATACTGGATACGAACTATAAAAATGATGAACGGGATACGGGAATCTAAAAAAATAATCAAAAACAAATTTGCGGTAACAAGGGTCAGACGTAAATTAAACAAGATAGTTAAAAGCTCGAGAAAACCAACCACAAAAGACGAATAGATGTGATGCAAACGTTAATATATGAATCTTGTAATTTTTTTTAACACTTCAATAAGGGGAGAACATTGCCTTATTTATGAAGTTCACTTTTCTGGAAAAGCTTTTACAATGAACAACTAAATTAGGTTAAAAATGCGAGCACAAAGTATTATAAATTAGTGCTTTTAACTTAAAAGCAAGCTTCATTTTAAAGATACAAATAGATGTTTGTCAGGATTAGGATTTATTTTCCTAAGACGTATCTTTAACAAGCTACAATAGAGTATTTAAGACTCGCACAGATAATCATTTATTTCATTAGTTCGAAAATGGAAACCCTTCTAGCTTTACCGGAAAATAAATAGATCTGTCAGATATTATATACATAAGATTACTAAAAATAATTTCATCAGAATGATCTTCTCGTGTTTGTCCTTTTGATGCCTTAAAGAAGACGTAAAGAATGTTGATTAAAATTTCTATGAATAGTTGTTTAATTTCATTTAGAGATTGATTTTTTTGCTTATAATTTTAATTCATAATATACTAAGTATCATACCAATAATACTTATTGATTTTAACTTTAGCTAAGGTGAGAGGGGATGTTGATACAAGAAAATCATCAATTGAAATAATCTTTTCTGTCCGGTTAAGTAATTCAACTTTTTCAATTTACAAAACTTTCAAGAATATAAAACAGAGCCGTTTCTTTAATATGGGTCATTTACAAAATGAAATGTAGAATTTTGAAATTGTAAAATTGATACAAAGTCATTTATTCAAACAACTCTCATCTATAGCAAATAAAAAAAAAAAACAATACTTATAGAACAACATATAAAAAGATGCAATCTTGATTCTGTTATACAAGAATATTTGAAACATTTGTTTTAATAGGGTGTGCAATATTTTGTCTCTCCTGTTACCCAATCGTAACTACTCGGCCATTCTCGCTACGCAGTACAATAGCCTCGTATGCACTACGGAGAAATTCTTCTTAAATTGTTGGCCGGAATTGTAGTGATCCGCGACACAAAGAAGTTCTATCCTCCAGGTGGCGCTATAATTTGGTTACATATCACAGAGTAATCAAGAACTTTAACTCTGCCAAATATTTTGGCGCGAAAGAAGGAGCAAAGTAAATAAGTAATGGTAAAAAATTTGTACCATTCCAGTCGAAAAAATATAAAATTCAATCGGATCGGAAAATTTTCCGGACAGGAGCAAGTTAAATCAGTAGTGGTAAAAAAAATGTACCAGTCCAGTCGAAAAAATATAATTTTGAATCGAATCGGAAAATTTTCCGGACAATGATTCCTCCGCCTAATGCATACGAGGTTATTTCTTCGTGCAACCAGAAAGGCCGAGTTGTTCCGATTGTCCTGTTACCATGTTCAGTAGAAATTTTGGGGTTATTTAGAAAAGGTTTCGATTAAATTTGAAGTTTGTTTTTCGTAGCCAATTAGATGTTTTTCAAGAGTAAAAACTTCAATATACATACATTCTGTGAAATAAGATTGTTTAGAAATTTTCAATGTTGTACTGAAAAATTCCTCTAAAATTGGTTTTCAAAGGTTATAAAAGTAACAACCAGTAATGCAAGTCTAAGATATTACTTGATTTATTTCACTTGACTTGGCGGGGCTTAACTGGTTCGCTTATTTAAGACCAGTCCATCTATAGACAGATGTGTCGAGATAAACACATCAATGAAGTGTCCAGTTATTCGTCCCGTATCATACATTCAGTTCATTTGTATATCCGTTTAGTGACACTGATAGGTGATTAGAAATCAATTATAATTAAACGTCCAGCATACTTTTCATACACATCTTTAAATAGACTGTGCTTATGCAAATTAAAACGTAAGCTCCGCCCGATCAGTTGAAATAACATAGGTAATATCATTTTTTTTTTTATTAAAGGCAGGGTTTGCCTATTGAATACTATTTAAAAAAAATATTTATAGTTTGGATGATTGTCTGACTGCGTAACGTCCACTGGTGATTGCGTTACAAGTGTATTATAGGTTGCAAACTGTATGACTTGAAAAACCCAACCTCAACTGACCTTGTGTGAACCGGAAGTAGCTATTTTTTTGTACTTATCTATAATACTAAAATAACGAGGTCCAATTTGTCAGCGGTCATCGGGTAAAAACGACAAATCAAAGAATTCAAGTGTGTATATAGCTAATATAGAAAAATGGTGTATATTAAAAATCACACCACTCCCAAATTCATCTAAAGTCAACTTTGTCTGAGGATTAGTTTTGTAATAATTTCAAAATTTATAAACGGACAATTTAGTAAAGTTTGTTATATCATGTCAGTACCGAAACACTGACTACTGAGCTGATGATACCCTCGGGGACTGATATTCCACCAGCAGAGGTATCGACCCAGTGATGTAAAAAATGGAAAACAACACGTTTATAATTTATTGCGTCATAATTTGATATTTAACATGACATTTTTAACAAAATTTAATCTTTTCGATATGCATGGCAGTTGTTATATTACAGTTCGTTTCTATGTATGTTGCATTGTCGTTTATTTTTGTTGCATTTCAGAGTTTCTATTGTTTTGTTATTTTCTTCTTACAAATAATGGGTTTCCTTCGGTTTAAGTTCATAATCCGGATTTTTTTTCTCCCAATCGATTTATGACTTTTGAACAGCGGTCTACTACTATTGCCTTTATTAACATGATTTTGAAAAATTTATCATATACAAAAAGTCTTAAGAGACGTCGTTTTAAACATCAACACAGCGCAAAAATACTCTCTGTTTTTCAGGTACACTTCACTTTATCATTGACTACGTATTCTTGAATAAAAAAATATCTAAATAACGTCAGTTATAGTAACTCCCTTTAAAATGTTCGTTTACCAACTAAAGAACCTTGTCCACAGTTTGTTTTAATGGCTAAATGGTTTTTGGTGGTGATCTTTTGTAGTTTCTGATGAATTATCTAATGATTTTCCAGAAATGAGGCGACGTAGAGCAAGAAAAAGCCGACTTCCTATTATTTTATTTAAACTATCATACCTAAACGAATTCACATTTGGTATAAGATCTAAGACATGTAAGATTTCATAAAACTAAGAAGATGTGATGTTTCCCTATAAGATAATTTGTCACAAGAGAACAAATGACGTTGACGTTAGCAACTAAAGGTCTGTTTGTGTTTGTCATTTGGATATTGTTTCGTTGAATTTTACAACACATTTCATTTTATTCCCAGTTAAGGGAATACGATACAGTAGCAGGGGCAGATAATAACTTTTTCAAAACTGTTCGTGTTGTTTTCGCGACGTTGGTAACCAGAACGTTGTAATTTTGCGATGTTTCTAATAAGAACGTTAACATTTCGCGACGTCGCTTTAAAAGAAGTCATATTTCGCGGAATATTCACTGACGTCATTAATTTCGGTTGCGCGAATTTCAAAAAAGTACCTGCTAAAAAAGTGGCCATTTCTAAAAGACGGAGAAATCCGCCGAAAAGCAGTGAGATTAAAGGAAATACTTCAGATAACAAAAATAAATCAAATACAATTTTGCATAACGAAATTGAAGAAATAGTGATAGACACAGAAGAGAGTATTGACAGTATAACATGGAAAGACGGAAGAAGAATTGTGGAGCTTTTTAGTCTGGTACTGAATAACTGTCAAAACTGCACGGCCCAGCGGAATCTGCTCAACGTAGAGAAAGAAAAATTGCAAGGAATTGGGGTCTATCTTACTATTCGTTGCTTAAACTGTTACATGCTGAAAAACATTTTACCAATAACACAATTCGGAACGAAACGACCTGCAATAGCTAATTCTGAGTATTGGTAGCTGCTTAACGTCCAGCGGCAAATATTTAATTGCACATTTATGACATCCATATGTTATTCTAATAAAACTTAAAGAAATGAGAAAACGTATGAACCCGTGATTAATGAGAAAAAATTAACAAAATCTATATCACGTAGGGTGGCCGAATCGGGTCTGGTGTTGAAATCCACACACAAAAGTCATTACTACGGCGTGTTGTACAGCTGTGCAATATTTTTCATGACGAGAACAGTTATTTTCATTTATTGATAATGAATTCGAAGTAAATAATACTATCTTGAATTGAAAAACATCAGAATCAAAATAGTTAAGTTTGTGTCTTTTTTTTCTTTTTTTGTTAAGCATTTGGCAGCCTCAAAATTTTACGGAGAATTGTCATTGTAAGACCAAATTTAACGGACTATCAATGAAATAACAAAACCGACTTCATGTGCGAGACCCTCATTGGTGGACAAGGTCGTATAACACCCCTATTCGTAAATAAAATAATAAATAAAGAGAGTGTCTCATCCTGTTCTGGACTTGAAATTGGTACAGAAAAAAAAAAAAAAATGCCGATTTTAATTGATATTTTAAAAACATATAATATTGTATGTGTATGTAGAAAAACTGTCAATAAAAGTCCGTTAAAAAGATTTCAAAAAAAATGTATTGGTGTTTTTGGTTTGAATTTAAGCAAAATATTACCAAAAGATGCAGAATTGTCACACGTTAGTTTGTTTAATTGGTTGTATTCTTTTTGTATATGAAACTGGATGTAATAGACCAAAACAAGAAAATGCCCGTACACATGCTGTTAAAAGGGCTTGTAATTAAATGTCGTCTTTTGGTATTGTTCATCATATTTGTATTTAATTTGTTCATTGTTTTGTACTTAAATCAGGCCGTAAGTTTCCGTTTGAGTTGTTTTGCATTTGTCATGTAGGGGCCGCTTTCATATCTTACTTCGCGGTATGGGTTTTACTCATTGTTGAAGGCCGTCCGATGTCCTATAGTCGTTAAGCCATTTGGTCTCTGATTGAGATTAGCCTCATTGGTAATCATACCACGTCTTCTTATTTGTATTAGCATGTCCCTATTGTACTTCATTGTATTGAGAGATAAAAATTGAAGTATCGGCAAATGTACACTAATCATTGCAGACAGACAGATTAGAAAGTGTACACACGTTAAAACTCGTCGTATAGTTAGACGATCGGACAGACGAACAAAGTATTTTCAATATAGCTCTACTTCTAGACAAACAAGTACGCCAGTATTCATACGTATACGCCGTAAAAAAGGTTATGTAACTTATCTATTGATAAAGACATCGTTCAATATTATTCTCTTATACCGGCTGCTGTACTTCCTATGAAATATTATATTACAACTTCATTTTCGGTCGATTGGGGCAATAATGGCATGAGTTAAATTGCACGAAACAGCTCTTATTATAAAAATAGAAGTACTGCTTATAATTTAAATTTGAAAGATGATTATCTTTTGAATGTAAAAAACAAATCAAAGTACGTCGGGACCTTTTAAAGTTGACGATACGGTATCGGTTTTGTCATTGTTGAAGGTTATACTGTTGTCAATTTATGGTATCGCCTCACTTAATTTATAGTTGGTTCACATTTTGTCATGTCAATAATGTTGTCTATCCTCTTACAGTACATGAAGCAATTTAGAACTAATGTCTGACGGAGATGCACCTTTATACTTCAGTCTATCAGATTTTCTTTTTTGCCGAACATCTGACAAAGCAATCTGCTAGAATCCTTTTTTATAGTCTTTTTTTTTTTTATCATGAAAAGGTTCCTGTCCAAATTTCGTTTCATAAATGTTTAACACAAATGTTTTTCCATTTTATGATTAACCATCTTATAAATTTTTATGATAAGTATCAACGCTTTGAAAAACACCTGCACATACTTGACAGCGAACTCGTGTATGGCGGGAATGATTTCACGACGTTGTTGCGATTAAAACTTAATTTAACGTAATTTAGCGCCATACTGACAGACGTCGTAAAAAATTAAGGTATATGGCTTTTATTGAAAAAAACAAGCACATGGACCCCATTTTTTTTCTTTTGCAATCAATCAAGTACTGTTTCAAGAACACTCCGCCAAAATTTCAGGAAAAAATCAACGATCAAATTTGTTCTGCACTTCCGAAAAGACGCAAAAATATGGTCAATTTCTTTATTTCGGATATAGCAATCTAAATCCGGAACATGATGATTTGATTTAACCTTAAACTTGTTTTAGCATGTTGATGCCATAGATCAAGGGAATATTTTACAAAAAAACCGGTTAAGTTATGACTTTTCGTTCAAAAGTATTGTTACTTTATTTAAAAGTCATAATTTATGAAATTTCAGGGATTTTCTTCCAAATATGCAAATTTCGAACCAAATTATCTCAAAAAGTAAGTCATGAAGGTATTTTTTTCTTTGCATATTTGAAAAGTACACATTAAAATTGACCTTCTATCAAAATTTTAAGAAAAAATCAACGAGGGATCTCTACTGTATCGTATGCCCTTAACTGTGTCGCCTACATTCCTTGTAGGGTCTAGAAATTAATCTAGTCCGTCTTAACAAATTGAAACATGAGCCTGATTAAAGAATTATAAGTTCTGAAAGGTCATTATCTTTACTGATTTTCACAATTTAAGTTGATTAGCAACTACTTCGTGAATAATTCATCTGATAGAAGATTATTTTCATGTTAATTTACTAATGAGCGATATGTTATGGTCTGAGTTATTAGTCAGTCCTCAGAGAAAATCTTATTATTAAATATCGGCACTTGACTGTCATTTTGTTTGTGCTGAGACAATTATGTCGACTAAATGGATATAACATTTCAATGCCAATCAATAACAGGAAAGCAAATATTTCAGTGATATGTTATAATGTGATTGAATTATATTTCATATTTTTTTTTTACAAAACAGTTTATGTGTGTTCCTATTGATATCATCTCTGTATATTAGAAATAGCATGTACAATGTACTATGCGAATATAAAGGCATCCTATATTATAGTTCAAAATACTGCTAAAGATGGCACGCTTAAACTTAAAATATTACGAAACCCCCACATCTCACAGTCAAATTAAAAATACAATTTCCTATATAAGACAGTCATTAGAATTGAGGACGGGAGACCCAAAACAATAATATGAACTTTGTATATATGTTATGTTTGTCACAGATCATGTTTTTTTTATTTACGTGGCAATAAGATTATCTGATTTGATTATTCGTTTTAAAAAAAACACATTGTATGTATATTTACTATTGATGTCCTGAAATACAACAAACACGTCAAATTATACATTTGAAAATGCCTGTTGCGATTGCATTTTCCTCTGAGTTCAGTATCTTTGTGATTTTACTTTAATTTTATAAACATTCATTCGATTTTCAAATATAGAAATTATAGCATTTAGATAAATTAATAATGTGCAGATGCCAGTTGAGCAAAGCACAATTTTCAATTCTTATATAAATGAACTTTACAATTATGTATTTTTTTTTCAAATGAAAGAATCAAAAACAATAAGTCATGATCTGAAAAGTCACTTATCATTCTTTTACGGTAAATTTTGAGGATCAAGTTTGGTGGATTTTCAACCTTATTACATTGTAATCCTTCCCTACTCCAAAACCCTTCAAGTCCATTTTTTTCGTAGATAGCCATGGCAACATGTCTGTCCATATTCAATAAACCCTCGTTTTAAACTGGTTGCTGGGACGGCCTTTTTGACAGAACCTTCCTATTGTAATAGTTGTTAATTTTCTACTCCTCCTAGCTTGGTCATGCATGAAATATTCGATACTGGACATTAAACAACAAACATTCACGCTAACAATCCGTTTTGTTGTGTATCATATCACCCTCACCACCTCTCTTTCTTTTTCTTAAATATCAGCAATATATTGTGCATGCGAGGGCGTAAATACCAGGAACTAATCAATCACAACATATTAAGTCTTTGTACAACATGAACGCGTTCGATTATTCTAAATTTGATTGGACAGTAATTGTTAAAATGTATTAACTTACCTTGACTATCAGATACAGATTTATTTATTGCCATGCGTTTTCTATATTTTCTCATTTTATGAAAGAACACAAAATTTCATAACTATCGATTTGTTCAGTATATCGGATCACTAGTTATAAGTCTCGCTAATTAATTTATAAATTGGGTGAAAATGATGAAAATACATTGATTTATGTAACATGCAATCTTGTAGCAACTACTTATGCTTATATATAATATTTATTATTTTATATTCTAAAAATATGTACTTAACCGACAAACAATGCGATTTCTTACTTAATAAATAAATCACCATTTAATTTTGACATGCGTCTAGTCAGATCAAGTATGATCTTGCCATACCACGGTGAAAAATTATTAATTTTGTGAGGCGATGTTTGCTAGACAATTTTCAACTTTGACATAGATGTTGAGCAAGACGAACATTGCTCTCAATTTCCGTTTTCAATTCAGAATGACAAGTTTTGTTAAACCAAATGTCATGAGCTACTAAAGGACTTTAAAATGTATCGCAGGATTTTGAAGATAAAATATTTTGTAACATTTTAACTGATTGATGTCAGATTGAAGCCACTAGAGCTACTACGTCTGGTTTGGGTAAACAAAAAGGATTCCACATAATCAAAATTGACAGGTATTTTACATAAGATAGACTAAAATCCTTTCTTAGTAAAATATACGCAATAAATAACACCATGCGCGTACTAAATAATTACAAAATTTTAAAAATAGTTCCGATGTAAAAAATGTGAAATAAATTGTAATCCATAAGTTACCAACTTAACAATCCCACACCAAACATCATATCTCGTATCTTATTTGTAACAGTTTACCAAATGCAGAAGAAAAGAATGCGAACACAGCCAATTGCTCTACCTGTATTTGATTATAAATATGTTTAACCCAGCCGTCACGTTGCACCTGTCCCTGGCCTTTGTTAGTCTTGTAATTTAAAAAGAAATCTAGTTTGGTGTTTAGCGTGACGTCCATTTTTACTGAACTAGTTGATATTTGTAATAAGGGGTCTACTGAATCCCGCTTAAGGGTGCGTGATTTTCTGGCTGTGTTGAAGACCCTTCGGTGGATTTGAGCTGTTTTCTGCATTATAGTCGAGTTGTTATCTCTTTGACACATTCCTCTATTTATGGGTATTCATACAACAAAGGCTAATTTCTATTATTGTAGTATCCAGTCTGAACTATTAGCTATAGAAAAAGAAGAATTGTCAACGGAGAAGAAAAGATTAACGATTTAGGAAGATGGACTAAGGTAAGGAAAGGACTGATTGGAAAAACCGAAGAAATTATCAGGAATACTTCTACTAAGAAAAACAATGAGATGTCCCCAGCAAATCACCAACAACAACCGATACAATTAGTTACATTAACAAATATATAGTTATAAGAAAATGCAATTATTTTCAAAGCAGTAACATCAAATTATTCACTAAAATATGTAATTTTGTTGCATTAAATGCATTGCATTGGTCTGTACTTGAGGTGTATATAATGTGTATGATGTGAACCTCAAGTAGACAAAGCCTGTTGAATTTTGGATCGGAATACACACCAATATATAATAAATTCAGTTATAGGTATCATGTGCAATAGAATCGCATGTATGTTTTATTGTTCTATTGTATGCAGTTGTGAGTTGGTTTACTTTGAATATTAAGATTTATTTTACATTTCTGGAGTACAGAAATTGTGTTTATTTTCATTATGCATGAAAAATATGGCCCTGTTCCAGTGAAGCTGGCTCCGACGCCATTAAACTATTTGAGTAATTTTTTTTACTTAGACTGAGAATTTTCTCTCTTTTTTTTTTATTCTCAGCAAAAAAATCTCAGATATTTTCTTACTCAAACTTGAAATATTGCACCATCTCCCGTTATCCAGCATTTGCTATTCTTGAGATTCGTGGCAACAGGCACCCACTTGAGTTTAGTTGGGAACAGTTTGTGTATAACGGGAGTCGGCAACTTGAAGGGCATGCAGAAACGTTTGCCAGGCCATCATTACTGTTTTTTAACCCGGTTGTTCAGAAGGCCATTAAAGTAATGGAGGGGTTTAGAAGAATTGCTGGTAAGATCTGTCTTTTAAAAGTATGGATCTAGTTACTATTTCAATTTTCCCCCCTTTTAATGGACTATTTTTTACTTGAAGAATTTCCGAATGTACTAGGATGAATAGATGGAACATTTGTCAAGATTATCGGCCAACATGAAAAAGAAGCGGACTTTGTTAACAGAAAAGGAGTGCAATCTATAAATATTAGTAAGTAAGTAAGGTTAACATTTACAGAAAGCAACCATTCAAACAATATGGCTGAAATAATCCTATTTAATTATAACAGAGGCCGATTCAATTAAACTTGCATTGAACCCAGAAAATGAATTTTTTGTCAGCAAATTTGAAAATGGTCTTAAATCAAAAATAGTTATCTATATTTTAATGTAACAGTTTAAATAATGCATTTATTTATATATACATATTCAAAACTGTTATCTATATTTTAATGCAACAGTTAAAATTATGCATTTTTTTATATATTCAAATTAGCAGATTTGATGTGTGCAATTAAATGCTACGTTTTTGGCAGGTATACTATGTATTTTAATGTTAAGCCAACCAAATTCCCTATTAAATACTGATTACTAATTACATTAGAAAATATGTTGCCATTGTATACCATTTGTTTTACAGATGGTTTGTGATCCAAATTTTAGAGAAACATCTGTGTGTGCAAAATGGCCAGGATCAGTCTATTATAATAGTAGAATATTTAGAACAGGTGGACTATGTCAACAATTTGAAAATGGTTACTTAATCTCATTTTGTTTGTTCTTGTCAGTAGAACTGAAGAAAATCCTAAATTTTTAAAACTCATTCAAATTTTCACAACTAAACAGAGTTACTTATAGTATAATCTAGCTTTTAAACAAAGTTATGGCTTATACTGCACTTTCTTGTGGATTTACCATAACTCACACCACATGATAGCGAGTCATTAAAATCATCCACGCAAGCTAATAAACACATATACATATTTGATCGTTTGGTATTGATATTCTCATAAAAAAATCAAAATAAATTACGTTTAAGGAATGCAAAATGAATGATTGTGCCTGTATTTATATATAGCTATAATGGGAAGATATTTTTGTAGTTACTTCCCTTTGTTTAAGTTTATCATTGGATTTTCACTACAAATAACTGGGAATAAGCAGTTTCTATAATTGTTTAAGTTACAACCTTCAAATGCTCTAAATTGAGTTTCCAATTATTTGTTTTATTTAAAATTCAATCTGAATTTTACATTGAAACATTTATTTTAATAGGAATTCACTAAGGATTGTTACTAGGCGACTTCGATTATCTATGTACCAACCAAATACCTGAGAACCCCTCACCTTAGTCGAGCTAACAGCTGACAGGGAAATTATTATTGAGCACTTATAATTAGAACTCGAGTTCTATTTGAAGAAACCTATGGTATATTAAAAAAAGAGGTTTAACTGTTTGCATGATGGCCTCAACACCAACACCAGAACAGGCTGTTAAATATATAGCATTCTGTGTTATTTTACATGATATTGGAATTAACCACAATGATATAATCTTAAATAACACTATTGAGGAAATTGCTATTGAAGATTGTAGGGGTAACATTAATATCAACTCAACTTTTGATGGCACAGCAAAGGGGAGTGACATTGCAAGACAATTTTTGAGTAAACTATGTTATTTGTAGACATCGTACTAGATTACCAATTTTACATTCTCATTTATGGTTATTTCATAACTTTTGATCAATAAAAAGATAATATTTAAGTCAATTAAGAATTCCTAATGTGAATAGTATTCATTTTTTCTAATGTGTTTTATAATACTAATTAAAGGTAACAGTAGTATACGGCTGTTCAAAACTCATAAATCCATGGACAAAAAACAAAATCGGGGTAACAAACTAAAACTGAGGGGAACGCATTAAATATAAGACACAACATTAAAATGTAACACACACAGAAACGGACTAAGTATTAGACAAAATCCTATGAGCATGATGAGAATAACAAATATAACATCAAAACAAAATACATGAATTTGGGATAGATAAGTACCGTGATACGTCTTATAGTAATGTGAATTCAAACTCAAAAATAAGAAAAAACAAGCGACACAACGTAAACAAAACCTTAAAATGTAACACACACAGAAACAAACTATAATATAACAATGGCCATATTCCTGACTTGGTACAGGACATTTTTTAAGGAAGAAATGGTGGATTGCACCTGGTTTTGTGGCTTGCCAAACCTCCCTCATGGTCATGTTATTTTCTAAATTCATGTTTGACCAAAAAATACATTGATGGTCTTATTTGAATTAATAGTATATCAATAAAAAAGAAGGGATCCCTTACACCAAGATTTGATTAGCCTAGCATTATGCAACAAATTTATAGCCACCACGTATGTATATATTCAAGAAAGCCTAGATACAAAAATTCTAAATTATGCAGTTAGAGCTGGTGACATTTGAATGATATGGATTTAAGTCAAGGTGACAAAATGGTTATAATATTTCACCTAGTATTATACATGTGTTTGAGGGGAAACTAGTAAAAATTTGAGGGAAAAATAGTGAAAATTTTAAGTTATTTAGAACTAAAATACGCAAATATCCGGATTTACAGTATTAAACATGTTATCATGGTTCATTTGGAGTGACTGAAAGTGATAAACATATTTACAGATTACTTGTAATATGCTTCAGGAAATTTGTTACTTCTAAGTAAATCATTAATTTGACTGACAGATTAACAGCTCTGACCAAACATTGTGTTGCAAAAACATATACAATTTTAAATATGTTTAACTTTTATGTTTCTCTGTTGATGTATATGTATATGCAAGAAGCAGACCGTGATATTTTTACTGAACACTTTTAATATATATATATATAAATTCCAATGAGAAAGCTCTCCGTTCAAGTCACAATTTGAAAGAGAACAGCAAACCGGATTTATTTATATTTATTTGTGTCCTGGCAATATCACAAGAACCATTACTGAAGAATGGTGAAAGTGAAAATCGTCAATATCACATTTGACCTCCATTTTGTCATCAGTATCAACATATTAAAATTTGAAAAGCTTAGATTGAATGGTTCATGAGTAAATGCAACAACGTGAATGGAAACGCCATTTTACGATCTTTCAAGAACCATAACTCCTGAACGGTAAAAGTAAAAATCGTCATTATTGAACTTGACCTCTATTTTATCATCAGTAACAACATATTAAAATCGTCATTATTGAACTTGACCTCTATTTTATCATCAGTAACAACATATTAAAACTCCTGAACGGTAGAAGTCAAAATCGTCATTATTGAACTTGACCTCCACTTTGTCATCAGTAACAACATATTAAAATTTGGGAAGCTTTGGTAGAACAGTTCATGAGTAAATGCACGGACATGACTGGAAACTCCATTTTTCAATTTTTCAATCTTTCAAGAACCATAACTCCTGTACAGTAAAAGTCAATATCGCCATTATTGAACTTGACCTTCATTTAGTTGTCAGTAACAACATATTAAAATTTTAAAAGCTTTGGTTGAACAGTTCATGAGTTAATGCACGGACAACATTTGATTGCCGCCCGTCCGACCGGCCGCCCGCCGTACATCCCCAAATCAATAATCGACATTTTTGTCACAAAAATCCGGTTAAAAATCATTATAGGTCAAAGTAAGGTCTTCAACATGGAGCCTTAGATCACACCAAACAGTAGGCTATAAAGGGCCCCAAAAATTATAAAATAAGAGCTTTTATATGTAGTGTGTATTATTTAGCAGTTCTTTGTTGTTAAAAGACTTAAATTATTTTTAAGACATATAGGTATTCTAGTTGTTTTACTCTCAACATTGAGTGTAGAGATTATAACCTATTGCCAATTTCCTTTATCAATGCCTTGAACAACAATTGAAAAGAACAATTATCTGATGAAGTAATTGCATATACAGCTATTGTCTTTCTCTTTAATGCTGTTATATATAAAATTAAAATTTAAAACAGTTATAACTATTAATCTTGTCTTTCTGAATATTACTTTTACTGTTTAGTCTGTTTTTGACGATATCTATTTCATATGACTCTGTTCTTGTTAATACATCCCGTCGTTGTGCTATTGTTCTATGATGATGTTTGTATTCATGTCATTCATTTTTGATAACTGTTATAACTTGTCTATATTCGTTTTTTTATGTTTCGTTGATAAAATGACGTGGCTGTGTATTTATACATCCCGTTATTCTATTTTAATTTTTGTATTCTTGTCATTCATTTTTGCTAATGTGCTTGGTATATACGACGTAGCTATGTATGTATACATTCCGTCATTGTGTTATTGTAAATTTGTGTATTCTGGTGTTTCGTTTCGCTAATTTTTTAATATTCCTGAGAATTCAGTAATATTGTGATTTAAACTTTCTACATCCAAGTCAGAAAATTGGTAAAAAGTGAACAATGTTAAAAGTTCGGCTTCGAAACTTGTTAAATACCTCATAGACTCAGGCACTACTACTGCTCAAAAAAAAAAAAAATAACCAGCAATTCGACAAAGACAATTATAAGCACCATCATGTCAGCGTTCTAACATATTTTTTTCTAAAATTTATGAAAAGGTGTAAGAAATTCAACTTTAAAATAAAATTACAAAAAATTAAACAGTGTATAGAGATTTAAACATTTTAATGCTGAATAGTCTCATGATTTGTCATATAAATTAAAGTCCGCATTGTAATTCTCCACATTTTTAACGTGTGCAAGAGACTCAGTTGGATTGGGGAACTAAAATGTACAAAGTGTAAGTTTATATCAAAACAATATAAACTGTTTGGAGAAATTGGAAGTGGACGTCCTGGCCTCATCAGTGTCAGCATAAACTGTGGGTTTCAGACTGGTGTAATTATCTCTAACATAGGTAATGACATAACTTGAGTACTTTTGACCAGTTCGTGTATTCCTCATAAGGAAAGAACCACAATGCAAAGCATAACCAATAATGTATGTGACAAGGTTGTTAAGATTGCTGATGAGGAAACGAAAAAGGTGGTTGAGAATTTAATAAGGAGAAATGAAACTTTAGGGTTAAATAAAAATAATCCAATAAAATTACAAATGGATGGATATTTATATCAAAATTGGACATAAACTGAGTGAAACTGCTTTACAGGCAATTAGTATTGCCTGTAAAAATGAAACCGACCATCATGTTGTTATAGGTTTTCACTTGGTAAACAATCTATGCAAGGGCGATGCATGGTTACGCGGTAAAGGTTATGATGTTGAATGTCCTAACTGTGAGCATTGTACAGCAAATACTAATAATAGGTATGTTCCTTTGAGTGAAAATGATCTGGTGTGTGAAAGAGAAAAAATACCACAAATGATTTACTTGTAAATTATTGCACTACTGATGGTGATTCAAAGTGTGAAAGGTTTACAAGAGACAATGCAAGAAATATTTGGGGTGGGGATCTGGACCGTTTGCAAGATAAAAGCATATTCTCAAATTGAAGGGGGTGGGGATGACCCCCAGGGACTTCCCCTATATTTCATGTGATGTTTTATTGTCCTATAATCATTTCTGAAGACTGCATGTATCTATCACTTACAGTTTTCAATTTATATTCATTGAAAATTTTAGAAAATTAAATCCCATAGGGTTCTATAGTAAACCCCTCCCTACTTTCTACCCCCTAAAATACCCCTTAATAGACCCCAATGCACAAATGAAAGATTGATGGCTCACCTAGACATATTAGTCTACCATTTTATGAAATCCTAAGTCAATCTGACAAGTGGTTTAGGAGACCCGCTGCGGACAAGTTCATTTTTAAAGTGGCGGAAGAAGAGGAAGAGGAAGAATAATAAAAATAATAAGAACAGACCAAAAACAATAAGTCTCATAAGTCTACCGAACCTTTTTAACTCATCCAAGATATAAAAGACCAAATTTTGGAGCTTTAGAAGATCAGGTAAAATTATTAATATTAATATATATATATTTTTAAAACTACTTCCGAATCAGTTTTGTAAGCATTTACATATGAAATATATATATATGTTTTGCACATTTTAAACATCATTAGATATACGATAACTTTATGCAGAAAATGGTGTTTTTAACTCGTACAGTGGAAAATATTTCATACATGTTAATAACAGTATAATTACTTTCGGAAAAATATTTGTTATTTAAAATGTTTTAACATTTTCAAATTTAACAATTTTTACTTTCAATACGTTAAAGTATTATATATTGGTATACAAATCGTCCAGTAGCAAGTATTCTATACATAGTTATAAGTGTATCAATAAGGAATACTATATGACGTCCAAAAGGCCTGTAAGCATGTTTAAAAATTTGAACAATTTACACTTTGGGTTCGCTTAA